>NC_091471.1:33520054-34120054 GCF_036971445.1 Narcine bancroftii
ATCATTACATCATGGCTGATTTACTATCCTTTTCAACTACATTCTCCTGCCTTCTTCCCATAATCCTTGATTCCTTTCCTAACCAAGAACCTATCTACTTCTATCTCCAGAGGAAACTCAGAAGCTGCAGAAGAACTGAGACAGATGAGGTGAATGGGCATAGATGTGGCAAATAAAATAAAAATGTTTAAAAGTGTAGATTCATGCACTTTGGTAGAAAAAAATAAAAGGGCAGGCTATTTTTCAAATGGAAAGAAAATTGAAAATATACAAATACAAAGAGACCTGGGAATCCTTGTGCTGGATGGCCTGAAGGTAAACTTGTATTTTGAGACAGTGTTGAAGAAGGTAATTGGAATGCTGGCATTCATTTCAAGAGGAATAAATACAAGGATGCAATTTTGAGGCTTTCTGAGGCAATGGTGAGACCTCATTTGGCGTATTGCAAGCAATTTTGGGTTCCTCATTTAAGAAACGATGTGCTGTTGTTGGAGAGGTTCCAAAAGAGGTTCACTCAGATGATTCTGTGAATGAAAGGGTTATCATATGAGGACCATTTGACAACTCTTGGCCTGTATTTGTTAGAATTTAGGAGAATGAGGGGAAGATCTCATTGAAACATATTGAATGTTGAAAGGAAGGGACAGAGTAGATGTAGAAAGGATGTTTCCCATGGTGGTAGAGTCTAGGACAAGAGGGCTCAACTTCAGGCTTGAAGGGCACCCAATTAGAATAGAAATGCATAGGAATATTTTCAGCCAAGAGCATGGTAAATCTGTGGAATTTATTGCCAGAGGTAGTTGTAGAAGCTAGGTCACTGGGTGTATTTAAGTCAGAGATTGATAGGGAAATGGATCAGCTCATGATTGAATGATGAGGAGACTCTGCTCCAAGGTCTTATGGTCTTATCTTAAATATCTTCAATGACTTGGCCTTCACAAGCCATTCACAGCAATATTCACCATCATCTGGGTAAAGAAATTCTACCTTATCTCTGTCTAAAGGGACATTTTTGTATTCTGAGGCTGTGCCTTCTGGTCCCATCTCCCCAACATTCTCTCCAAGTCCACTCTAACCAGTCCTTTTGATACTTCAATTATATCCTCCCTCATTCCTCTAAACCTCAGTGTGTGCAGTCCTAGAACCATCAAGTTCTCCTCAAACGAGAACCCATTCATTGCTGGATCATTCTCATGAACCTTTAATGCCAACACATTATTCCTTAGATAAGGAACCAAAAACTGCTCACACAACTCCAATATATATCCAAGTGCAATCTGACCAATGCCTTATAAAGCCACAATATTACATCCCTGCTTTTTTTATTCTATCCCTTTCAAAATGAATCCTAGCATTACATTTGCCTTCCTTGACTTTGACTCTATATACAAGTTAACATATAAGGAATCTTGCATGAGGAATCCTGTTCCTCTGCACCTCCGTTTTCTGAGCTCATTGTCCTTTCAGAAAATAGTCTTTGACTTTATTCTGTTATGAGCCCAGAGGACCTGTAACCCCAGCAGCAGTAGATATTCACCAAGACAAATGGTTACTTAAACAAAAGTTGCTTTTAATTATCTTTAAACATGAAAACAGAATTACACTAACTTATCACTATTAATTTACTTTACCTAACTTAAGCCCTTCTAAGCACACGGGTGTGTAATGTGTGTGAAAGTTCAGAAACATTCTTTGGTTCACAGTCCAATCTCACTTTTTGTGCCTCCAAGTTCACTGGTTGCAGGCAATCCTTATATTGTGCACAGAATTAAACATTTATAAAGTTCACCAGGCTTTGGTGCTCAAAAGGTAAATGGTTACAGATCAGGAAGGTTCTTTTTGGTTTTCAGAGAGAAATGTGTTTTTCCATCAGTCACCTCATGGGACGAAACTTGCCCCATGAGGGTTCTCCAGATGATAGCCTCTTTCTTTCAGGTCACCACAGAGTTCCTTTTTGTTTCACTTATTCCAAGTGAAACATTAGACAGCCAGTCCTCTCCTCTTGGATGAACCACAAGGGCTCTCTCTCTCTCTCTCTCTCTCTCTCTCTCTCTCTCTCTCTCTCTCTCTCACACACACACACACACACACACACACACACACACACACACACACACACACTGAGACTGAGAGAAAGTCTGTTTGACTCTTTCTGCTTGCAAAACCACATGACCCTCTTACAACAGCAAAACTCTCCTGCAGACAATAGTGCCTCCAGCCTTGAAAAACAATAATCCATTAGTGATGTCTTTTCAATACTCTTCAAAGCTCTTGCAAAAAGGTGTGAGAAGCCACTATGTCTCCAGTATTTCAATTAAGATCTGTTTTAAAGTGTTTGCATCTGATCTACTTTAACAAACCTTTCCCAATTTATCTCCCAAAAACATTTCTATATACTCTGTCACGATTCCTTCCACCAAATGGTGCAATTGCACACTTCCCAACATTAGCTTCCACCCACCATTTCTTTGCTCAATCTCCTAATGCATATTTCTGGAGATTCAAAGCTTCCTCAGCACAACCTGTCCCTTTTGTATCATCCGCAAACCTGGCCTCAAAACCATTAATTCCATCGTCCAAATCATTGGTATATAACGTGAAGAGAATTTGGAGGCATTTATGGGGTTCAAATGAAAGGTCTAAAAAAATGATTCATCAGTTTACTTCGTATGTGAAGGACAGGACAGATCATAGAAACCTTCCAAGAAGATGTTATTGCGAGAACTTAACCAGGAACTATTCACGCATCAGAATTAGGTCAATGTTCAAATACAGTGCATTTGCTTCAATGATGTGCTTGTAACATTGGCCAAGAATGTTAAGCAGGCTGTATTTCCATGGAGGTTCTCCCAATTTCTCACTGGAATGAAGCTCTGTAGTGATCCCATGTTGACATTATATTAAAACTTTGGCAAAATATTTGGGAGCACACTATGGACGTCCATCTTTTCACAAAGCACTTCTTTGAGCAAGAGGCATAAGAATGGGAACAGGAGTTGGGTATTTAGCCCCTCAGGCCCATCATTCACTCAGTTTTGTAGCTCTCTCTACCTACCTTGACCTCATGGCTCTTAATCCTCTGGCTGAATAAAATTCTAAAATCAATATACTAAATCTTCTTACAGGATGATCTGAGAGAAGCTCTGATTATCCATTCCTCTTTATCCATCGGACTTCTTTCATTAAACAATGGAAGTTATTTTTAAGATTATGTACTTTTTTTTCGGGATTCCCTCCAAAGGGGGAATTTGTTTCTCTCTTTCATTGCCTTAAGCATCTCAATTAAATCAGTCTTCTACATTGACTTGATCCTGAACTACTTTTTACCAGTTTTACCTGCTACTTTGAAACAACATCCTTGCAACATCTCAGAATATTGGGTCACACCAACAATTCAAAGTGGTTCAGATAGGACCCACACTGTCTCCCGTGACCACCATCATTTAGCTACATCGACTACCTCTCAAAGTATTTCATTACAGTAGATGTGAGTGCTACTGGGTGATAGACATTGAGGCAGCTCCCTCTTCTCCTTTTAGCAAGATCTACTTAGTATGGCTGATGCCATTTTGAAGCAGGTTTGAACCTTCGACTGCAACAATGAAAGATTGAAAAGGTCCGTGAACACTCCAGCTAGTTGGTTGGCACAGATTTTCAGTACCCTGACGAGTACGTCGTTAGGGTCTGACACCTTGCGAGGGTTCACCCTCTTGAAGGATACTCTGATGTTGGCCTCAGAAGCAGATATCGCAGGGTCATCAGCTTCTGCAGAGATTCTCATTGGTACTATTGAGTTCTCCTTTTCAAAGTGAGCATAAAAGGCAGAAAAAGCATTAGTATACTGTAAAATAAATTAAGAACAGATAATAGATAAACAAGGTAGATAGATAATTAATATTCACAGTTACCTTACTGTAAGAGAAAAATGGTGTTTCAATTATGCAGAGCATCCTTTTGTGGTGTTGGAGCAGTCCCGATTTAGTGCTTCAAGGTGAGGTTCAAGAGCCTGATAGCCGATGGAAAGAATTTATTCTTGAACCAAGAGGTAGTGATCTTCAGGCATCTACACCTTCTGCCTGAAGTTAGTAGTAAGAAGAGTTTGTGGCCAAGGTGATGGGTGTCCTTTATGATGTTGGCTGCCTTCTTGAAGCAACCCCTCACATGGATATCTACCATAAATGGGAGGTGAGAGACTGTGATAGAACTGGCCTCAATTGATTCCTTCTGCATTCAGGATCACTTGAATTTTGAAATTTGGCTTTGATGTAGGCAAGGGTGGCCAAACTTGCTTATCGTAATGCAGACAGCCAGTTACCAGAGTGGTTAGCACAATACTGTTCCAGTGCCAGCAATCAGGACCAGGGCTCGAATCCCTCACGGTCTTGTAAGGAGTTTGTATGTTCTCCCCACGTCTACATGGGTTTTCCCTGGGAACTCTGGTTTTTAAAAACATATCGGAGATGCAGGTCAATTGGATGTAAATTGGGCAACACAGGTTTGTGAGCTGAAAGGGCCTGATACCGTGCTGTATGTCTAAAAAAAATAAGAGCCACATACGAAAAACTTCAATGTTTGATAGCCCCAAGGAATGAAAAAAATATTGTTACAAAATGTTTATGTTAATATTAAGAAATCCATGTACGTAATAATATTTATTCAGGTATAACGTTTTTAAATTGCTACTTTGTATTAGTTTCAATAATCAAAAAATACACATACTGTACAAATATGTGTGTAATAATAAAATTTTGTGGATCAATGTTGAGGGTTAACTGTTGCATGCACACATGCTAAGTACCTGTGTCGCTCGAGGCATCAGGAGCTCTGATGGGTGACCAGGTTGTTGGGACCAGTGCTAAGTCCACATTTGGGGCATCAGGAGCTAGGATGGGTGGGCAGCCAGGGCCTAGGTGAGAGTCCACAGTCGGGGAATCAGGAACTTAGATGGAAAGGCAGCCAGGGCATCAGGAGCACGGATGGAAGGGCTCCCAGGACTAAGGAGCTCGGAAGGGTGGGCGGCCTGGGGCTTGCCGAGAGTCCTCAGTCACATGCAGCTCTTTGACATATAATGTCTGGCTTGTACAATTCCTATCTCAGCCAACATATTTCCATGAGCCGCACATTATATGTCAAGGATCGGCATGTGGCTCGCAAGCTGCAGTTTGCTATACAATATTCTTATAATCCTATATTAATCAAATTTTGTCATTTTCCCCACGTTCTCATCAACAGGTTGCTCTTTATTGACTGCAGTTCAGCATTCAACATGATCATTCTCTCAAAACTGATCATCAAGATCCAAGGCCTGCAAGGTCAGAACTCCAAGGGCAGCACGGTTGGCGAAGCGGTTCGTGCAATGCCTTTAGAGTGCCAGCAATTGGGATCGGACCTGGGTTTGAATCCCACGCTGTCTGTAAGGACACATTGTCTCCGTCTCTGCATGGGTTTTCTCCGGAGGCTCTGGTGTCCTCCCACCCTTCAAAAATGTAGGCTAATGGGATGTAAATTGGTCAGTATGGACTTGTAATGCTATATGTCTAAATTTAAAAATTAAAGATAAAATTTAAAAAAACCTGGCACTCCACATCCACTGTGTAACAGTATCCTAGTTTCCCTCACCTCCAGACCACATTTGATGCAGATTGGTATGAACATCTCCTCCACAATCTCCATCAGTACCGGAGCACCATAGGCCTGAGTTCTTAGCCCCCATGCTCTACTCGCCATACACATATTACTGTGTGGCTCAGTATGAAAACAACACTATCTACAAATTTACTGACAATACCACAGTAGTGGGTTGTATATAAAGGGATGATGAGTCAGCGAACAGGATGGAGATTGAAAATTTGGTTGAATTCATGGCTTGGCTTCGCGAGTGAAGATTTAGGAAGGGGGCTGTCTGCTGCATATTCGCTGGTGGCTGACAGGGCCATTGCGGGACAAATATGCATGACCACAGCGGCTGCAAGGGAAATTCTGTTCTGGGTTTGGTGCTGTTGTGTCAGGGTTCCTTCTCCAGCTCATTTTCTCCTCAAGGACAGCCCTGCAGGCATTCTTGAAGGAGACAGACTGATGAAGGGTGTGACACCAGGCCATGCGAGCGAATTCTTGAGCAGACCACTGGCGATGGTCAATGTGACAGGCATCAAGAGATTCCTTGAGAGAGTCCTTGTACCTCTATTTCAGAACCCCTCTGTCACAGTGGCCAGTGGAGAGTTCGCCATACAGTACAATCTTGAGCAGGCAATGATCCTCCATCCTAGAGATGTGCCCTTCCCAGCATAGCTACATCTTCAACAGCATGGTCTCTTTGCTGGTAAACTCTGCCTGTTCGAGGACTTCAATGTTGGTGGCGAAATCACTATAATTGACGTTGAGGATGGTGTGGAGGCAGCGTTGGTGCTCAAGGAGTTATAGGTGGTGATGGCAGGTGACCCCAGCTCAGAGCCATAGAGGAGGGTGGTCAGTACAACTGCTCCGTTCACTCTGATCTTGCTACCTTTCTTCAGATGCTTGTTGTTCCAGATTCTTTTGTACAGCCTGCCGAAAGCGCTGTTTGTCTTTGCCAGTCTGTTGTCAACCTCTATCGATCCCATCCTATCAAGTTGCTGCAGATAAGAAATCATTTTTTTTTCAACTGACTTTAGAAATGTTAACTATTTGATGGAAAAACCTGTAAGTAACCTTTGCCAACACCAGCAGACGCTCTGGTTATCAGATCTGGCTGATGTAATGCACTTGGAGGAAGCAGGAAAGTAACATAAATGCTGATGTGCTTTGCCACAATGTGTTGGTCATATCTCAAAAGCAAATCAAGCACCTCATTGAAGTCCATTATCCTCAGTAATTTTTTTCCCAAAAATAAATGTATTCATGATAAATTATTTACCAAAAGGATACCGTTCAAACTCTTTTCATATCCTTAGTGCTATATCTGTACATTTCACATGATTACATTCATTCTCTATTTAGCACCATTGCCACCACTGTACCACCTTGTCATTACTCCCCTCTCTGTTATTTGGAGTATTTCCTCTTGGTTTCAGTCCCTCAATGCCAGGTAATGGAAGGACTCATGAAAGTCCATTATCCAGTAATAGTCTTTTCTATCAGCATGTACCAAAACAGACGAAAATGAATAAACAAACTTGGCCACTTTAATTCCCCTGTGTATTTCCAACATGTCTATCCTCAGCTTCATCCATTCTCAAGTGAGGCCAAATGTAAACTTGAGGAACACCTCTTCTTTTTCAATCTTTTTATTAAACATACTATAAGTAAACAATCCATGAGAATGCAGAATGGAATTAGTAGAAACAGAAACATCGATATATTGCAATACATATTACAACCTATAACATGATAACATATTGAACGATGTTGTCCCTTTCTCCTCAATTTGGATTATTCAAAAAAGAGAGAAAAAACTGTTGTTAAAGCCCCATCTATAACCCACCAAAATAAACAAAAAAGCAATAACAACAAAGATTGTTCACTACAAACTATTTATTTGGTCTTTTTAAAAAAATGGAAATCCAAAACAGTCTGGAAGGTAAATACAAATACAAATGAACTCATTCAAAAATAATTTATAAAAGGATGACAAGTCTCTTCAAACTTGACAGTGGTTTCAAAAGTGCAACTTTAACTTTGTCTAAACTTAAACATGACAAATCTTGAGAGAGCCATTGCATCAAAGGAGGTGAATTAGGATCTTGCCATTTAAATTAAATGGCTCTTCTGTCCAACAGTGTAGTAAAGGCTACAACCCGATGTGCAGAAGTTGGAACTCAACCCACCTCTGGAACTATAATTCCAAAAATAGCAGTCAATAGATTCGGTTTCAATCTAATACCAGTATAACAAACAAAGTCTTGTCCAATACTTCTCCAATACAGAGCAAGACCAAAACATATGCATTAGTGTGGCCACTTGTGATTTATATCTATCATACATAGCACTAATATTAGGAAAGAAATTAGCCAATTTATCTTTCGACCTATGAAAGCGATGTACCAATTTTGACATGAATACGATGTCCTATTCCTCCTGGAAAAGCTTCAACTCTAGGGCATGAACATTGAGTTTTCAATTTTCAGGTAATCTCCCACCCCTCTTTTATCTGCTTGCATTGTTTCCACCTCTTCTTTTCCTATCTTTTCTAACTTTCCCAACCTCCCAGTTATCTCTCCATTGTCCCACCTTCTGTCCAATACCCGAATGCCTTTTAGTCCCTCCCCAGCTTCCTCACCCACTCTCCACCCACCCCCACCACAATATACTTGATATCATCCCTTCCTTCCTTAGATTCAATAAAGGGTCCCAACCCAAAATATTGACCAACCATTTTTACCCATGGACGATGCCTGACTCACTGAGTCAGCATTCAACATGATCATTCCCTCAAAACTGATCATCAAGGTCCAAGGCCTGCAAGGTCAGAACTCCAAGGGCAGCACGGTCTAGCTTCTCATTGTTTGTTCAGGATGAAATTTATTGCTCAGTATTAGCAATGAACAGCAGCCGAGCAAAGCTTTTAACATAAGCACAGGCATGTTAAGATCACAAGATTTATGAAGTAAGAACATCAGTGCAGCATATATCTGCCTCGAGTCCTCCTGGCCACTGGTGGTTTCGATGCAGGGATCCTGATAATGACAATGAGTTTATTGCGTGTACGTGTACAGCAATTATAACCAATTTTAGAGATGCAAGCTTTGATGAGTGGTTCTGAATATACTTAACTAGACACGGGTAACAGCAACGTTTTTTTCTATTTTCCTGGGTTACTGTAGTTCTTCACTTGAATGCATTTACATGAACAGTCCACTAACCAGGTAGAGATTTAACTGGATGACAAAAACCCTAACATACAACTCAAAGTAGAATGCTGTGTGCTTTAGAGTTCTTGCCAAGAGTTTTTCCCTCACCCAAAACAACATAAAAACAGGCATACCTTGGCAAAGAGCTCAGGTCAGAAACGTTGGTGTGGTAAACCATTGTAATGCCATGATTGGCTGCTGCTGGCTGGACACGCCTTCTGAGTCCGATCCTACCCATAGTCCTTTGCATGCTCCCCCTTTCTCTTTGGTTTGATCAGTTAATGAAAGCCTGATAGTTTCACAACTTCAGCGTTTTGTGATTATTGATAGCACATCAGCTGGTTCTATCCCTTTGCTTCCTATAAATGCTACCTGACCTGCTGAGTTTCTCCAGCATTTTTGTGCATTAATCTGTTTGAGTAATGCTGATAGAGGGATGATCATTGGAGAGCTCCATCCTGAAACATTGGGTATATATCTTTGCTTTGTAAGGATGATGTGTGACCTGCTGCGTTTCTCCAGCAATTTTGTGCATTAAACTGCAACCCAGTATCTGCAGACTTTCTTGTTTAACTTTCTGAAACAGGTTGCTTAGTTGTTATCACATTACTCTTTATGAGAGCTTGCAGTGGGAAATGGCTGCTGTATTTTCTTTAACACAACACTGATTACACTACAGAAGGACTTCATTGGCTGTATATTGCTTTGGGACATCTTGAAAGGTAAGTGAAAGGTAACACATCCAAGTAAAACTTCATTTCTACTTTACAGATTAACCTTTGACAAGTTGACCAGAACTCTAATGCAACCGTTGCAGTTATTAGAACACATACCACTGCAAGTCAAAGATGATATTTATTGCATACAGTACAGAAAATTGCTGGAGAAACTCAGCAGGTCACAAAGAATCTGTAGGAAGTATAGGGTAACTAACATTTCAGTCATGAGCTCTTTGTCAAGCTGTGAGCAACAAGATGGGGGAAGGAGAGAAGAGGGAGGAAAGGGGAGGGGAGGAGAGGAGTACAGGCTAAAGGTATAAGTGGTTATGGGAGGGATGGTAGAAGTGAAGAAAGCTGAGAAGTCATATGGGGAAGGGATAGCTCTCTGAATGGAGAGGGAAAAGAAGGGGAGGGGAGCTGGTGGAACAGAGACAGGAATGGGGAAAGAGAGAGACTCAGGAAGGGGTTTAATAGAAACTGGAGAAGTTGATGTTAATGCCACCTGTTTGGAGAGCGCCCAGCCAGAATATTATTGTTTCCTCCAATTTGTAGGTGGTCTTGGTTTGGCAGTGCATGAGGCCATGAACACACATGTCAGTGTGGGAATGGTGTGTGGAATTAAAATGATTGGCCACTGGAAGGTCCCTGTTATTGCAATGAACAGAGTGAAGGTGCTCAACAAAATGATTTGATGTAAAGGAGGCCACAACTGGAACATTGGATGCAGAAGATGACTTCGACAGATTCACAAGTGAAGTGTTGCTTTACTTGGAAGGATTGTTTGGGGCCCCGAATGGTGGTGAGGGAGGAGTTGTGGGCACAAGTGTGTTTTTTTTCTAAAAAAAGGGTTTCTTATTTTGCTTTTTGGGTAACTCATGATTATATGCATTTGGAAATCAACAAAGCATAGATTTGGAATATGTGGTGAAATTTTCCTTTTATTCATGAAACTTGGATTGGAATCCAATTCTGTCTGATACAATGTAAGTTATTCTCTATGAGGGATTCCAGATGAAATGAGCATAAGCATTTATAATCTTGATTCTCAAATGGCATAAATCCAGGTCATAAAATTTGTTCATAAATCACTGTCTGCTGGCATTAACTTGAGAGTTTTGTCCAGAGAGGCCAGAAGTCCTGTGTAGAAACAGAAAGTGAATTATTTAATTCAGGCTTTAAAAAAAATCTCTTGTTGGAAACATAGAAACATAGAAGATAGGAGCAGGAGTAGGTCATTCGGCCCTTCGAGCCTGCTCTGCCATTCAATGAGATTATGCCTGATCTTAAAGTTCAGTACCCAGTACTGAAGTCCTTTATCACATGGCCTGTCTTCACCTGAATTTAGAAGGTCCGGTCATTCAACTAACTTAGTAAATTAGAAAAAAAAATGGGTGCATTGACAAAAATTCTATTTACATTTGCGAAATTCAAAGAAGTTTTCAATATTTGTCTATTCTTCGATACCAAGACATTGTATATTGAGATGTGCAGTTGAAACCCCAAAACTCCAGCAGTTAGAGACTTGAAGGAATGGTGATGAGAGTTTATTGACATACACAAAGGTACAATGTGCCAGCTTCAAAATGAAATTCCTGTTTGGTGCAGTTACCTTTAGGTATCACAAACACACTAACAATAAATGAAAATTACCACAATGAACAATAAGAGAAAAAGGACAATAAACATTAAAGGATGGATGGATAAATATTATTGTTGCTTCAGTCGTGCAGAGATACCTTTGGTGGTCCTGGAATAGTGTTATGATTGGGGTAGGACTGGGAGCCTGAATACAATTGGAAGAATTTTTTTTTTGAAACTAGGTGCAGAACTTTTGTTTTCTTCACCTTCTGTCTTAAGCTAGAAGAGAGTGTGACCAAGGTCATGGGTATGACGTTGGCTGCCTTCTTGAAACTGCACCTCACATGGATGTCTTCGATGAATGGAAGATCAGTGCAGATGATGGACTTGGGCATGTTTGCAACTCTCTTTAGCCTTCTCCACTCCAGGGGCTTTGAGTTTCCAAACTAGTTTGTGATGCAACCAGTCAGTGTATTTTCCACAGTACACAAGAAAGACACAAGAAAATGGGTGGCCCTGTCAGCATAGAGGTTAACACAAAGCTGTTACAGCGGCAGTGACCTAGGTTCGAATCTGGCACTGTCTGCAAGGAGTTTGTATATTCTACCCATGTCTGCATGGGTTTCCTCCGAGTGCTCTGCTTTCCTCTGACCCTCCGAAAACGTATAGAGTTTGGAGTTTGATTGGTGTAGTTGAGCAGCATGGGCTCATGTGCCAGAAGGACCTGTTACTGTGCTGTATGCCAAAATTAAATATTTTTTAAATTAAAATATTCACAAGGATGGCTAGGCTTAAATTAAAAGGAGAGGCTTGATAGGCTGGGACTTTTCCCCCTGAAAATTAGGAGTATAAAGGGGGAACCTTAAAGAGGATGAAAAATTACAAAGGGCATATAAGGTAAATAATAATGATCCTTTTTGAAGGATAGGGGAATCTTAAATGAGAGACCACAAAATTAAGATGGGAGGGGAAAGATTTGAAAGGGACCTTGGTCACCTTGTGCACACAGAGGGTGGTGGGTATATGAAATGAGTGAAACAGGTGAGTCTGCTAATGCTGTGATTATAGCAAAAACACACAGAAATTCTGGACACTCCTCTATATCAGAGAGACTGGATGCATGCTGGGAGATCGCTTTGTTGAGCACCTTGGTTCTGTCTGCCGCAATTGCGTGGAGTGGCCACCCATTTCAATTCCCTGTCCGATTCCCTTGCTGACATGTCCGTCTATGGTCTCATGAACTAGCAGACTGAGTCCACCTGCAAATTGGAGGAACAACACCTCATCTTCCATCTGGGCACTCTCCAACTGGATGGCAAAACATCAACTTGTCCAATTTCAGTTAAACCACCCCCCAATCCTGCTTCCCCTGTCCCCTAGCTCTCTCTCATTCTCTCTCTCTTGCTCTCTCTCTCTCTCTCTCTCTCTCTCTCTCTCTCTTCCCTTTTCCCTCTGTTTACTTCCACAGAGCCAAAATCAATTCTCATCTCTCCTCTTATAATATCCAATCAACACCTTTTCTTGGTCTGGACTCCTCCCCAGCTAGTCTTCAGTCTGTTTATTCTTACACCTTCCTGTTCTTTGCTTATTTCTTGAAGAAGGGCTCAGGTCTGAAACATTGGGAATATATCTTTACCTCCTATGGACACTACGAGACCGGCTGAGTTCCTCCAGCATTTCTGTCTGATTTTTTTATATGAAATGAGTTACCAGAAGAACTGGTAAAGGCAGCAACAATTGTACTTATCAAAACATTTAGTCAGGTACATGGATAAGGAAAAGTTTACAGGGATATTGAGCAGGGATATTGGACTAGTTGATCCAAAGTGTTTGTTTTTGTGCTGTTGAACTTTATGACCATGAGTCAGTTCAGAAGCAAGGTTTTGACCTGAAACATTGACTGCCCATTTTCCTCCACATATATTGCCTGACCCACTGCATTTCCCTTATAGTTTGTTTCTCACTTGAAGGGATATGAAACTGGCAAATAGAATAAAGGTACTGATCAGGCAGGAACTGATTGAATGGCGGAACACTGAGTTTTTGAGTGGCCGGATCCAGATCCAGTGTTTGATATTTGGTTCTGTAATTGTGCATTTGATGGAAGGTTGACCCTGTTTCATCATCCAAGGGCATCTTGCAACAAGATGGTGGTGTGCCGTCTGGCAGTCGCTGTTGCTTAATTCAACATATTATCCTCAGAAGTCAGGAGCTGATGTAACATATGGCTAGGGAGCCTGACAAATTAGGAGCATCAAAGAATGTTTGCAACAAATATTACTTGTCAACATTTACTGTACATTGTATTGCTAGTGTGCATCAATTCGTCTGCAAATCATTACTGAATGCTTTGGCACACTCTCAGTTAGCATAGCGGTTAACGGAATGCTATTGTAGTGCCAGTGATCTGATTTCGAAACTAGTGCTGAATCTGGAAGTGCCACCCATGTCTGGGTGTTCTGCTTTCCTCCCAAGACTATCATTGGTCTTGGATAGTGAGTCCATACTATCCTCCATCACCCTGAACCAAGAGGGACCACAAAAATTCACCAGGTCCATGATAGCAGGAGTATGGAAAGTTTAATTTAACCCGATACTGCTAATTGGTGTATTTCGGCTCTGTGGGCTCATGGACCAGAAGGGCCTGTTACCCTGCTGTGTGTCTAAATGCCCACTCATACATGGTATTAGTCAATGCCAATAGGACTGAAGGTGGACACCTGATGGAAATGCTGTATTGTGCTGTAATTATGCCATGGCACTAAATGGACAAATTTGCTGATGAGACGGATCGGTGATTTTTGATTCAGAAGTGAGTAGAGCATGGAATGCATAATGATAATGTGTTTATTGTCATACAGATTGTATAATGCACAAATGCACACAGTAATGCTTACCTGCTGGAGCTGAACAGGTACTTTGTGAAAAGATAAACAACCATTAAAAACAACCACAATGTTATTGTTTTTATATATTTAAATGTTAAATTTAGACATAAAACACGGTAACAGGTCCTGCTGGGCCACCAGCCCAAATACCCCAATTAAACCACAGTTCCCGGTACGTTTCACATGGTGGGAGGAAACCCACGTAGAACAGGAAGAACGTACAAACTCCTAACAGACAGTGTGGGATTCGCACTGAGTTGATGGCGCTGTAATGGCATTGCACGAACCGCTATGCTAACCTCGCTGCACTATTATATTATAATACAATAATATACTTATATAATAAAATTATATTATATTACAATAATATTACAATATTAGACTTAATTGAATTAAAAAGAGGCAAATAAATGCAAAAAAAATCATGAATATTCACTATTGCAGTGACTGCAATAGTGCAGACAATCCTTTTGTGTTGTCATCCCCATTCTCTCCTGAAGAAGGGCTCAAGCTCGAAACATTGACTGCCGTTTGCTTCCTATGGATGCTGAATGACCTGTTGAGTGTTGAGTGTCTCCAGCCTGCAGATTTTCTTCTTTTACACAAAATTGTAGATTCCCTTTAACAGAATTTGCAACAGGAACAAACAAATGGCAAACCATTAATTTGAAAGTTCAAAATTCAAATTTATTGTCAGAGAACATACATTACATCACCTACAACCCTGAGATTCATTTTCTTTTTAAATTAATACTGTGGTCGCAAGGACATGCAGTGAACAAACCACACTGCAGCCATGAGTGAGCTAGACCAAATGATTTTAATGGAACTCACGCGCATGCACTCTTATCTCCCAGTTCCCAATGACTCTTGGGACTCCTGGGACGGAAATGATATCATCGTGGCACTCTGCCCCTTGCAAGTTCTCAGCTACATAAACCGGTTTGGTTGCAGGGTGGCTCAGCTCACCACATATTTTGGTTTTGTCTTCACAAAAGAGGATACAAAGTAACCTTTCTGGAAAGTTGGGAGCAAGAGCCCAAGAAGAAGAAGGAACTGTATGAATTCAATACTAGTCAGGGACTGAAGTTGAAAGGATTGAAAGCGGGTAATTCCCCAGGGCAGTTGAGGAAGTATCCTCGAAACAATAGATACATTGCTGGTCATGTTCCAAAGTTCTGTAGATTCTGGTGTGGTAAACCACTGTGGTGCACTGTTAGCCAAAATCAGACACACACAAGGTAAAGACTGTACAACAGGCTTTAATCCACAAAGACTTCCACAGAGCCAGGCTGCAGTAACTCTGAGTGAGACTTCAGTAGGCCAGCGCAAACTTATATCCTGGAGGGTGATTGATACATGACCGGGTGGGGCTTTATCCCTTCAGGCCGACTGTTCGGTCCCCTTACACTCCTGCAGGCACAGAGGTTGCCCCCTGCAGTAGGCTGGTGGTGTACCACCACAACCACTGCTATACTATGAGTGGCTACTGCCAGCTGGACATGCCTCCTGAGTCTGATCCTGCCCATTACCCCTTATGTGCTCCCCAGTCTTCCACCCATGATCAATTGATGAGGTTGGTTGGTGCTCCAGTCAGTTTCGGAACCTCAGTCTTTTGTGGTCATTGCTGGTGAATCAATTTTATTGACTATATTTTTCAAAGAAAATAGAGCAATACCTGAAACCAGACTCAAAATAGACACCCTAAATATGTTCGAACTCTGGCTATGTTACTTTGAGGACTTCCTGATGGTGACCACGAACGTTATTAACATTGACGAGAACAGAATGAAGCTCCTTTTCTCATGAGTCAGATTCCTGGTCTTCCCAATGATCAATGACACCATATCATATGTGGAAGCCATGGGTACACATAAACAAGGTCGATGCACACATATCCTGGCCACAAGGAAGCAACGACCTGGTGAGTTGAGCACCAAGTACCTGTGAGCCCTCTGGACCCTCTGCAGGGTCCTCTGCAGGCTGTGCAACTGCAAGCTGTGATGGCTGCCCAGAATGCGGAGGTCCTCATCCGAACACTTATCTGGCCAACATCTGGTCCGGATACATAAGACAGCGATTCCTGGAGCAGAAGGTACTTGACCTGCAAGGGGCAGTTGAATTAACAGAGGCGATGGAGGTGGCCCTCCAAAGTTTGGACAACTACTCAGCTGCCCCTTGGCCACTGTGGGCATTGCTATCTTGGAATGGGGGACCGTTTCACACTGTAAGTGACTTGTCGCAGGCATCACCACCCTCCTCTAGAGACCTGACCTCAACCACCGTGATGGAGAATCGCCCCAAATATTCTGTGGGCAGGGCAAGCACTCAAGAAAATGTTGCCCTGCCAAATAGGTGGTTTGCTCTAGGTGCCGGAAAAGAGGACATTAGGCATAAATCTGCCAGTCTAAACCTAGCAACGCTGCATGCAGATAGCCGCCACCCCGGACAGTGCGATTGGTGCCATCCCCTCTGCAAACCAGTGACGCCATGTGCAAGTCATGGGGACCGCCATTTTGGACCACACAGCCGGCGCCATCTTCCTGGACCTGCAGCACTGCAGGAGAACAGGGACGGAAGCCATCTCATGGCTCTCGTTGGTCTTGGATAGTGAGTCCATACTGTCCTCCATCACCCTGAACCAAGAGGGACCACAAAAACTCGCCAGGTCCATGATAGCGGGAGTATGGAAAGCTTAATTCACCCTGATACTGCTAAATGCCTATCCGTCGAAGTGCGGCCAGTCAGTCATAAGATATCACTCGTGTCCAAATTCCATATGGCAGATGTTCACGGGTGCTGTACAGTGATCTTGACTGTTGCAGGCACATGCTGCAGCTCTGCGCCCCCTGTTGCTGCTGGGGCCGGACTTCCAGTTCCAACTTAAGAGGGTTACATTGGAGTTCGATGGGTTCCATCACCTCCCCTTACTGTTTGCAGTGAACAGTTTCTAGACTGCCCTCTGTGCATGACCTGTGGGTTCTCTACCCTCAAGATCACCCACCACCGCTGTTGATGAACCTCATCCCCCGACTACAAGCAGGAGCAGGTGATATTGCAGCGCAGACAGAGCATTCATCAAGTCAGAGGTTCAGCATTTATTAGGTGAGGAGATCATCGAGGCCAGCAATAGCCCTTGGGGGGCCCAGTTGGTTGTAGTAAAGAATGGGGTGATGGTCATAGACTATAGCCAGACAATCAAATGGTACATGCCACTTGATGTGTACCCCCTCCCCCACATATCCGATACGGTTAATCAGATTGCACAATATCTGGTATTCTCCACGATCGACCTCAAGTCAGCCTACCACCAGCTTCTGATCCACCCAGACTTCAAGGTGGATGGCCATCTCCACACTTCCTCTGGGTCCCCTTCACCAATGGGATCTCCATTTTCCAGTGGAAGATGGACGGCATCGTGGACCACTATAAACTGCAGGCCACTTTTCCATATCTTGACAAAGTGACCATCCACAGCCACAAAAATTCCTCAAGGCCGTGAAGCTCCTGAACCTTATTTATAACAGGGAGAAATATGTGTTCTGGACAACCCGACTAGCCATTCTTGGCTGCGTGGTCGAAAATCATGCCTTTGGCCCTGACCCCAACCATATGCACCCACTATTGGAGCTGCCCTTCCCCCACGTACTCAAAGCCCTGAAGAGATGCCTGGAATTTTTCTTGTACTACGCTTAGTAGGTCCCCAATTTTATGGATAAGGCTCGCCCATTAGTAAAAGCAACGTCTTTTCCCCTGTCAGCAGAGACCTGCACAGCCTTTGGCTGTATCGAGGATGACATCACCAAGGCGGCAATGTATGTGATAGATGAATCCTTTGCCCTGGGTGCCACACTCAACCAAGCAGGCAGACCCATCACCTTCTTCTCACGCACCTTTAAAGGCCCTGAAAGCCACCAATCCTCAGTTGAAAAGGAGGCCCAGGCCATTGTGGAGAGGGTACGACAATGGAGGAATTACCTCACAGGCAAATACTAACCCTCCTCACGGACCAGCAAGCAGTCACCTTCATGTTCAATAATAAGCAGAATGGAAAAATCAAGAATCATAAAATCCTCAGGTGGAGAATCGAACTGTCCACCTATAATTACAATATCCTATACCGGCCTAGCAAACACGATGAGCCCTCAGATGCCCTATCCCATGGGACTTGTGCCAGTACATAAATGAACAAATTGCAGACCCTTCACAACAGTCTCTGTCACCCCAGAGTGACTGGGCTTCTCCATTTCATTAAAGCATGAAGTCAGAACAAATGACCAAAAACTGCCAGGTCTGCACCGAGAGCAAACCGCACTCAAGGAAGGGAGAAGCCCCTTCGAGGGCTGGAGCATTGACTACAAGGGGTCTCTACCTTCCTCAAATTGGAACATATACTTCCTCACCATCATCAATGAGTATTCCCATTTCCCTTTCGCCATTCCCTGCCCAGACATGATCACGGCTACAATCATCAAGGCCCTTCACAATGTCTTCAAGCTCTTTGGGTAACCCTGCTTCATCCACGATGACCAGGGGACCACATTTATGAGTGAGGAGCTGCGGCAGTACCTGCTGGCCAGAGGCATCGCCAAGAGCAGGACCGCCAGCTACAATCCCAGAGGGAATGGGCAGATGGAAAGGGAGAATGTCACTTTCTGGAAAACCATCCTTCTAGCATTGAGGTTACAGGACCTCCCCATCTCCCACTGGCAAAAGGTCCTCTCACACACACTCCACTCAGTACGTTCGCTCTTATGTACGGCCACTAACAACACACCTCATGAACATATGTTTGCTTTCCCTAGGAAGTCTACATCAGGGACTACGCTGCCTGGCTGGCTGACCTCCCTGGGACCAGTCCTGATATGGAAGCACGCCGGCCGATCTAAGTCTGACCCACTGGTTAAGAGAGTCTGGCTCCTCCACACAAATCCCTAGTATGCCTACGTAGCCTTCCCTAATGGAAGCGAGGACATGGTGTCCATCAGGGATTTAGCATCATCAGATGTCCCTCCAACCGTGATCGACCACCAACAAACACTCCCCCCCCCCCCATTGCCATCTTGGGGGTCCCTGAACTGGCTGCTGTCCACACTCCACCCCCAGCAACTGTTGTCACCCATGATGCACCAGCACCACATTCCCTCCTCCCTTCACCTGTCCCTTCCCCCTGGCGAACTGTAACTGGTGATGACACAAACTTTTGAGGATGCCACAGTGGCCCCTCAACCATTATCACGTCATTCGCTGCAACAGAAGAGACCCCCTGACAGACTTGGCCTGTAAAATATGTATATGTGTATACATTTGCTTCATTTTTTTTCTCTCACCCCACAGGACTCTTCTTAAAAAGGAGGTGTGAATGTGGTAAACTACTGTTATACTATGAATGACTATTTCTGGCTGGATGCTCTCCTGAGACCGATCCAACCCATTGACCCTTGCATACTCCAGTCTTCCTGTGCCATGATCAGTCGATGAGGTTGTTGGTGTTCCATTCTATAGTTAATAAAAGCCTATCAGTTTCACAACCTCAGTCTTTGTGGTATTTGATGGTGCATCAAATGGATTGGAAGGCAGTTCACGTAACCCCATTATTTGAAAGAATTAGGCAAAGACAAAACAGGGAATTATATACCAGTTCAGAGTCCATTATAAAAGATGGAATTGTGGAGCAGTTGGAAACAATGCAAAGACAGCAAGGCACTGGACAAATGATCTGTCTTTGTGTGCCTTCAGAAGGCAAAAAAAGGAAAGGAAATTTTATATAGTTTGAGCACGTGACATTAAATGAATTTTAAATCTCTTTTATGAAGGTATCATAATTCTTGACATATTTATTGGAAATACTTGAGGATGCAGCCGGCATAATAGATTAGTTGAAAAAGAGTGGATTTGGAGTATTTGAACTTTCAAAACACAAGGTCTTGTGTGACATGAAGACAGAACTGTTTGGCCAACAGGAAATTAAACATGGGGGTAAACTGGTCCTTTTCCCACTGCGAGGCAATGACTAATGGTGTTCTGCAGAGTTCAGTACTGGGACCCAAGTTGTTCACAATGTTTATAGAATATTATAGCACAGAAACAGGTCCTATAGCACTTATAGTCTGTGCCCAACCATTTCTCTGTCTGGGTCTACTGACCACAGCCTATAGCCCTCCATACCTTTTCCATCCATGCACTTGTCCAAATTCTTCTTAAATGTTAAAATTGAGCCGCAGGAAGAGATAAATAAGTCAAATCTATCATAGGTAATCCAAAAATTGCAGTAATGGGATGTGGTTGTAAATCAATATTCAAAACAGTAGATATAATAGAAAAAATTTCCTTCCAATAATTCTGTAAAGAGAGACAGGACCAAAACATATGTGTAAGGGAAGCTATTTCCAATTGACATTTATCACATATAGGATCGATATGAGAATAAAAGCGATGGAGTTTATCTTTAGACATATGAGCTCTATGAACAACTTTAAACTGTATTAGTGAATGTTTTGCACATAGAGAAGAAGAGTTTACCAGTCGCAGAATTTTATTCCAATTTTCATTGGAAATATGAAGGTTGAGTTCTCTTTCCCAATCATTTTTAAACTTTTCAAAAGTCCCAGAATTTATTTTTGTAATTATATTATATAATTTAGATATCACAGCTTTTGGAGGGAATTTTGAATGTAGTATATCCTCTAAAACAGTCGTAGTCTCCCGATTGGGAAAAGAGGGTAAAGTCGAAACTAAGAAACTCCTAATCTGCAAATATCGAAAGAAATGAGATCGAGGTAAATCATATTTCATGGATAATTGTTCAAATGACATGAAAGAGTTATCCAAGAATAAATCCGAAAAGCATGTTATACCTTTAACTTTCCAGAGTAAATAAGCTTGATCAATTAAAGAGGGATGAAAAAGGAAATTTAGTACAATAGGAGTTTCCAAGATAAAATGACTTAGGCCAAAAAATCTCCGGAATTGAAACCATATACGTAGTGTATGTTTAGCCATTGGATTATCAATTTGTTTATATAATTTAGTAAGAGTAAAAGGGAGAGCAGCTCCCAAAATAGAGCTAATTGAAAAATTTTGTATCGGTTTAATTTCTAAATTTACCCAATGGGGATTTAGAGATAATTCTGAATAATTCAACCAATACCTTAAGTAACTAATATTAATTGCCCAGTAATAAATTCTAAAGTTGGGTAATGCCAACCCTCCCTCTGGTTTAGATTTCTGTAAATATTTTTTCCCCAATCTAGGATTCTTGTTTTGCCAGATATACGAGGAAAATTTAGAATCGACCTTATCAAAAAAAGATTTAGGAACAAAAATAGGTATAGCTTGGAATATATATAAAAATTTAGGTAAGATCATCATCTTAATAGCATTAATTCGGCATATCATGGATAGGGATAATGGTGACCAATTGGTAAGTAAACTGCCGATCAGGTCCAATAGAGGGAAAAAATTAGTCCTAAATAAATCTTTATGTTTTTTAGTCATCTTAATCCCTAAATATATAAAATGGTCTCTAGCTATTTTAAAAGGCAAACTATCATAAATAGGAACCCATCCATTAAAAGGGAATAATTCACTTTTATTTAAGTTCAGTTTATATCCAGAAAAATTACTAAATTGGGCTAATAAAGATAAAACTGCAGGAATAGAATTTTCAGGATTGGAAATATATAACAATAAATCATCTGCATATAGTGATACTTTATGAATATCCCTGCAACGAATAATACCAGTAATATTGGGTGCTTCTCTGATAGCAATTGCCAAAGGTTCTAAAGCTAAGTTAAATAATAAAGGGCTAAGGGGGCACCCTTGCCTGGTGCCCCGAAATAATCGAAAATATGGCGATCTTTGGGTATTAGTAAAAACCGAGGCAACTGGGGAATTATAAAGAAGTTTAATCCAAGATATAAATATCGGACTAAAATTAAATTTTTCAAGAACTGTAAATAAATAAGGCCATTCTACTCTATCGAAGGCCTTCTCAGCATCTAGTGAAATAACACATTCTGAAGACTTATGTGAAGGAGTGTAAATAATATTCATCAATCTTCTAATATTAAAGGAGGAATAACGATTTTTAATGAATCCAGTCTGGTCTTCAGAGATAATATATGGTAATATCTTCTCTAGCCTTGTCGCTAGAATTTTAGAGAAGATCTTAGATTCAACATTCAACAAAGAAATAGGTCTATAAGAAGAACATTCGGTCGGGTATTTATTTTTTTTCAAGATTAGAGAAATCGTAGCTCTGTAAAATGATTGTGGTAGTTTACCCAATGTGATAGATTCATCAAACATCTTAATCAGCCAGGGAGAGAGAGTAGAAGGAAAAGCTTTATAAAATTCCACAGAATATCCATCGGGACCTGGTGCTTTCCCCGAGTTCAGTGAGAAAATAGTATTATTGATCTCTAAGTTATCTTGAGGTAATACTTTTGGGAGTTTCAAATGTTCTAAAAAATTAAACATATTACTAAGGTCTTGAGGGGATTCTGTACTATATAAAGATGTATAAAAATTTTGGAAAGATTGATTTATCTCTTCCTGGTTAACAGTCAGTTCTCCATTCTGTTTGCGAATCTCCACAATTTGGCGTCTAGCTGAAATATTCTTCAGATGATTAGCCAACAGTTTACCTGACGGATTTCATCAACTTTCTTATTACACAGATTCACGAGACAAGGTTGCCCGCTGTCTCCAGCTCGACTTGTTTTGGCAATAGAGCCATTAGCTGAGCTTATCAGATTGGATCCAGACATAAATGGGTTTAAAGTGGACCAGAAAGAATTTAAAATTAATTTACTTGCAGATGATATTCTAATATACTTGGCTGACCCGGCCAGTTCCTTGGTTAGCTTCAAGACTGTATTAGATAATTATATTAACGTCTTTGGTTATAAAAATAAATTGGGAAAAATGTGAATTTTAATGGTCCCATCACCATTCCCTGAGGCACATCACTAGTCACAGACCTCCAGTCTGAGAAGCAATCATCCACCACTATTCTCTGGCTTCTCCCATCCCACCATTGTCAAATCCAGTTTATTACTTCACAATTAAATACCTAGCATCTGAACTTTAATGTCTAACTTCCCATATGGGACCTGCTTAGAGGTCTACTAAAGTCCATATAGTCAACATCCAAAGCCTTTCCTTCATCAACTTTCCTGGTAACCTCGTCGAAAAACCCTATCAGATTAATTAAACACAACCTACCACACATATGTTGACTATCCCTAATCAGTCCTTGCCTATCCAAATATTTGTTTATCCTATCTCTTTGAATACATCCCAATAATTTACATACTACTGATGTCAGGCTCACTGGCCTATAATTTTCAGGGTTACTTTTGGAGCCTTTTTTAAACAATGTGAGCACTCCTCCAATCCTCCGGCACCATACCCATGGCTAAGGACATACTAAATATTTCTGTCAGAGCTCCTGCAATTTCTACACTCGGCTCCCTCAAGGTCCAAAGGAATATCTTGTCAGGCCCTGGGGATTTATCCACCTTTATTTGCACCATCTCCTCTTTAATATGTTTAGGTTCTATGATATCACTGCTTGTGGTCCTAACTTTCCTTGACTCTGTGCCTATTTCCTAAGTAAATATTGATGCAAAAAAAATCATTTAAGATCTTTTCCATCTCTTTTGGATCCATAAATAGGCAGCCACTCTGATCTTCAAGGGAACTAATTTTGTCCCTTACTATCCTTTTTCTCTTAATATACCTGTAGGAATCCTTAGGATTTACCTTCACATTGTCTGCCAAAGCAAACACATTTCTTCTTTTAGGCTTCCTAATTACTTTCTTGAGGTTTTTCTCATATTTTGTATACCTCTTAAGTACTTCCAAAAATAACCCTGGTAATTATAGATTTTTTTGAATATTTACATTTTTTCATACATGTAAATTTATATAATTATACAAATTCCAGCACCAAACTCCCTCCATCTCCTCCCAACCCCTCCTCTCTTAAAACAATTAACATATACAATTTTATAGTTATATAAACATATAGAAAAAAAGAAAATACATTTTTTTAGGATTGCGCAGAGAAATGTCATCTAACACGATTATATAGGAATTCTTCATTACAATTCAGAGGAGAATCTCGCAGGTCTAGAAGCATAGAAAATACATTATTGGAAATTAAATCCTAATATTTGGGCACACATGTCCCAAATTTGCAAAAATATAGAATACTTATTCGTCAAACTAGATGTAAATTTTTCCAAAGGGATATAACTTTGAATTTCTGCATGCTATCTCGGCATACGTAAAGATGTAGCAGATTTCCAAGTAACTGCAATACATTTCCACCGCCAATGCTAATTGAACAAATTCCAATCGATATATTGATCATTTTAATTTAGGTCTTACACTTTTAATGTTTCCTAATAAACATAAATCCAGACTTGGTGGGAAAACAGTTCCTGTAACTTGTTCTAAATAGAATTCTGTAAATCTGCCCAAAAGGACTTTACATTAGGACAAGACTAAATTGAATGCCAAAAAGTTCCTATATCTTCACCACACCTAAAATATTGATTCGATAAATCTGATTTCAATCTATTCATTTTCTGTGGTGTAAGATATAACTGATGTAAAAGATTATATTGGACTAATCTACATCTTACATTAATAGTATTCATCATAACAATCCCTACGTAAGTCTGCTCATACTTGCTCATCAATTACAATATTCAAATCTGTTTGCCACCTCTGTCTGGACTTTTGAATTCCTCGTTTAGGAGTTCCTGCTTGTAACAGAGAATATATTATAGAAATGTGGTGGCCTGCCACGGCAGTGGTTGAGCTGGTGCTCCAGGGGTGAGTGGAACCAAAGGTCAGCAGCCCACGCAGCGGAACTAGCCCCAACAAGCGAATCAGCGGGGTAACAGCAAGGGGAGATTAAAGGCCAGCGACCCCAAAATGGTGCTGCCCTTGCTACACAGCCAACAGACAGGGACAGCATGTGGGGAAGAAGGGAATTGTTATGCAGCAAATGTTCCCCATGTGCTGGAAACCCGTTTTTGTTATGCATGTTGTGATGTCAGCCAAGGGAGGCCATGGTGGAAACAGTGAAAGTATAGAAGTCGGGCCTGAGCCATATTAAAACCCAGAGCTTTATCTGACTGTGTGTCTTCTTTCGAGTAGCACACGGCTACAATTGGTGACCCCGATGGTTTAGATGGCATCTAAACCCAGTGATGAGTGAACAGGCAGCAGTCAACACGGTTGCTCTCAAGCTACCGACCTTCTGGATGAATCAACCGCGCATGTGGTTTGAACAGTTTGACTGAGGCACCGTTCCAGATCTGGCAGATCACAGGAGAGTCCATCTGGTGCTCCCAATGTGGTGAGCACCCTGGACCAAGACACAGCAGGCTGGGTGGCCAATTTCATCCAGGAGCCCCTATTAGAAGGGGCGTACACTGCCTTCAAGGACTTGCTGATCGAGACCTTCGGGCTCTCAGATCTGCTCCACCTGGACGGGCTAGGGGGTAGGTGCCCGTCAGCCCTCATGAACAAGATGCTGAGCCTCCTGGGAAAACACGAGCCCAGCATTATGTTTGAACAGGCATCCTTAGAACAATTGCCCGACGATATCCAACTGCTCCTGGCTGACATGGATTTCAGTGACTCCCGAAAGTCACAACACAAGTGGATGTACTGTGGAAACAGAAGAGAGAGTGCTTGGCATCCATGGGGCTCGTCGCTAAACCCCGCAGCCAGATCCGTGCAGAGCCACCAAAAGAACAGCAGAGGTGATCCAGACAACCAGTGGTATTTCTACCACCAGAGATGGGGCATTGGAGCCCACCGGTGCAGGCTACCGTGCACGTTTCAGGGAAATGCCAGGGGGCCAGCCACCTACGGTACCTGCAAGGTCCAACTGCATTTGGGAGGTAACCTCTTCTCATGGGCCACAGTCCATTAAATTGAAATTTAATAAACTCAAAATTCTGTGCTCTTCCTATACACAAATAAGTTTCCCAAATTTGGTTATCTATCCCCCACACGAGTCCCCAATTTATTTTACGCAGCAACTGAAAGACACATAAACAGATGGGTTAAGTTTAACACAAAATTTATCAACAAATTAACAATAATTGAATAAACTTAACATTCAAACATAAGCCTTTATAGCAACTCAACATTAACAACAGATAAGGTGTATGAGGGTGGGGGGGGGGGGGGAACCCCAGACCATTACTGTTCAAGCTCAAAATTTCCCAGAAAAAAACTCCCAAAACCAAACCTCAACTTAGCACGTCAAGTCCATCAGTCAAAAAGGAACAGCTCACAGAGTTTGGTCTCCAGGCTTGGGGTTCTTAGTTTGGTTGCACGCTGGTCTTTTAGTTGAGCGTGGAGACAGATGGCCATGATCACTGTAGAATTATGACTTTTTTGAGTTTCGAATGTGGCAACAACCACCTTGGATTTCTCCACATGGGAATTTTCACCCATTGACCTCCTAATCATTACACGAGGTTCACACCTCTGAACCCCACTTTAGGGTTAACAAGTGACCTTCTGTCACACAAGTCTGCTCCTCTAAACACCCTGCCTTGGGTTGTCAAGTGACTTCATTGTTTATTCCTTTTGAGGTGCACCACCGGTCAAAACACAGATTTCTTCAGAGCAAAATCCATATAAGATTGATTCCATGTTTTCACCAAACTCCTAAATTTTTGCCTACATGCCTCTGGAACCAACTCATAAGCTTTCACTACTGCTTGTTTAACAGTATCATAATTTGCCATTTGCTGTGCAGTCAAGCTACAGTATGCAATTTGTGCTTTTCCCTTCAATACACTCTGAAGCATAAGAGGCCATTTTTCTTTTGGCCATCTTGAACTCTCAGCAAGCTTTTCAAAAAGCTGAAAATATGTATCTATATCTCCCTCATCAAAAGGAGGTACTAGATTTACCTCTCTACTAGCCAAAAACCTCTCCCCAGGAGTTACAGCCTCAGTTCTCGTACCTTTCTCTATCTCCATTCTTAACTTCTCTAATTGAAACTGTCTGTCCCTTTCAATTTCCACGTTCCATCGTTCAGCTACCTCCAACTCATATTTCCTCTGTTTTCCTGCTTCCTTGGCCTCAAATATCCTTTTTCTCTCAGCCTCTGCTCTTTGCTTTTCAGCTTCATATTGTTGTCTCTGCAACTCAAAATTATGATTCTCTCTTTCTTCTTCCACCCTCAATTTCTCCAATTCCGATTGCAATTCAAAAGATCTATTCTCTGGAAAATTTTCTGAATCTTCCTCAACAAAATTTCCCTTACTTATATAGTAATTCACTATAATCCTCTGTATTTGTACTTTTCTAATCCAATGTTTAACTTCAATTTTCAGTGCCTTAGAAATATCCATCAGTTCCTCTTTCCTCATGCTCTGCAGCTCTGGAGGTGATGGTTGATGCTGTTTTTCCACGCACCAGCTTTAAGTTAGCTTGCAAAAATAGCTGGCAAAAATTCCAGACACAAAAAAAACCCAATAAACTAATAAATCATTAAATTGCAATGTTCAAATCCTAAACGGTGAGCCCATAAAATGTTACGGAGTTCAGAGAACCCCAAAAACCAGCAGCACTAGATATGCACCACAACACAGGGTTACTTAAACAGAAGTAGTTTTTAATTATATTTGAACAAAAAAAACCCAGAATTGAACATTAACTTATTACTTAGCTATCTAACTACTTAATTCCCCCTCTAATACTAAGTGCAGATGTGTGTAATGTATATTTAAGATTAGAAAAGTTATTTGGATGACAGTCCAATCTCCCTGGTTGCAGACAATTCTGGTACTTTGCACAGAAGTTAGCATTAACAAAGTTCACAAGTCTTTGGTGCTTAACAGGCAAATGGTTACCACTCAGGAGGGTTCTTGCTGGTTTTCAGAGAGAGATTCCTTTTCCAGGATATCCGCAACTTCTGAATCATTTTTGTTGATGAAATTTGCCCCCTTCAGGGTTCTCCAGATGATCCTCTTTCTTTCAGGCCACCTTTCAGACGGCCTGTCTTCTTCTTTGACCAGGCAGCCATCCAAAGTTTGCCAGCTTGTCCCTCTAGAACAGATTTCTGTCTCTCTCCTCTCTGTTTCACATCCTCCCTCTCTGAGAGCAAAACTGTTCTTCTCTGTCTGCAAAGATCACATGCTCTCCCAGGCAAACTGTTGTCAATACTTTGTTTCCTTCTGCAAAAAGCATTCTGCAGAAGTCCTGCAAATGTTCTGTGTTTTAAAATGTGTGTGTGCAAGCTGCTCCAACAATTCCTCCCAAACCACCTCGAAATTCTCTGTCACATTACATACACATATGCTTAGAATTAGAAATGGGTTAAGTTAGGTTAAGTTAATAGTAATAAGTTAAAGTTTGATCCTGTTTTTATGCTTAAAGGTAATTAAAAGAAACTTTTGTTTAAGTAGACATTTGTCTTGGTGAATTTCTATTGCTGCTGAGTTTTGGGGTTCTCTGGGAACAGTATTGATTGCTACCAACATTCATTTAAATGTTTATGGCTTGGCTTGGCTTCACGGACGAATATTTATGGAGGGGTACTGTCCACGTCAGCTGCAGGCTCGTTTGTGCCTGACAGGCAGACACGGTTGCAGCGGTTGCAAGGGAAAATTGGTTGATTGGGGTTGGGTATTGGGTTTTTCCTCCTTTGTCTTTTGTCAGTGAGGTGGGCTCTGTGTTCTTCTTCAAAGGAGGTTGCTGCCTGCCGAACTGTGAGGTGCCAAGATGCAAGGTTGGAGGCAATATCAGCCCACTGGCGGTGGTCAATGTGGCAGGCACCAAGAGATTTCTTTAGGCAGTCCTTGTACCTCTTCTTTGGTGCACCTCTATCTCGGTGGCCAGTGGAGAGCTCACCATATAACATGATCTTGGGAAGGCGATGGTCCTCCATTCTGGAGACATGACCTACCCAGCGCAGTTGGATCTTCAGCTATATATTCTATGATGTCTGTAATTTTTGTATGTCTAAATTAAAATATAACCATGAGTCCTTTGAATATTAGTTAGGGCAACATCTACAGGATATAGTTTCAACATAATTGCCAGAAGTTTCCAATGAGATAAGAAAAGTGAGGTGAAAACTTTTATTTGATCCTGTGAGCTATTACGATCTAAAATGTATTGCCTGAAAGGCTGGAGGAAACCGATTTAATAGAAGATTTCAGAAGCAGATTGAATGTGTACTTGAGGGTTTGACAAATGCACAGTAATCTCGATGAAACTAATTGGAAAGCTCTTTCAATGAGTTAAGAGAAAATCGATAGACCGAATAACCTCTTTTGCTGAATGATTCTATGAGTTCATTTTTCAAGGGTCAAGAGAAATCTCAAGCTCAAACAAAGGACCATCATAGGAAAAAAGTATTTGAACACAGTAGCATGGAATGCTGGAATGCCAAGTGATCCTTTTCAGAATGATAAAAATGTCAAGTTCGAGCGGCTCACTCCATCTTCCATGATGTCTCCATTCTTAAAAACAGCAATGGACTTACAACAAATAGCAATCATTTTTACTGAATTATTTGGACCCATCACCTAGCAACACATAATGGAAATCTTTTAGACAATAATATAGAAGCCTTGGAACTCAAGTCAGATGAAGAGGAGAGCCCTATGTCTGACACTGAAAGAATTTCACTGTTGAGAATTTTAATTAATTCTTCGAGTTTCTTTGAAGCACCTCACTTTTAATTATGACCTCAGACTTGTAGCTCAGATTGGCATCTATTAAATTATGTCTGCTGGCTGGGAAAAAATAGGCTGATTTCTTAAGCAGTGTCAAACAAACAGGGAAGGGTCTCCAAATTCTCACATTACTTTGTGGACGATTACACCACTCGACATTGGTGGGGCCAATTTAACATGAGCACCAGAGAGAACAAGCCAATCAGTGTAATTAGTTTAATCAGATTCTGTCACTTGCTGGAGCTGAACTCTCCTTTGATGAAGAGAGAAGAAAGAAAGGAGTGTGGTGGTGTTTAGGTTGTGGTGAGGTAATTAAGAAAGATCCCTTGTGAAATGCCAAGGCAAGTACAAGAAGACAATGTCATTTAATGAGCATGACATGTGAACGTGAATAGGGTCAGTGAGTGGATATGTGGTAAACAAATTCACTGGTGGCACCACCCCCCCTCCCCCGAAACCCTTTAAAGTGCATTAATCGAGTGTTTTTTGGGAAGAAAAGTCTGGCAGGGGTATTCAGTAGTCTCAACTTCCTCTTCCCAGGTGTAGAGCCGATTCTCTGCATCCTTTATGCTTCTGTTTCACAGTTAAATTAAGCCAAAGAGGGACTTCCAACTGCTTTCATTGGCTTCCAAATTAAAGAAAAATGATTCTTTTCTGTCCTTCCTGTCCTCAAATATAATGCAAATGTCTAGGAAACATGGTTTGAAAAGGAGACATGAAAGGTGAAGTACAAAAGGACAGCTCCTAATGAGACCCTTTCTCTCCCCTTCCTCCCAGCCTTTTATTTCTAATCACTACTTATTCCATCAGCTCTGCTCTTCACTCGAGCGGCTTTATCTCACAACTCTTCCTGCTAGTGAAGGGGAATTCAGGCCAGTACAAGACAGCCATATAAGTCCAGCCTTCTCTGCTCCAGAGAATGCTGGAGTAGCAGAATAAGTGATTTCAATTGAAATCCTGGCAGCTGGTCTACAATAGATAGGGTGCTTCATGGCTTCAGCTGATACCTGAAAGTGAATGAGAATGACCTGTTTATCTTTTCTGCACCCTTTCCAGTTTAATAACTTGTTTCCTATAGTTGGGTAACTAGAACAACATACAATACTCCATGAGTGGTCTCAAAAATTTCCTGTACACACACAACGTAACATTCCTACTCCTGTGTTCAGTGCCCCTACAGATAAAGGCAAGGATACCATTGTTACAAGCCAAGAGGACTGCAAACCCCAGCAGCAATAGAAATTCACCAAGACAATTAAAAAAAAGTTGCTTTTAATTTTCTTTAAACATAAAAACAGGATCAAACTTTAACTTATATTATGAGCCCAGAGGACCCCAAACCCCAGCAGCAATAGATAGTCACCAAGACAAATGGTTATTTAAACAAAAGTTGCTTTTAATTATCTTTAAACATAAAAATAGAATCATACTTTAACTTAACGCTATTGACTTAACTAACCTAACTTAACACCTTTCTAATTCTAAGCGCATGTGTATGGAATGTGTGTGTAAGTTCAGAAAAGTTCTTTGGTTCACAGTCCAATCTCACTTCTCATTCCTCCAAGTTCACTGGTTGCAGGGAAATCTCATACTGTGCACAGAATTTAACATTTATAAAGTTCACCAGGCTTTGGTGCTTGAAAGATCAATGGTTACCGCTCAGGAAGGTTCTTGTTGGTTTAGAGAGAGAGATTTGTTGTTCCAGGAAATCTACAAGTGATTCCTTTTAAATCAGCCACTCCAGTGTCTTACTGATGAATCTTGCCCCATTAGGGTTCTCCAGATGATAACCTCTTTCTTTCAGGTCACAGAGTTCCTTTTTGTTTCTCTTATTTCAAATGAAACATTAAACAGCCAGTCCTCTCCTCTTGCAAGAACCACAAGGGCTTTGACCAGGCTGAATTAAGAACTCACAAACTGTCTTCCAAATGGGGTTTTCCACAAGCTTGCCAGCTTGTCCTGTTCCAGTCCCAGATGCTGTTGCTGGCTGTAACACTATGGAAGTGATCTGTGTGTGTGCATGTGTGTGTGTCTCTCTCTCTCTCTCTCTCTCTCTCTCTCTCTCTCTCTCTCTCACACACACACACACACACACACACACACACATACACACACACACACACACACACACACACACACACACACACGCACACACGCACACACACACAAAGAAAACCTGTTTGACTCTCTCCGCTTGCAAAACCACATGACCCTTTTAGAACAGCAAGTTCCCTTCCAGACAAGGTGGATCCAAAAAGCTCTTTCATCTGTTGCCTTTTGCCTTTTTGTAAACAATAATCTACTAATGAAGTCTCTTGGGCACTCTCCAAAGCTTTTGCAAAGACTGTTGGCCCTGGCATGTCTTGCATGGGACAGAGATCCAGTATTTTAAATAAGATCAGTTTTAAAGTGTTTGTATGTGACCTACTCTAATAAACCTTTCCCAATTTATCTCCCAAAAACATAGTTATGTACTCTATCACACTTATTAACTTAACCCCCTTCTAATTTTAAGGGCACGTGTATGTAATGTGTATAGGTTGAGGAAAGTTCTTCGCTTTAATCGTGCTCTCATTCACTTCTCACTTCTCCAAGTTCACCAGTATCAGGCAATTCTCATACTGTGAACAGAATTTAACATTTATGAATCGTCACAAGGCTCTGGTGCTTAAAGGTAAATGATTACCACTCAGAAAGGTTCTAGTTGGTTTCAGAAAGATATTTGTTGCTCATTGGACATGCAAACTGATTTTCTCCAATCAGTCACTTCAGTGTTTTGCTGAAGAAACTTGCCACATCTTACTTTTTCCAAATGATAACCCAGGTCACCACAGAATTCCTCTTGTTTCACTTATTTCAGGAGAAACACTCTAGCCAGCCATTTCCTCTTGTAAGGACTACAAGGGTTTTCAACAGGCTGAACTCAGAACTCACAACCCATCTTCAAAATGGGGTTTTCAACAAACCTGCCAGCTTGCCATGTTTCAGCCTCAAAAGTCACTGTAGAACTGACTTCTGTCCCTCTCTAAGGGAAGAATCCTGTTCCTTCTTTCCTCTCTCTCTGCTTTTAAAAACCAGAACCCCTCCTAAGGCTCCTAACCCAATAATTGAAAGCCGGACTTCTCCATTTGCATCTGCTTTGGAAGCATCGTCTTTTGCACAGCCATTGCTGCCTGCATGTCTGGCTTCAGCAAAGCTCTTGTATATTAAATGAACTGTGAAGTGTAAGTATCTGTTTGTGAAGTGATCTATTTATATATATAATATAATATATAATATAACCTGTACACCATGTTCATATTCATTATCATCTGACTCTACATGTGCAACATGATGAAACAGTGTTTCTCCAGACACAGTGCACGCATATAAACATACAATTCTCTGTATGTAATAATCACATTTACTTAGGCCAGAACAGAGTTGGAGGATGGGAGAGGGGCAGGTGGGCCAGTTGCCTTGGTAAAGAGTATTGATATTGTAAAGAGAGTTAAGGAGGGATCCTTGAGCACAAAATATTAATATTTTAAAGATGATTCATAGATGATTAATACAGGTAAAATATAAATAAATAAATGCAGATAACTAAAACCAACTTATGTTCCAAATTTATTATATGTATTCTGTTCTGGTGGCCATACACACAAATAAAAATATACATTTTCCCACTCTTCTCATGACCACCACAAGGGTCACCATGCATGCGCATAGCGAGGAAACGAGTAATCATGTCTGCCTTACTATCAAGCTGTCACAATAGAGCCAGTCTTCCCCCATCAGTTTCTTCATGCTCATATATTTGTTATATTGTGTAATTGGTTTATAAATAGATATCTGCATTAAGCCTGTGCAGCACCCACACACACTAACAACACTAACAGTCAGGCTTGTGAGTAGTTTCAATGCTTGTTGATAAATGATACATTATTATGTTTTCAATTTTTTTTTCATTATTAGCTTTGTTGTTTCATATTGTCTTTTGCATTATTATTTTTTAACTGTTAATGCAAAATACATTTTATGCTAATATATTTTAGATTATGTTAAATATAATAGAGCTGCAAAGTCATATGTATTTAGCATTGATTACATAAATATTTAATGAGCAGTTTGAAATAGGACCTACATTTTCCATCTAGCCTGAGGCCTGAGCCTATTACCAGCTTTGCAAGGGCCTGCATATACAATGTACATAAAAATATAATATGAAACTTGAATTTACTTGAATTTTTTAATTTAGACATACAGCATGGTAACAGGCCCTTTTCACCCACAAGCCCATGTCACCCATTTACACCCAATTGATCTACAGTCCCAGTATGTTTTGAAGGATGGGAGGAAACCAGAGTATCAGGAGGAAACTCACGGAGACAGGAAGAACATACCAACTCCTTATAGACAGCACCAGATTTGAACTTCACTCACTGACATTGTAACATCATTGCACCAAATGCTATAACCGTGTTGCCTTATGACTTAACTTGGTTACAGAATAAAGTATCTCAATATCATAGAAACATAGAAGATAGGAGCAGGAGTAGCTCATTCGGCCCTTCAAGCCTCCTCCGCCATTCAACGAGATCATGGCTGATCTTAAAGTTCAGTACCCCGTCCCCGCCTTCTCTCCGTGACCTTTAACATAGAAACATAGGAGATAGGAGCAGGAGTAGGTCATTCGGCCCTTCGAGCCTGCTCCGCCATTCAACGAGATCCTGGCTGATCTTAAAGTTCAGTACCCCATCCCCGCCTTCTCTCCGTAACCTTTAACATAGAAACATAGAAGATAGGAGCAGGAGTAGCTCATTCGACCCTTCGAGCCTGCTCCACCATTTAACGAGATCATGGCTGATCTTAAAGTTCAGTACCCCGTCCCCGCCTTCTCTCCGTAACCTTTAACATAGAAACATAGAAGATAGGAGCAGGAGTAGCTCATTCGACCCTTTGAGCCTGCTCCGCCATTCAACGAGATCATGGCTGATCTTAAAGTTCAGTACCCCATCCCCGCCTTCTCTCCGTAACCTTTAATACCCTTATACTGAAGAAATAGATCTAATTCCCTCTTAAATAGATTTAATGAACCTGCCTCCACTGCCCTCTGTGGCAATGAATTCCACAGATTCACCACCCTCTGGGTCAAGAAATTCCTCCTCATCTCGGTCCTAAATGGTTTGCCTATTATCCTCAAACCATGGCCCCGGGTTCTGGATTTTCCCATCCTTGGAAACATCCCATCTGCATCCATTCTATCCAGTCCTGCCAGAATTTTATATGTCTCCATGAGATCCCCTCTCAATCTTCTAAACTCCAGGGAGTACAATCCCAATTTGCGCAATCTTTCCTCATCAGTCATTCCTGCCATTCCGGGAATCAGCCTGGTGAATCGCCTCTGCACACCCTCCATTGCAAGAACATCCTTCCTTAGATAAGGTGACCAAAACTGTACACAATACTCCAGGTGGGGTCTCACCAAGGCCCTGTACAGCTGCAGTAAGGTATCCTTGTTCCTAGACTCAAACCCTCTTGATATGAAGGCCAACATACCATTTGCCTTTTTAACTGCCTGCTGTACCTGCATGCTCACCTTCAGAGACTGGTGTACAAGTACCCCTAGGTCTCTCTGCACTTTCCCATCTCTTAATCTATTGCCATTCAAATAGTAATCTGCCCTCCGGTTTGTATTACCAAAGTGGATAACCTCACATTTATCCACATTGTAGTGCACTTGCCATGTATCTGCCCAGTCCCTCAATTTATCCAAATCACACTGGAGCTTCCTGACCCCCTCTTCCGTGCACTCAACCCCTCCTAGCTTAGTGTCATCAGCAAATTTGGAAATATTTCATCCAATCCCCTCATCCAGATCATTAATGTAAATTGTGAACAGCTGGGGTCCCAGTACATCACCTGGCAGCCCTCATTTTGATGCGCCTATCCCTCCTTCTTGATAGTAGTGCGTCAAAGATACTATGAATGGATGGAAAGAGACTTCTATAATTCTTTGAGCCCTATTTAAGAAATACACCTGGTAAATGTCCTCAATAGAGGAAAGAGAGACCCCAGTGATATTCTCAGCTGTTTTGATGATCCTTGTATTGACTGCTGGTCCAATGCTTTGCAACAACCATACCATGTATTGATGCAGCCGGAGAGGACACTCTCGATTGTGTACCTGTAAAAAGTTGTCAAGATGGGGGCTAGTAGCCTTACCCTCCTCATATGCCTTAGCACTGCTGCACCTTCCTGACTAATGAGGAGGAGTTGTGGCTCCAGGATAGGTTGTACTTTATGCACTCACAAAGGAAATTTGCACTCTGCATAATGGAACCACTGATGTGTCATGGAGAATGATCGACCTTTGTCCTCCTGAAATCAATTATCAACTCCTTTGTCATGTCCACGTTAAGACTCAGATTGCTGTTCTCACACCATTTTATGAACCGCCCAACCAGATGTGTGTCATTGGCAAACTTGGTGATTCTCTTATAATTGAATCTGGCAGAGCTGTCCTGAGGTGCATCAGGGCTCATTGTCATGGGTTTTGAGGTTTTGCTATTAATGCGGAATGACTGAGGTCTTTTGGTCAAGAAATCCAGAATCCAGTTTCAGAGAAGGGTGTTGAGTCCCAGCGAGGACAGTTTATCCACCAGCCTCTGAGGTATGATTGTACTAAACATCGAGCTGTAGTCAGTGGTGCCTTCTTCACCACCTCGTCCACATGTGTCTCCTCTATGGAACAATGTGCATGTTGACCCAAGTCTCTTTTTTCTACAATGTTCCCAGGGTCCTGCCATTCACAGACTAAGTCCTACCCTGGTTTAACCTATTGAAGTGTAAGACTCTGCACTTGTCCAAGTTAAATTTCATCTGCCTTTTCTTAGCTCATTTTTCTGGTTCATCTAGAATCTGTTGTAACCTTCATCAACCTGTTTCACTGTCCGCCATCCCACTCATTTTGGTGTCATCGACAAACTTACTAACCATGTTTTGTTGTCTCCACTCATAAATAGAGGTTAGTAATGGATCCAACACTAATTCCTGCAGCACGCCACTGATCTCGGGCATCCAATCTGAGTGACAATCGACACTAAGTGAAACACGAGAGTCTGCAGATGCTGTGATTATAATAAAAACACAGAAATGCTGGAGGAACTCAGCTGGCTTTGCAGCATCCATAGGAGGTAAGGTTACTTATTACTGATGTTTGGGCCTGAGACTTTCTTCAAGAAGTAAGGAAAGAACAGAAAGGTGAAAGAATAAAGTTTGAAGATTGGTCGGGGAAGGAGTCCAGACCAACAAAAGGTGTTAATTGGATATGATAAGAAGAGAGGTGAGAATTGATTTTGGCTATGTGAAAGGAGACAGTGGGAAAAGGAAGAGAGAAGGAGAGAGAGGGCGAAAGAGAGAGAGAGAGAGAGAGAGAGAGAGAGAGAGAGAGAGAGAGAGAGAGAGAGAGAGCTGGGAGGAAAGGCAACGGGGAAAGAAGAAAGAGGAGGGATTTAACAGAAACTGGAGAAGTCCATTTAAATGCCATCCATTTGGCATTGCCCGGACAGAAGATGAAGTGTAGTTCCAATCTGTGGGTCGTCTCAGTCTGGCAATGCATGAGGCCATGGATGGACATGTCAGCAAGGGAAAAGGACAGGGAATTGAAATGGGTGGCCATTGGGAGATCTACACTATAGAGCTGAAATGCTCCACAAAGCAATCTCCCAGTCTGCACCCAGTCTTTCCAATGCAGAGGAGACCACAACAGGATCATCAGATGATAATCTACACTGCCATCCTCAGTCCTCTACCATCAAGCCAAGTCTGTGTCCAATTGGCCAACTCATCCTGAATTTCAGACAATCTGACATTTCAGACCAGCGTATCACTAGAGACCTCTTTAATCTTCTTGCTCACCTCTACAAAAAACTCAGTCAAGTTCATGAGACATGATTTTCCATGCTGAAAGCCAGGCTGACGATCCCTGCTGTCCATGAAGGCCAGTTGTCGCCTTGGCCATCTCCAGATGATGGGGCCCCTGTTGTGCGGTCCCTGACTTGCTCTTGGCAGAAGACACATTCATCTTTAGATATATTTGCTGCTCGTTGTCTCACTCCACAAGGTGTATCATTAGCCTGTGTGGCAGAGGGAGGGAGAATCAGTGTTGAGGATGGGCAATGGCAAGTACAAGCTCATTGAGACTTCAATTAGCTTCTCAAAACTTCAAATTTCACTTAAATTAGTTCACGGTGTTTGCATTTTGCTGAAAATTGATGTCTATAGGGCGACACACTTAGTGTCATGGTGCGTGGAATACTATTACAATGCCAGCCACCAGGATTTGAATCTGGCACTGTCTGTAAGGAGTTTGTATGTTCTTTCTGTGGGCGTGGGTTTCCTCCAAGTGCTCCAGTTACCCTTCGCATTTCAAAAAAACTTACATAATCAGGGTATTTGGGCGACACGGAGTCTTGGGCTGGAGAGGCCTGTTACTGTGCTGTATTTCTAAATTTAATTTTAAAAATTAAATGGAACCCTATTATTTATGCATTGAATCATTTGCTCAGCCCATTATGGAGAGCAGTTAACAGGCAACTAGAATCAGAATCAGAATTTTATTGTCATGAACATGTCACAAAATTTGCTTTTTTTAAATAGCATTACAGTGCAAATACCTCTATAAATTACATTTAAAAAAATAATGCAAAGAAGAGAAAGTGTCTAGAACTCTACACTGGTGACCAAGTAAGGCTAAAAGACAAAACAAACTTATGGACTCAGACGGGAATTGTCCTTGGTGAAGTCCAACCAAGATCATACACAATTCAAAGAGTTGAATGTGCTGTTCTGCAAAGAAATTGCCGAGATCTTCAAATGGGACCAGCCACAGTGGATGGAAAGACGGTTACTGTTGAACAACCTGAATGCACATCTGAGAAGACATTGTCTGAGACAACAACTCAGATTCAGGGACAATCATTCAGGAGATCGTCAATACATATGAATCGTCCTAAGAGACTCACTAAGCAAATGTAAAGACTCCTGTTCTAGAATGAAGTAGTGCTATCTTATTTACTCTTCAATTTCAGTGTATGTAAATGTGAACACACAAAACAAGTTTAAAATTCTTTAACAATGTTGATAATAATGAAAATGTAAGTTCTTGGTGTTAAAGTTAAAATTGCAGAGTTATATAAAGAAAATGTTAATTAAATATAAGTGACTTTTGTTTTAAGAAAGAGAGATGTAATGATAGTGATCATGGTTGCAAGGCAACTAGCAATGCCTTAAGGATTATAGCTCCCATTTGATTATACTTGGTTGCCAGCAGGGGCTGACACAAAACGGGAGACTGCAGTATGTTAGATCTGTAATGGAGGCTTGCCTCATGGTGCTGGTTACGACAACTTTAAAGTAAAGAAACTTTTCATTCATCCATGTGTTGTCTAAGAACTCACATTTACCAATACAAGATTTATGAAAACTGATACACATGATGGCGTTGGCTGAGTTCACAGTCCTCTGGAGATTTTTCCTGCCCTGTGCATTGGGAGCTCATACCAGACAGTGAAGCAACCATTCAGAATGCTCTCTACTGTACACCTGTAGAGGTTGGCAACCTTTTGGTGACATTCCCATTCTCCGCTTTTCTGAAAATTATCTGTCACAAATATAATGCTAGTTTACACTCAAGATTTTTGTAATGCTTAAGTTGAAATTCTCCAATAATCACGGTGGGCTTTGAACAGATAATAATGTTAAAATTAAAAACTGCTGAAAGGCACTTGTGTCATTTCATCTTTTCTAGTCTCCACCCCATCACAGACATTCCGCTTGTTCTCTCTGCTTTCTCTTTCTTCTTTAACTTAAAATATGGTTGATTTCCAACATTTCATACTTCTGCTGAAACATCATTGACCAAAAACATCTACTGCTTCTCTCTCCACAGATTCTGCCAGCCTGCTGTGTATTTCCAACATTGTTAAAGTTTTTATAATTGTAAACTTCTTTCTGAGATGTCTTTACCTTTGCCAATTTATCCTTTAGGAACTAATGTTGGTGATACTTTCAAGATTCAAGATTTCTTTTATGGTCATGTAGTAAAATCAGTGTATTATTACACAAAATTGCCTTTAGGTTGCCATAAGACAGACAGATTCGCCATCAGCAGAAATTGCCTGGCACGTCATACAGTCAGAGAAAGAGAAGCAATAGAGAGTTCCTCCCAGAGTCACTGAGTGTCCGTGGATTCACCTCCAGTGCTCCAGTAGCCTCTGCACACACATAGAATCCAGTCCAAAACCATCGGCAATCCAAGCTCCAGATCCAAACCTCCAAAACTATGAGGAACCCTTTAGCGCCCACGGCACCCTTTCGCATCCTGGTTCTGATACCTGGTACGCTTTCACCCAGTCTCGAGTCAGTCTCCAGCAGTCCTTGTCTTGGCGTGAAAGCGTGGACCATAGTGTCCAGCCATCCACAGCCTTCATGAATTCTTGGCCTCGAGTCATCAATAGCCCGCAGCCTGTGGGCTCCTCAGCCGCTTAGCCCCTCACTCGTCCGCCACCGTGGTCAACGTCTGGCGGCTTCTCTCCTCTGCTTCTCTTCAAATAGGTGGGGGGAGGTGTGTTCTCCCTGTTTACTAGTGCCCTGCTTCCCCGGAGTCTTCAAGACCTCATGGCTGCTGCCGATCAGAAGGGTTGCTGTCTTTGGTCCAGATCCTGTGGTTAAATAAAACTACCATTGGATCCATTAACAGCCTGTGTAAAGCCTGTACAGAACCAATGGCAGTCAGAGTGAGCGGTTTGACATCACGGGGAGCGCTGTGTCTCTGGTCCCTGCTCACCGTGGGTCCGCACCAGCTGCGTCGCTGCCATTACAGCAACTCCAGCAGCGCGATCATTTTTCCAAACTTTCCACTGAATACTGAATGAAGCCTGCTGATTGGAGGATCAAGCCAGTTTGAAGCTACCGCATATTAAGTTATCAAGTTTTTCTCTGAATGGCGTAAAATCAGTCCTTTCATCCAAAGACAACATGCCTTTAAAAAGGACAAAGCCATCAGAATTTCTGGTTTGCAAGACAGAAATCCATGAATGTAAAGCAGGATGTTTGACAGGGAGGGTGGTGTGGATGGAAGCCTGCTGTGAAATTAACTATTTTTTAAAAATGTATTGTTGCTTCTGTTTTACAAAGGTTCTCTTTATCTTCATTTTTGTTTGAAACAACTTGAAACTTTCCAAAAGAAGAGAGGTTTTTTAAAAAATTGAACTGAATGTAGAGCTTGGTGTTTCTACCTGCTGTATTGGGTACTGTTTGAACTCAAGAGGAGTTTTTGAGCACTGTGTACCTCTTTAATATACAGAACACGTGGAGGTGCCAAAAGTGGTCATTGAGTTCCCATTGAAAATAATGGAGATTGCTGAAAGCAATGTACCAGAGTTAGTTCAATGCTCACATTAGAATGTAAACAGACCAGGCCAATTCACAAACAGAGAGTAATTCACACAGTTTGTTACCAAAAACCTTTACCCCAGGATGTTGTTTATTTGTTTTCATCTAAAGGAATTGCAAAAATTGGGGAAATTGCATAATTATGCATATTACTCACTTGACTTAATAATCCGAAGCACCGATTGAATCCTATTCAGTGTTCAAAAAGAGGTTCAAAGGACCCCCCCCCCCCCCTCACCTCCTTGTCGCTGCCAAAACAGTCAATCAATGCTCAGAGGTCTGGGAAATTCCACCCACGCTGTTACCCCTTCAGCGCTGCCAAACAGATCATGTTGTGAATGTGCAACACAGTCTTTCTGCAACAACTCACCTTCTGAAGTATTCCCTGTGGGTCCAGCTCCAGGAAGGAACAGCAAAGGAGGCAGTAACGAGGATAATTGCTGGTATTGGGAATTGTGCTGGCAGAGAGGGAACAAATCAGGATGTTTAATTTGTTTTCTTTGGAAAACTATGGAGTTATCCCATGGTGACCCTTGGAGATGCCTGCTGGGAAGTTCCCTCAGACATCATTTGCTTTGGCAACATGGGAACGATGGGCAGGAAAAGGCTAGATGTTCCAGCAGTCAAAATATTGAGAGTAGGAGCTGGGATTTCATGGTAAATTTGTCCAGGTTGAACCTCTATTATCCAGTGCCCTGTGGACCGGCAACTCCCGTGGTCCAGCACATTTTGAATCTTCCCCTGTTCGTACAAATTCCTTACAGACAGTGCGAGACTCGGGCCTCTGACTCAATCGTTGGTACTGTAAAGGTTGAATCTGACGTGATCGGGTCTGAGATTCCAGTCCTGCGCTGTCTGTAAGAAGTTTGTATTAACGGTAGCAAATTCAATCTTTACAGCACCAGTGATCGGGAGTGGGGTTCGAATCCTGCACTGTCTGTAAGCAGCTTGAACAAATATCCTGATCGCTGGCACTGTAAAGACATTGTGCTAACTGCTACACTAACCAGGCTGCCCCACAGTATTATTTCCTGTTTTAAGCTTTGTTCTTCCTTTGATATGCTTAGATAGATGGTTCATATCAATAAGCTAAAAAGAGTGCAGAAAAGATTTACTAGGTTGTTGTCTGGACTTCAGGAACTGAGTTACAGAGAAAGGTTAAACAGGTTAGGGCTTTAAAATGATGAGGAATATAGACAGAGTAAATTTAGGTAGTTTTTTTTTCCACTGAGGGATGGTGAGAATCCAACCCAAGGACAAGGGTTAAGGATGAAAGGGGGAAAGTTTAGGGGAAACATGAGGAGGAATCTGTTCACACAGAGAATGGTGGGCATGTGGAATGAGCTACAATCATATTTGATGGAGCACATTTTCAAATACCTTCTGGAAATCTAAGAACAGGCCATTTACTTGCTTCCACTGGACCAATTGTTTCTCAAAATATATCAGCATGCCAATTTTGCTTCATTAACCTCAAACATTATGAACAAACCCTGTATAATGTCGTGAGTAGCAGCATCTAACCTTTTACAATACTGCATGTTAAGATAACTGACCTGCAGTTTCCTCCTTTCTTTCTCCCTCCCTTTTAATAAAGGAGTTGTATACATTATTTTCCGGTCTTGTGGAACGTTCCCCAAATCGGGTTACTGACCTCAAACATTAATTCTGATTCCCATTCTCAGACATTTCTGAGACTTTCCCTGACTGGAGCTATAATCCCAGGTTAATTGAAAGTGGTGATGGCTTTTTTCCAACTGTTGCACACCGTGTTTCTCATAAAGAAAGCACATAGCTAAATGCAGGTGTTTTCCTGAGTGATAAGTAAGAAGTAGGGTTAGGATTCCAATTTGAGATGCTGGTTAATTTTGTCAGGCACATGAGAGATAAAAATTATGAGAGGAATAGATCAGGCACTGAGCATTTTGCCTCGGGTAAGGGAATGAACAACCAGAGGTCATAGGTTTAAGGTGAGGGCGAAGTGATTTAATAGGAACCCGAGGGTTAACTTTTTTACATGAAAGGTGGTGGGTGTATCAAACTAGCTGCCAGAAGTGATGGTAGAGGCAGATACTATTGCAATGTTTAAGAAATATTGAGATGGATACATGGATACGTTTGGAGGGATATGGGCCAAACGCAGACAAATGACAGACACAGTCAAGCAAATACAGACAAACACAGACACTATACAAGAAGAGAGATGGAGGCAGCAGAAAAGAGCCTGACGTCAGTGGTTGGGAAGATGTTGGAGTTGATTGTCAATGATGTACCTGGAGGCACATGACATGACAGGCCAAAACCAGCATGGTTTCCTTTTTTAGAGTAATGGAAATTCATCAAGCAACGATATCTTCAAAACAATATTTTTATTAATAACTATTAATAATATCATATATTATTTTACAAATAACTATTAATAATATATATTTGGATGCTCCTGAGATGCACGGTCCAGTTTCTGGATGTCGTAATTCGATTTATTGTTAACCTTGTTTAGAGGGAGGGGTTGGATTAGGGGGGGGGGTCTCCTTTTTTTTTCTTGTTTTATTAGAGACATATTAGATAAATGTGAGTTTAATTGAAAATTGCAAACATTGATTATATTACAGAAGATAAAGTAATATCTGAGAAGCATAAATTCCCTTTTAATAAGGGAAATTTATTTATAACTTACTTTATTTTAAGAGAAAGTATTTTTCTGTCTCAGATTTTTACCGTTTATCTTTCTTCTTTTATTTTCTCCCTTTACTGGGGGGATTATTCTTCTTTTCTTTTTCTTTTCAATATTATCTTTGATATATTATGAAGAAAGTGCCAATTGTTAATTCAATCCAATCTTAGATTCAATGTTTTGGTTAACAAATGATTTATAGCTATGTTTCTGATTTAAAATTCATGTATGTTATGTATATGCTGTGGCTGAGGCCTAATTACTAATTACTAATTACTAAGTACTAGATTATTATGTGCATAGTTTTTTTTAATTAAACTCAATTAAAAATTATAAAAAGAAAAAAGAACAATATAAGTATCTTACTTAACTCTAAACTTAACCCCAGCTATGTGCAAATGTATATATGTATGTGTGTGGATCACCCACACCATTACAGCTTAGGCACAATTCTGAAAACTCAAATTCAAAGTTCTCTCTTAGAAATCTTGTGTTGAAACTTAGAACTTTTAAAGCTGTTGTTCAGAAGTAATTATGTAGTTGAGACACTGAGTCATCAGAATTCTCAAAACTCACAAATTCTTGTTGAATTGCTTTCAGGAGAAATGTATCTTCATACAGATGATTTTTCAACAACTTCCCCCTTTTTTGCATAGGGGTTAAGAAGCTTGTGACCCAGGCAAGGGACAGGCAAATTAACCATCAAAATGGTCATGATCCAGAGGCAAGAATAATCTTGCTTTCTTTACTCAGATATCGGTCAGTTAGAAGTGACTATAACAATAGTCACAGCAAATCAATATTTTCCCATGGCAAGGAGAACATAACAACAGTGTCCGTCTTACTGTATTTCTGTCTTCAGATCAATCTGCTTGATGATACTCAAGCTGCTTTTTAAAGTGTCTTAATCACATGGATGGTTTGAACAATACTGTTTTAATTTCATTTTTTCCAAAAGCACGAGTCATTATGGAAATTGGCCTCCTGTTTGATGAAATAGTTTTCAGTTTTAACAGGTGTCCTTTTCATTGTTTCAGGCTTTCAATGGAGAACAATAACACAGGTTTTATGACTCTCCCTTTGTGACTGGATTTCAAAATGTGTGTGTCTTTCCCTATCCAACCCACATATTAACCCACTAAGATGTAAAATATATAAAAATACAGATAAAAACAAAGCCTGTAACACCTGACAACCCTACTGGAATTCTTTGAAGAAGTGACAAGCTGGCTTGATAAAGGAGACACAGTGGATGTTGTATATTTGGATTTTCTGAAGGCCTATGAGCACGTGCCGCATGAGGCTACTTCATAAGATAAGAGCCCATGGTGTAGCAGGAAACAAACAAGTGTGGGTAGAGCATTGGCTGATTGGCAGGAAGCATAAAGTCAGGATACAGGGATCATATTCTGATTGGTTGCCAGTTGCTAGTGGAGTTCCACAGGGGTCGGTGTTGGAGCTGCTTCTTTTTAGGTTGTATATTCATGATTTGGATTATGGAATGAATAGCTTTGGCACCAAGCAGGTGGTGCAGAGGAAACACAGATTAGAATGGGCAGAGAAGTGACAAATGAAATATAATGTCGGAAAGTATACGGTCATTCATTTTGGTAGAAAAAAGTAAATGCGTTGACTATTTTATAAATGGAAAGAAAAGTGAAAATACTTTATGAAAATACAATATGATCCAGTGATCATAATACCATCAGCTTCAATGTCATTATGGAAAGAGAGAAGTCAGGGCCAAGGGTTGAGGTTTTTGATTGGGGAAAAGCTAGATTTGAGGAGATGCGAAAGGACTTGCAGGGTGTGGATTGGGACAATTTGTTTTATGGGCAGGATGTAGTAGAGAGATGGAAGTCTTTTAAAGATCAGATTTTGAGAGTGCAAAAGCTTTATGTTCCTGTTAGGTTAAAAGGAGGGGCAAAAGGTTTGAGAGAGCCGTGGTTTTCAAGGAATATTAGAAACTTGGTTCGAAGAAAAAGGGAGGCATACATTAGATATAAGAAGCATGGAGTTAAGGGGATGTTTGAAAGATACATTGAATGTAAGAGGAATCTTAAGAGAGGAATTAGGAAAGCTAAAAGAAGGTACGAGGAAACTATGACAAGCAGGGTGAAAACTAATCCAAAAGAGTTCTACAAATATGTTAATGGTAAAAGGAAAGCTAGAGACAAAATTGGTCCCTTAGAGAATCAGAGCGGAAAACTGTGTGTGGAGCCTAGAGAAATGGGGGATATATTGAACAGTTTCTTTTCTTCGGTATTCACTAAGGAGAAGGATATTGGGAGATGTGAGATAAAAAGAGCAAATTGGGTAAATATGGGAAATATAGAGATTACAAAAGATGTCGTTTTAGGGCTTTTGAAGAATATAAAGGTGGATAAGTCTCCGGGACCAGACGGGATCTTCCCCAGGACATTGAGAGAAGTGAAGGAGGAAATAGCAGAGGCTCTGGCGGTAATTTTCCAAATGTCATTAGATATGGGGATAGTGCCGGAGGATTGGCGCATTGCGCATGTGGTTCCGTTATTTACAAAGGGATCAAGGAGGAAGCCTAGCAACTATCGGCCTATAAGTTTGACGTCTGTGGTAGGTAAATTAATGGAGAAAATTCTTAGAGATAGTACTTATAAACATCTGGATAGACAGGGTCTGATCAGGAGCACTCAACATGGATTTGTGGGAGGAAGGTCATGTTTGACCAATCTGATTGAATTTTTTGAAGAGGTGACTAGGAATGTAGATGAGGGTAGCGCAGTGGATGTTGTCTATATGGACTTCAGTAAGGCCTTCGATAAGGTACCACATGGAAGGTTAGTTAAGAAGGTGCAGTCTTTAGGTATAAATTTTGAGATAGTCAAATGGATTGAACATTGGCTGAAAGGGAGAGGCCAGAGAGTGGTAGTGGATATTTGTCTGTCAGGTTGGAGGCCGGTGACCAGTGGTGTGCCTCAAGGATCTGTATTGGGCCCATTGTTGTTCGTTTTATACATTAATGATCTAGATGATGGGGTGGTAAATTGGATTAGTAAATATGCAGACAATACTAAGATAGGTGGAATAGTGGATAATGAAGAAGGTTTTCAAGGATTGCAGAGGGATTTGGGCTGCTTAGAAAAGTGGGCTGAAAAATGGCAGATGGAATTTAATGCTGATAAGTGTGAGGTGCTTCATTTTGGTAAGAAGAATCAGAACAGGACATACGTGGTAAATGGGAGAGCATTGATGAATACAGAAGAGCAGAAAGATTTAGGAGTAACGGTACATCGTTCCCTGAAGGTAGAAACTCACGTGAATAGGGTGGTGAAGAAGGCTTTTAGTATGCTGGCCTTTATCAATCATTGCATGGAATATAGGAGTTGGGAGGTGATGTTGAGACTGTATAAGACGTTGGTGCGGCCTAATTTGGAGTTCTGTGTGCAGTTCTGGTCGCCTAATTATAGGAAGGATATAAACAGAGTGGAGAGAGTGCAGAGAAGGTCTACCAGAATGTTACCTACTTTTAAGCATCTAGAGTATAGGGAGAGATTGGACAGATTAGGTCTTTATTCTTTGGAGCGTAGAAGGTTGAGAGGGGATTTGATAGAAGTATTTAAGATTATGAAAGGGATAGACAGAGTGGATGTGGATAGACTATTTCCGCTAAGAGGAGGAAAGATTAAAACAAGAGGACATGAGTTAAGAATTAAGGGGCAGAGGTTTAGAGGTAACATGAGGGGGAACTTCTTTACTCAGAGAGTGGTAGCCGTGTGGAATGAGCTTCCGGGAGAAATAGTGGCGGCGGAGTCAATTGTATTATTTAAGAAAAGGTTGGACAGGTATATGGATGAGAAGAAGATGGAGGGTTATGGGCATTGTGCAGGGAGGTGGGACTAGAGAGGGGTGTTTGGTTTGGTGCAGACTAGAAGGGCCTAATGGCCTGTTTCCGTGCTGTAAATTGTTATGTTATATGTTATGTTATGTTACCGAGATGCAAGGAGACCTGGGAATCCTCGTGCAGGATAGCCTGAGAGTAAACAATGCTGGCTTTCATTTTATGAGGAATATAATATAAGAGCTGGGATGTGATGCTCAGACTTCATAAGGCACTGGTGAGAATTTATTTTGAGTATTGTGAGATGTTTTGGGTTCCTCAATTAAAAAAGCATGTGCTGATGTTGGAGAGGTTTCGGAGGAGGTTCACAAGGATGATTCTGGGAATGAAAGGTTGATCATATGAGAAGTTTTTGACAGCTCTTTGACTGTATTCATTGGAATTTAGGAGAATAAGGGAAGATCTCATTGAAACATATCTAATGTGGAAAGGTGTGGACAGGTTGTTTCCCATGGTGGGAGAGTGGAGGACAGGAGGGCACAACTTCAGGATAGAAGGGCATCTGCTTAGAACAGAGAGAAAGAGGAATTTCTTCAGCCAGAGGATAGCAAATCTGGGGAATTTGGAGGCTAGGTGACTGGGTGTAGTTTAGGCAGAAATTGATATGTTCTTGATCAGGTAATGGAGAGAAGTGGGGCTGAGTGGGAAAATGGATCAGCTCATGATTAAATGGCAGGGCTGACTCAATAGGTTGAATAGCCTACTTCTGCTTCTAGGTCTTCGGGTGTAATAGATGTGACAGGTTGGACCGAAGGGCCTGTTTCCATTGTTTCAACATTTTGGGCTTGTTTTTCTTAGCGGTGGAAGTTGCAGAGGAACTAACCATGATGAATTATTGCAGTGGGTGTATAGTGTCAGCAGTAAATAAGCTGGATCTTCAGGCTGGTGGCAAAGGCAATATCCTTGTAGTTTGCCAAGCTTCCTGAACCTCCGAATGTTCAGAGGCTGTTTCCTCACTCTTCTGTAATGAGTCTTTCAATTAGGAGGTGAAAAACAACCACCTGAAGAAACACACAAAGATCAGCGTGTACAGAGCCGTTGTCATACCCACGCTCCTGTTCGGCTCCGAATCATGGGTCCTCTACCGGCTTCACCTACGGTTCCTAGAACGCTTCCACCAGCGCTGTCTCCGCTCCATCCTCAACATTCATTGGAGCGACTTTATCCCTAACATCGAAGTACTCAAGCTGGCAGAGTCCGCAAGCATCTAATCCATGCTGCTGAAGACTCAGCTGCGCTGAGTGGGTCACATCTCCAGAATGGAGGACCATCGCCTTCCCAAGATCGTATTATATGGCGAGCTCTCCACTGGCCACTGAGACAGAGGTGCACCAAAGAAGAGGTACAAGGACTGCTTAAAGAAATCTCTTGGTGCCTGCCACATTGACCACCGCCAATGGGCTGATCTCGCCTCCAACCGTGCATCTTGGCGCCTCACAGTTCAGCGGGCAGCAACCTCCTTTGAAGAAGACCACAGAGCCCACCTCACTGACAAAAGACAAAGGAGGAAAAACCCAACACCCAACCCCAACCCACCAATTTTCCCTTGCAACCACTGCAACCGTGCCTGCCTGTCCCGCATCGGACTTGTCAGTCACCAGCAAGCCTGCAGCAGACGTGGACATACCCCTCCATAAATCTTCGTCCGCGAAGCCAAGCCAAAGAAAGAAATAAGCTGGATCTTCAGGCTGCTGGCAAAGGCAATATCCTTGTAGTTTGCCAAGCTTCCTGAACCTCCGAACGTTCAGAGACTGTTTTCTCACTCTTCTGTAATGAGTCTTTCAATTAGGAGGTGAATCTCTGAGAGACCAGGATTGAGTTAATGATTGTATAATGCTGAGGTCCTGTCCTCCTCCTGTAGCCATCCACCAATACAATGTTTCTTAGTGATTAAAAATGTATATTTCGATCAGGTTTTCATCAATTAACAGTGCTTTGCATTTTAACTTTAAACCGTTGGATCATGACACCAAATAGAAAATAGCCATTTGTCCTCCAAGCAGTATATGTTTTCCAGAAAAACACAATGCATGAGAAACTCAACAGCTCAAATAGTGTCCTTTATTTGAGCCCTTCATCAAGGTATGAGCAAAATGTAGGAAGGTGCCCATCTATGATATTTTTATTGGGTTATAATAAGAAATTGAGTTTAGAATTAAAATTAGATATCTCAAATTGCTTTTATGAGATTGTCTTTAGCTGTGGCTAGAAATCATTTGGCAATTACTTGGAAAAATGAGATTTATTTGAGTATTCAACGCTGGAATTCGGAAATTAGGTCTTGTATTCCATTTTTAAAAAAATGTATAATTTAAGTAATAATTATTCTTTTTATGTTAAAGTTTGGAGCTCATATATGAGATATATGGGTTTGAATTTGTAATAGTTTTTTTCCCCACGACTGTTGGGGTTGCACTAAACCATGGCAATAATAGAAGTTTATCTCCTTCTATTCTTTTTCTTCTTTCTTTTGGGGTAGATTAGAGGGGGGCAGGGTGGGTGGGTTAGGGTTGGGCGGGTGGGAGATTTTATGGGATAAATATTATGTATTATGTATCTATTTGTATTTTGACTGTATGGCATTTTGATTAATAAATAAAATTGGAAAAAAAAGGAAGGCATCCATACATTTTTTTTAAGTTAGGCAGGCTCTCAAACAAAATGGTGAGAGGGAGGACCACAGTCCCACAGGCAGGAGGTAATATGCGAATAAGGGAGGGAGGGAACACCAGAAAACAAGGGGAGGGGAGATGGCTCTGTGAATGGGGAGGGAAGGAGATGGAGAGCTGGAGGAAAGAAGACAGTGGGATGGAGAAGAGAGGGAAAACAAAGAGTAGACTAGCAGAAACCAGAGAAGTTGATGTTAATGCCATCCAGTTAGAGAGTGCCCAGAAGGAAAATAGATGTTTTCTCATGTGAATTTCCATCACAAAAATCACATGCGTAAGTGTAACTGAAGTTTTTTGGCAAAAGCAAGGACCTTCTGGGTATTTTTTGCACTGCAGCTGTGCCTCAGTAATATTGGTGTCAGAATAAAGACATGTTCAGGTATTGGAAGTGACCGAGGCAAATTGAATGGAGAGAAGTTGTTGCTCAGAAGATTCTCAACAGAGCTGGTATTAAGGGGATTAAATGAGAAATGTCCTAGCGAGACAATTAAGATGTGTTGAACGTCTTGTTTGCCAAAACCATTATTTAACGTCTTGTTTGCCAAAACCATTATTTATCGTCTTGTTTGCCAAAACCATTATTTAACGTCTTGTTTGCCAAAACCATTATTAAACGTCTTGTTTGCCAAAACCATTATTTAACGTCTTGTTTGCCAAAACCATTATTTAACGTCTTGTTTGCCAAAACCATTATTTAACGTCTTGTTTGCCAAAACCATTATTTATCGTCTTGTTTGCCAAAACCATTATTTAACGTCTTGTTTGCCAAAACCATTATTAAACGTCTTGTTTGCCAAAACCATTATTTAACGTCTTGTTTGCCAAAACCATTATTTAACGTCTTGTTTGCCAAAACCATTATTTAACGTCTTGTTTGCCAAAACCATTATTTAACGTCTTGTTTGCCAAAACCATTATTTAATGTGGAGTAATTATAGGGTAATTATTCCCCTCATCTATTATCATTACCCTTTCTCTAACAAAATGTTACCTTGGCAGACCCTGTGAACTCATGTGTCTGCACTTTAATGTGAGAAAATGTACCTAGCTAACCGTATTTTTAACATACATTTCCTTTGCAGATTTTTCGGACGCGCACTTTGTAACTTTTGACATGACAAAAAATTAATCCTTTGCAAATATAAATTTGATGTAAAGAAACAAAATACTGAATATGCTAACTTTCATCCCCCCCAAGTGGAATTTCTTACTTCAGAACGTCTTTATCAGAATATAATGCTTTTTCTCAATTGGATTAACTTAACAGAGATTTGGTTTGGTTCAGACTTCATGAGCCAATGGAGCTTCTGAATTCAGTGAGCATTTGAACAAAGGATCGAATAACGTTGTCTCCAGCTGTTCTGCATGAATTAGACTGAAGGCAGCAAAACTGATTCAGAAACTCAAAGTAAATTCATCAGGTTTGTGCTGGGAAGGATTTGAGTTTATATGAGGCTTTGCATGGCCCTGAGAGCATCCTGAAGCAGTTGTGGATATTGGTCAACCAAAAAAATGTGGGCAGATGAAATTTTAATCGTAATTTTTAACTTAGACATATAGCACGGTAACAGATCCTTCCGGCCCACGAGTCCATGCTGCCCAAATACAGCAATTGACCCACTATCCCTGTACATTTTAAAGGGTGGGAGGAAAATGAAATGCCCGGAAGAAACCCACGCAAACACCTTACAGATTGCTCTGTATTAAAACCTGGTTTTCTGGCTTACCGCTACAGTAAGCATCCAGAATTTAACATAACATAACATAACAATTACAGCACAGAAACAGGCCATTAGGCCCTTCTAGTCTGCACCGAACCAAACACCCCTTTCTAGTCCCACCTCCCTGCACAATGCCCATAACCCTCCATCTTCTTCTCATCCATATACCTGTCCAACCTTAAATAATAAAATTGACTCCGCCGCCACTATTTCTCCCGGAAGATCATTCCACACGGCTACCACTCTCTGAGTAAAGAAGTTCCCCCTCATGTTACCTCTAAACCTCTGCCCCTTAATTCTTAACTCATGTCCTCTTGTTTTAATCTTTCCTCCTCTTAACGGAAATAGTCTATCCACATCCACTCTGTCTATCCCTTTCATAATCTTAAATACTTCTATCAAATCCCCTCTCAACCTTCTACGCTCCAAAGAATAAAGACCTAATCTGTCCAATCTCTCCCTATACTCTAGATGCTTAAACCCAGGTAACATTCTGGTAAACCTTCTCTGCACTCTCTCCACTCTGTTTATATCCTTCCTATAATTAGGCGACCAGAACTGCACACAGAACTCCAAATTAGGCCGCACCAATGTCTTATACAATCTCAACATCACCTCCCAACTCCTATATTCCATGCAATGATTGATAAAGGCCAGCATACTAAAAGCCTTCTTCACCACCCTATTCACGTGAGTTTCTACCTTCAGGGAATGATGTACCATTACTCCTAAATCTTTCTGCTCTTCTGTATTCCTCAATGCTCTCCCATTTACCACGTATGTCCTATTCTGATTCTTCTTACCAAAATGAAGCACCTCACACTTATCAGCATTAAATTCCATCTGCCATTTTTCAGCCCACTTTTCTAAGCAGCCCAAATCCCTCTGCAATCCTTGAAAACCTTCTTCATTATCCACTATTCCACCTATCTTAGTATCGTCTGCATATTTACTAATCCAATTCACCACCCCATCATCTAGATCATTAATGTATATAACGAACAACAATGGGCCCAATACAGATCCTTGAGGCACACCACTGGTCACTGGCCTCCAACCTGACAGACAATTATCCACTACCACTCTCTGGCCTCTCCCTTTCAGCCAATGTTCAATCCATTTGACTATCTTAAAATTTATACCTAAAGACTGCACCTTCCTAACTAACCTTCCATGGGGTAACTTATCGAAGGCCTTACTGAAGTACATATAGACAACATCCACTGCGCTACCCTCATCCACATTCCTAACTCAGACTAATGTGAAATTAGGCATTTTGAGAAGTTAAATCAGGGTAGAACATGCACAGTGAATGGCAGGCCCCTGGGCCTGTTATCAAACAGGGAAATCCATGGGCACAGGTACATAGCAATTTTAAGAAGGGGGGGGTCATTTTTCTCACACTTGGAATGAGCTGTCAGAGGGAGTGGTCCAAGGATTTAAGAATGGCCAAGGCAGAGGGGAGTCTGGAATTAATGAAGACAAGTGGGATGATTGTAAATAGACATAATGGTCAGCACATACATGCTGGCTGAGGAACTTGAATCTATGCTGCAAAACATCATGTCTAAAACAGTCAATTTGTGTGTAAAAAATGCTTAATATTAAGCTGTGAACCAGTCTGAAAGATCAGGGAGACTGGATAATGTCCAATGCATATTTGACTTGAAATTTTACAATCTTTTGTGATATTTAACGGAAAGCCTGTCCACTTTTCTAATTACGTGGTCTGTCTTCTGATCTCTGATCTGAATGAGGCTGCTAACCCTCAGTGGTGTGGCTGACTCCTTGTTTCACATTATTACTGTACTTCAGAGAGCAAAAGGCCCCAAGCTGTGTTATTACAGCCTTTTCTCATGTTGACCTATCCCTGGTGGCTTAAAATATAGACAATAGATACCCCTTCCAGAAGTTTGTTTCCATAGTGTGTGTGTGTGTGTGGTCTTCATTCCATTATATTAAATGGCTGACAAGGTATATTGAATATTGTGAGTTCTGAAGCCAATAATAACCCCCAGACAGTGGAGTGCTATTTTGCTCTCAGTTATATTTTTAGATGAAAAGAGAGACCGATGTATTCCTGAGACTTAATGGTCAAGGAACAGTGATAAAGATTGATTTAATTTATGGCATAGTATTCGACATTGTATTAGAAAATATTAGTGGCAGAACTAACAGATTTGTCGCCTCACAGCCCAGAGACCTGGGTTCAATCCTGACCTCTGGTATTGTCCCTCGGGAATTTGCAAGTTCTCCTTGTGACTGTGTGGGCTTGCTCTGGTTTCCTCTCTATACCCAGAGATGCCTGGGTGAGTAGATTAATTGGCCACAGTAAATTTCTCTGAGTGGGTACATGAGTGGTAGAATTTGGGGACAGTAGAGGAGAATAGGAGGAGAGTAAAACCGGATTTGTATCAGATTAGTGTTTTCTTTGTTCTTTTTCTTTGGCTTGGCTTCGCGGACGAAGATTTATGGAGGGGGTAAAAAGTCCACGTCAGCTGCAGGCTCGTTTGTGGCTGACCAGTCCGATGCGGGACAGGCAGACACGATTGCAGCGGTTGCAAGGGAAAATTGGTTGGTTGGGGTTGGGTGTTGGGTTTTTCCTCCTTTGCCTTTTGTCAGTGAGGTGGGCTCTGCGGTCTTCTTCAAAGGAGGCTGCTGCCCGCCAAACTGTGAGGCGCCAAGATGCACGGTTTGAGGCGTTATCAGCCCACTGGCGGTGGTCAATGTGGCAGGCACCAAGAGATTTCTTTAGGCAGTCCTTGTACCTTTTCTTTGGTGCACCTCTGTCACGGTGGCCAGTGGAGAGCTCGCCATATAATACGATCTTGGGAAGGCGATGGTCCTCCATTCTGGAGACGTGACCCATCCAGCGCAGCTGGATCTTCAGCAGCGTGGACTCGATGCTGTCGACCTCTGCCATCTCGAGTACCTCGACGTTAGGGGTGTGAGCGCTCCAATGGATGTTGAGGATGGAGCGGAGACAGCGCTGGTGGAAGCGTTCTAGGAGCCGTAGGTGGTGCCGGTAGAGGACCCATGATTCGGAGCCGAACATGAGTGGTAGAATTTGGGGACAGTAGAAGAGAATAGGAGGAGAGTAAAACCGGATTTGTATCAGATTAGTGTAAATGGATGGTTAATGGTCAGTGTAAAGTTGGTGGGTCGTGGTTGCCTGATTGTCTGTCTCTGATTCCATGACAATGAAGTTCACTTCATTCTTCATTCAGCAGGTTTGCAGAGCAGAAAAATAGCTGAAGATGAACAGTTGTAATGGATACGGCATAAGTTGCAGAACCTGTAGAGGTACATTTTACACTCTAGATTTCTAAATTACTAAAGTTAATGAATAAATCTGTGGAATTTTTTTCCTGAGATTGGTGCTACTAAATACAGTAAAACCTCGTTAGAATGAGGTAGTTGGTGTCCAAGATTTCATACCGCATTACAGCCGTGTCGCGGAACAGATGCATATATGTCAGAGTGCCACAGATAATCAAACCCAAATATTACCAGTTTTCAAAGGATCTGTTATCTATAACTAACAATTTCAATGAAAGGAAGCAAGCACATTCTTTTAATATTGGGATTCTGAATTTTAATCAACTTTTTTTGCAAATTTTGGGACCCACAGACACCCGCACTATAAGGGATTCCGCGGATTAACGAATCGCTTTCTAACGAGGTTTCAGTGTATAGCATTTTGTCTGAAATTCAGTGAAGTACGGAAGTCTGCAGATGCTGTGATTCCGGTAAAAAAGCAGTAAATGCTGGAGGAACTCAGCTAGTTTTGCAGCATCCATAGGAAGTAAAGATATATTAGCTACATTTTGGGTCTGAGCCCTTCCTCACGGAATAAGCAAAAAGTCGGCAGGCATCTCAATAAAGATTGAGAGAGAAAGGTGAAAGAATGGGATGGGGAGGAGTCCAGAGCAAGAAACAAAAGATGTTAATTGGATATGATGTGAGGAAAGGTGAGATTTGATTGGCTCTTTGAAAGGAGAGAGAGAGAGAGAGAGAGAGAGAGAGAGAGAGAGAGAGAGAGAGAGAGAGAACTAGAAAAAGAAGTCAGGGGGACAAAGATAGGTGGGGGAGGGGGGGCAGAGAGTCAATTAATTCAATGGAATCAATGAACATGAATTTTGAGATCAGAGTACATTCCAAGAATATCACTGTTTTATGTCTAACATTATTGATCCAGTGACAAATTGACCTCATCAAATCAATCAGGAAAACTACTAGATGGATAGCCTGTCTGAGCATGCTTCAATCAGGGAATGGGCAGATGGAGAAAGGTGTATTAGGCCAGACAATTGGGGTGCTTTGGTACCAAGAGTTACAGGTAAGGCATCAGGATAAACGCTTTCCAGTAATTGAACTTGCATGGGAGCTACATGATGAAGAGAATTTGAGAATCTGGTCTTTTTGTTTAAAAATAAGGGTTTGAACATTTATTCAGAATGGGATGAATGTCTTCCTTTCAAAGAATTGTGAGTCTTGGAAATGTGAATGTTTCACAAAGTTGGGGATACTTTGGATCTGTTTAATATAGAGGTAGATAGATATTTGAGGTTGCGAAGTCATGGACTCATGCAACATGGAACCGGACCTTTGGCTCAACATGCCCATGTCAATCAAGTTGGCATTCAGGGCTAGTCCCATTTGTCCTCAGGAAAAACATATCCTTTTAACCCCTTCCTCTCAAAATGTCTTTTGAATGTCAAAATCATATCCAGCTATGATTTCCTCTGGCAGCACGTTCGAAATACAGATCACTCTTTGAGTAAAAAGATAACCCCTCAGGTTGCTATAAAAATCTTTCCCCTCTCACCTTGAATCTGTGTGCCAGTTCCAGAAAATTTACCCTGGGAAAAAAGACTGTGAACAATCACGTTATCTGTGGTCTTCATGATTTTATGTATAAGGCCACCACCACTGCCTCCTATGTTCCAGGGAATAAGGACCCAGCCTATCTAACCTCTCCCTACAATGAAGCCCTCCAGACCTGGCAACATCTTGGTAAAATTTTAAAATCAAAGGGGAAAAATGATACCATAAGAAAATTGAAATATAAAACTATCAGATTTGTAAATTTCAAATTGTAAGCATTGTAAGGAAGGTGGATGACCAGCTGAGGGTATGGATTAACACTTGATAATATGACATGGTAGTGATTAGTGAAACATGGTTGCAAGAGGGATGTGATTGTCAGCTAACTAATCCTGAATTTTGTTGCTTTAGGTGTGATAGAATTGAAGGGGCAGGAGGGGGTTGTGTAGCATTGCTTGTCAGGGAAAATATTACAGCGGTGCTTAGGCAGGATAGATTAGAGGGCTCGTCCAATAAGGCTATTTGGGTGGAATTGAGGAAGGGAAAAGGGGTAGTTAAATTTATAGGGGTGTATTATAGACCACCTAATGGGGAATGAGAACTGGAGGATCAAATTTGTAGGGAAATAGCAGATATTTGTAATAAACACAGGGTTGTGATCATTGGAGATTTTAATTTTCCAAACAGAGATTGGGAAACACATTCTGTGAAAGAGCTGGATGGATTGGAGTTTGTAAAATGAGTGCAGAATAGTTTTTTTACAGCAATATGTCGAGGTACCAATGAGAGAAGGGGGAGTGTTGGATCTACTGCTGGGAAATGAGATAGGTCAGGTGACGGAGGTATGAGTTGGGGTCCAGTGATCATAGTGCCATTAGCTTCAAGGTAATTATGGAAAGGGACAGGTCAGGGCCTAGGGTTGAGGTTTTGGATTGGGAAAAGCTAGATTTGAGGAGATGTGAAAGGATTTATAAGGAGTGAATTGGGACGATTTGTTTTATGGACAGGATGTAGTAGAGAAATTGAGGTCTTTTAAAGGTGAGATTTTGAGGGTACAAAATCTTTATGTTGTGTTAGGTTAAAAGGCAAGGTCAAAAGTTTGAGAGAGCCATGGTTTTCAAGGGATATTGGAAACTTGGTTCGAAAAAAAGAAGGAGACCTACAATAAATATAAGAAACAAGGAAAAAAGATGTTCATAGAATACATTGAATGTGAAAAGAATCTTGAGAATGAAATTAAAAAAGCTAAAAGAAGGTGGCTATAGTAAGCAGGGTGAAAATAAATTCAAAGGGTTTGGGCGAGGAGTCGGAAGAGGCAGTGATTCAGTGCTCGGGCGATCAACAGAGGAGGAGCTACAAGAGGCCGTGGGGTTAATTAGTTAATTGGTCAGGGGCAATAAAAGGTTGGTAAGACAAAGGAGCAGCCAGCGAGGAGCAGCCCAGTGAATAAGTGGCACAGTGAAGGAGTGGGTCCTTGAGGCTTTGGCTCGAGAGGCTTCAGCGAGCAGAGGCTTCGCGAACGTGCTGGACTAAAGGTAAGACATTCACGGCTAACTTAATAAGGTGTGAGGAGAAGGAGGCAGGATGAGCGTGAGGGCAGTTTTCTGCTCTCATTGTCACATGTGGGAAGTCATGGAGTTTTCAGGTCTCCCAGACGTCCACGTGTGCACAAAGTGGGCTGAGCTGCAGCGTCTAAGGGACAAAGTCAGGGAACTTGAACTGCTGCTCGATGACTTCTCTCTTGTTAGGGAGAGTGAGGCCATCATGGATAAGAAGTGTGGCCTAAAGGACCGGGTCAAGGAACTTGAGCTGCAGCTCGATGACCTCACTCTGGTTAGGGAGAACGAGGCTATCGTGGTCGCACAGGGGCCACGGGAAGAGGGGCAGTGGGTCATTGTTAGGAGGAGGAAAGGGAGGGTCAGGTTCATGTGCAAGCACCCGAGTCTGAAATTGGTACTCCACCTTGAGTACTGAGGAGAGGGATAGTCAAACTATGGTGGGGAGAGGTGAGGTATCAACCTCTGTGGCCCAGAAAGGTAGGGATAAAAGGAAAAGGGCAATAGTCATAGGGGATTCAATGGTTAGGAGGACAGACAGAGGTTTTTGTGGATGCGATAAGGAAAACCGGATGGTGGTTTGCCTCCCTGGTGCCAGGGTCTGGGATGTGACTATGCACATTCAGAACATCCTAAAAGGGGAGGGTAAGGAGCCTGAGGTTGTGGTACATGTTGGTACCAATGATGTTGGAAGGAAGGAGGAAGTGGTCCTGCAGATTGAGTATAGAGAATTGGGTAGGGATCTTAAAAGAAGGACCACTAAGGGTGTAATCCCTGGATTGCACCCTGTGCCATGTGACATTGAGGACAGAAATAGAATTAGGTGGAAGTTAAACATGTGACTAAAGGGGTGGAGTAAGAAACAGGGTTTCAAGTTCTTGGAACATTGGAACCTTTTATGGGGGAGTTGGGACCTATACTGTAATGATAGGTTACATCTTAATCCCAGAGGGACCAATCTCCTGGTGGGAGAATTTGCTAGGGCTGTCGAAGGGGGGGGGGCAGATTTAAACTAGTATGGTTGGGGACAGGGTTTCAAGTTAGGCAGGACAGCCAGGAGAGGGTTTGTAGGCTTAGGAAAGAGGCATATTTAAATAATTTGATGGAGGAACAGCTGGAAGTAATAAAAGGATGTTATAATGACAATTGTGAGAATGGTAGAGAGGAGGATAGGCAGAAAGTAGGATATAGGAGATCCCTGAGATATATTTATTTTAATGTGAGGAGCGTAGTAAGGAAGTTGGAAGTTGGATGAGCTAAAGGTGTGGATTGACAAGTGGTCATTAGCGAGACGTGGTTGAAGGAAGGTTGTGACTATCAGTTAAATATTCCAGGATTTCACTGCTTTAGATGTGACAGAGTTGGTGGAGTAAGAGGGGGAGGTGTGGCATTACTTGTCAGGGAGGATATTAAAGCAGTGCTGAGGCAAGATAGACTGGAGGGCTCATCGAGGGAGGTAGTGTGGGGAGAACTGAAAAATAAGGAGGGTGAGGTTACTATTATGGGGGTATATTATATGGGGAGAAGGAACTAGAAGAGCAAATGTGCAAGGAAATAGGTGAGATGTGCAGGAGAAATAGGGTTAAGTTGGTTGGGGATTTCAATTTTCCAAACATAGATTGAGAAACGCAGTCAATAAGAGGGCAGGATGGCTTAGTATTTATGCATTGTGTTCAGGATTGCTTTTTGCAGCAATATGTTGAGATGCCAACTAGAGGGGGAGCAGTGTTAGATCTGTTGTTTGGGAATGAAATGGGGCAGGTGACGAAGGTGACCGTCGGAGAGAACTTCGGATCCAGTGATCATGGGTCCATTAGCTTTAGCTTAATGATGGAAAGGGATAGGTCAGATCCGAGGTTGAATGTCTTCGAGTGGAGGGAGGGCAGATTTGGAGAAATGAGAAGGAATTTGAGTTGTGTGGGCTGATCTTTTTGCCAGAAGGAATGTAGAGAAAATTTGGAGGGCATTTAGGGGTGAGATTTTGAGAGTATAGGATCTTTATGTTCCACTCAGGCCAAAAGGGAAGACCAAAGGTTCAAGAGAGCCGTGGTTTTCTGGTAAAATTAAGAAGTTGGTTCAGGACAAGAGGGAGGCCTATACTAAATATAAAAAAAACAAGGGATTGAGGAGATGTATGGTCATTACTTAGATTGCAGGAAGAACCTTAAGAGGGAAATTAGAAAGGCAAAAAGAAGGGATGAGGTGTCCATAGCTAATAAAGCGAAGGTGAATCCTAAGGGTTTTTATAGAAATGTGAACAGTAAAAGGAGGGTTAAGAATAGAATAGGTCCACTGGATAAGGGGACCCATGAACTATGTAAGAAACCGTATGAGATGGAAGAAATATTGAACAATTTTTTCTTGTCTGTATTCACGAAGGAAAGAGTAATTGGGCTATATGAGATAAGAGAGGCAAAGGGCTTAGTTATGGAGAGGATAGGGATTAGTAAAGCGAGGGTTTTGGAGCTTCTAGGATTGATTAAGGTGGATAAGTCTCCTGGTCCTGATGGGATTTTCCCCAGGACTTTAAGGGAGGTCAGGGATTAAATAGCGGGGGCACTGATGGTGATTTTTCAAAGATCACTGGAGGAGGGGGTGGTACCACAGGATTGGAGGGTTGCGAATGTAGTTCCATTGTTTAAAAAAGGCTTTGGGTGTAGGCCAAGTAATTATCGGTCAGTCAGTTTGACTTTGGTGGTGGGGAAGGAAATGGAGGGTATTCTTCAAGATAGTATATACACATGGGATTGATTAGGGGCACCCAGCATGGGTTTGTAAAAAGAAAGTCATGTTTGATGAAACTTGTTGAGTTTTCTGAGGAAGTGACAAAAAAGATGGTTGAAGATAGATTGGTTGATGTGATCTATTCAGATTTTAGTAAGGCTTTTGAAAAGGTTCCGCATGGAAAGTTAATAAGGAAGGTTCAGGCACTACGAATTAGTAGAGAGATTGTGACATGGGTTCAGAGGTGGCTGGAAGATAGACAGCAGAGAGTCATGGTGGATAACTGTCTGTTAGGTTGGAAGCCTGTGACAAGTGGAGTGCCTCAGGGATCGGTGCTAAGTTCCTTGTTGTTTATCATTTATATTAATGATTCAGAGAAGGGTGTGATTAACTGGGTAAGCAAATATGTGGATGATACAAAAATAGGAGGAGTGATGGATAGTGAGATAGGTTTTCTTGGATTACAGAAGGATTTGGTTTGTTTGGAAGAGTGGGCTGAAAGATGGCAAATGGAATTCAATGTAGACTTGTGTGAGGTGCTGCATTTCAGTAAAAATAACCAGAATAGAACATATACAGTTAAGGAGAGGGCATTGAGGCACGCAGAGGAGCAGGGGGACCTGGGGATTATGGTACAGAGTTCACTGAAGGTGGATTCCCATGTAGACAGGGTGGTTAAGAAGGCATATGGTATGCTGGCCTTCATAAATCATAGCATAGAGTATAGGAGCTGGGAAGTGATGCTGTGGCTGTTTAAGGCATTGGTGAGGCCTGGTTTGGAGTATTGTGTTCAGTTCTGGTCTCCAAATTATAGAAAGGATATAGATAAGGCAGAGAGGGTGCAGAGAAGGTTTACAAGGATGTTGCCTGGTTACAGCATCTGGATTACAGAGGGGACTTGATAGAGGTGTTTAAAATTATGAAAGGAATAGATAGACTAGACATTAACAGGATCTTTCCACTGAGGGCAGGGGAGGTTGGAACAAGAGGGCATGAGTTAAGGGTAAAGGTGCAAAACTTTAGGAGAAATATTAGAGGATGCTTTTTCACTCAGTGGCAGAAAGGAATGATCTTCCAAATGAGATAGTTGCGGCAGGGTCCCTTCTGTCATTTAAGAGAAGGTTGGATGTGTACATGGAGGTGAGGTGTTTGGAAGGTTATGGGCGGAGAGTGGGAGGGTTGAGCTAGTGAAGTTATTCTAGTGAACCAGTGCAGACTTGAAGGGCCGACATGGCCTGTTTCCATGCCATAAACGGTTATATGGTTATATCAATATGTTAATAGCAAAAGGAGAGTGGGGGATAAAATTGGTCCCTTAGAACGGATAACTGTGTGTGGAGCCAAAAAAGATGGGGGAAGATCTTGAACAATTTCTTTTCTTTGGTATTCACTAAGGAGAAGGATATTGAATTGTGTTGGGTAAAGGAAGCAAAGACGGTAATTATAGATTAAGAATTATTAAGAAAGGGGAAGTACTGGAGCTTTGAAGCATATTAAGTTGAAAAGTCTCCAGGCCCCGACGGGATTTTCCCCAGGACCATGAGAGAAGTTGGTGAGGAAATAGCAGAGGCTTGTACAGTGATTTTTCAAATGTCATTGGAGATGGGTATAGTGCCAGAGGATTGACATATTGCTAATGTGGTTCCTTTGTTTGAAAAGCATTCGAAGAGCAAGCCTAGCAATTATTGGCCTATAAGTTTGATGTCTGTGGTAGGTAAATCAGAGAAAGTATATATAAATATCTGGAGAGAAAGGATTGGTCAGGAACACTCAACACAGATTTATGCGTGGAAGGTCATGTTTGACCAATCTTGATACTTTTTTGGAGGTGACTAGGTATGTTGATGAGTGTAGACCAGTGTATGTTGTCTATATGGATTTTAGTAAGGCCTTCGATAAGGTTCTGCATGGAAGCTTAGTTAGGAAGGTTCAGTTGTTAGGTATTAATTTTGAGATAATCAAATGGATTCAACAGTGGCTGGAAAGGAGATACCAGAGAGTCTCAGTTTGTCAGCCTTGAGACCGGTGACAAGCGATATGCCTCAGGGATCTCTATTGGGTCCTTTGCTGTTTGTCATATACATTAATGATCTGGATGATGGGGTGGAAATTAGATTAGTAAATATGAAGATGATACTAAAATAGTAGGAATTGTGGATAGTGAAGAAAGTTTTCAAAGACTGCAGAGGGATTTGGACGGCTTAGAAGAGTGGGCTGAAAGATGGCAGATGGAGTTTAATGCTGATAAGTGTGAAGTGCTTCATTATGGTAGGAGTAATCAGAACAGGACATACGTAGTAAATGGGAGGGAATTGAGGAATACAGTGGAGCAGAAAGATCTAGGAATAACGGTGCATTGTTCCTTAAAGGTAGAATCTCATTTGGATAGGGTGGTGATGAAGGCTTTTAGAATGCTGGCCTTTATAAATCAAAGCATAGAATTCAGGAGTTGGGACGTGATGTTGCGACTGTTCAAGGCATTAGTGAGGCCAAATTTAGAGTACTGTGTGCAGTTCTGGTCACTGAACTATAGAAAGGATATCAGCAAGGTAGAGAGAGTGCAGAGAAGATTTATGAAAATGTTACCTGGGTTTCAGAATTAGATTACAAAGAAAGATTGAGCAGATTAGGTCTTTATTCTTTGGATCATAGAGATATTTAAGATTATGAGAGGGATAGATAGAGTTGATGTGGATAGGCTTTTTCCATTGAGAGTAGGAGCGATTGAAACAAGAGGTCATGAGTTAAGAGTTATGGGGCAAAAGTTTAGAAGTAACATGAAGTGGAACTTCTTTACTCAGAGAGTGGTGACTGTGTGGAATAAGCTTCTAGGAGAAGTAGTGGTGACAGGTCAATTTTGTCATTTAAGGAAAAATTGGATAGATATATGGATAGGAGGGGAATGGAGGGTTCGTGGGACTACAAGGGAGTACTTAGTTCAGTGCAGACTAGAAGGGCCAAAATGACCTGTTTACATCCTGTAATTCTTATATGGTTATATGGTTAAATGGTGGGGCAGGGTGCTGTTCCCATTCTTTATTCATATGTTCCAGATACACAATTAAGTTAACATATTTAAATGAGGAAGCCATGTCCACCTGTTCACATTTCACCTCCAACCTCAGAACTTCTCCAAACCTCCTTGGCTAAAATAGATTGGGATTGGGCTCTCATAATGGAATTTTTAATTTCATTCCCCAGCTATGTGCATCTCCCTCCACCACCCCAAACCACCTCAACACCTGGCATCCTGTGTGATGACATTACCTGAGCCAGACTTTCCTGAACAACACCAGGTTGTCATTTAAGGAAAAATTGGATAGATATATGGATAGGAGGGGAATGGAGGGTTATGGGCATGGTGCTGGTTTGTGGGACTACAAGGGAGTACTTAGTTCAGTGCAGACTAGAAGGGCCAAAATGACCTGTTTACATGCTGTAATTCTTATATGGTTATATGGTTAAATGGTGGGGCAGGGTGCTGTTCCCATTCTTTATTCATATGTTCCAGATGCACAATTAAGTTAACATATTTAAATGAGGAAGCCATGTCCACCTGTTCACATTTCACCTCCAACCTCAGGGAATTTTTTGTCCCTACAAACACTTTGCTCTCAGTTTCCCTGATGTGTTTGCATGTTGAATTATTTTGATGTACACCTTGAGACATTATATTATGGTTGAAGTTGCTATAATAATGGAATTAAAATTGCCTTTACTGCTGCACTAGAAAGTCCGCTCTTCCATACTCCATCTGGATTTAACTGTAGTGGGGTGAGTTATGCTCAAAGTTAAAATGGCATTCCTTTGGAATGACTGTCCTTTCCATTTGGAGAATCCCACTGACGGTACATGACAACCAGTCCTGGGACTCACCTCAAGGCTGTGCACTGTACTCCATTTTTCTAGCAATCTCCCTAGCCGGATCCACGTCCAGGGAAAATTAACTCATCAATGGTAGCCTCCCACTGCCAGCTGCAATCTAAGCTGACAGGCCTATTAGAGTTATCAATTTCAGCTCTGATTGGGGTGCAAAGGCAAGCAATCCTTTGGATAAAACAGAGAACGACCAGTCAGCAGTGAATGTAAAGGTCTGCGTTTTCAAACTCACAAATATTTACTTCATCTGTAGCCTTTGTTTTGCTTCTCCCAGCTGGAAAGAATTAAGTGATAATTTAACATGAGATCACACTGATGACTGGTCAGAAATAACTGTAGAACACACAGATTCTGATGTGACTGTTTGTCCCACGGAAAGATGAATGTCAAGAAAACAACATTCTGATATATATATATATTTATAAAAATCGGTTAGTAAAATTGTGCAGTGTCTTTCTTTCGTTCTGAACCAACGATTTAGATTGGAGAGTGGAGACGGGTGCCTTGAATGGTTTGTATGGCTCAGAATGCTGCACAAGTGAGTGAATTCAACCCTTGAAAGCAGGAGTCAGAATCAATGACCTATCACATGCAAAATAATGAAAAGCATTCATTGATAGAGAGGTGTTACCATGCCTGGAAGTACTTTAAATTCAATGGAGTACTTTTAGAGTCAAAAAGACATAGCACATGGAAACAGAGCTTTCTGTCCATTGGTGCTGGCCATTGAGTGCCTCTCTGGACTAATCTAATTTTCTAACTCTTGGCCTGATGAATTCTATGCTACAAAATTTCAGGTGCTGATTTAAATATTGCCCCCATCACACCCTCAGGCAGTGAGTCCAGAATTCAACCACCCTCTGGATGCAATAATAGTCCCCTCTAAATCTCCTACAGCTTAACTGCTACCTTTTAGAGTACGGTCACAGTGATCATGTGGTAAAACAAATGCTTCAATGAACCATTTATATGTGTATTGCTGTTACATGAAGCCAGAACAGACCTAGTCAAGACAGTCAAAGTGCTGCTGAGAGTATATCCGCTCATTACTGCGCTGCCATGTCAGTATTCATGTCATTCTCAAGATTTTGGTGTGGACATTGAAACCACAACCTGCAGTAAATGGAACTTGAAATAGAACAGTACAATAAATGCTGAAGGATTTGGAGATGAGCCAAGTCATCTGACACTCAGTCACAATGGAATGAAAATTTCAGATATATTTGTGAGTCAGAAAGGCATAACTATTAATCCTTCTGTGTTGATTTTGCTCTCTGATCACTCAGGTCAAGTACCATAAATGTAATCCTTAAAAGTCAGCCGATCTTTCTTCCTGGAGGTAAACAAGATTTTTGCAGACGCTGGGGTCTAATGCAGTCCACAATAATGCTGGAGAAACTCAGCAAGTCATGCAGCATCCATGGAAAGCAAAAGGTAGGTGGCGTTTGGAGCCTGAATCCCTCTTCAGGAGTGCCAAAAATCAGGAAAGGAGGGCATAGGCTGGCAAACAATAGATGGATACAGGTAGAAGAGGGAAGAAGAGAAAGAAGCCAAGGTGTTGGGGGAGGGGGGCAAGGCAGAATCTTTCCATATCAGAGAGCAGCATATCACCTGCTGGCCTGCAATCTTCCCCACACCAACTCCCCAACCCCACCATATTCAGGCACCGCCCTGATTTCTAGCACACCTGAAAAAGGGCAGAGTGCCAAGTTGTCAATGGCTCATTACTTTCTATGGATGCTGTGAGACCTGCCCGGATTCCCCAGCACTTTGGTGTGCAGATCACCTTTCTGGTCTATTTGTCTTCCAGAACTAAAAAGGGCATCAATGGAAAAATGGGGCATGAATAAAGGTAATTTGCAAGTTTTAAAAACTTGCATTCAGGAGTGTGTCAGTGCATGAACAACTTGACGGACATATTCTTGGATACAACTTTGCATTACATTTGCAGTCAAGAAGGCTTTACCAGCTGAGTGATGCGTGAACTATTTGGCAGTATTCTGATGTGCTGTTAGAGTGGCAGGTTTAAAACCTTCATATGAGGAGATGTTCATGGTGGGGAAACAGTGCGGTAGTGAGCAGGCAAGATCACACGATACAATCTAATCCCCACAGCTATTAAATACATTAAAGATGGAGACATAAGCATGTCCATGTATAACACATGGGGTTAAAATGAGAAGAAAAGAGAGAAACTGGAGAGGCAATATCTCAGGGAAAGGAGCAGAATTAATATTTTCCATCAAAGACATTTTATCCGAACTATGAGAACTGGAGATAAACTTGGAGTTTAAAATGCAGAAACGTGGTGATAAAGCGGAAGAGAGACTAAAGGAGTCTGCTGTGGGCTGAAAGACAAGAGATGTTAAGTGAGAAAAGGCACATGTGACAAAAGTGCATTGTCATGGGGCAAGGAAAGAGATAAGAGTTCTGTATGGATGAGGTACAAATGGATGATTTACTGAAAGCAGAGGCAGATACTAGGAATCTGAAAAAAAATAGGAAATACTGAAAAAGATAGCTACATCTGTGGAGGGAAAAATATATATAACTGGAAATAATGAGTCAGGAAACAGGATGAAGATCGAGAATCTGATTGGATGGTGCCAGGCCAACGATTTTTCTCTCAACGTCACCAAGGTCAAAGAGTTTATTGTTGATTTTTGGAAGGAGAGGCAGTGGACCTGCACATCGGTTTGTATTGAAGAGTCAGAACCTTAAAAGTTCCTGAGTGTCCATGCTTCAGAAGGACTTCCCTAAACCAAGCACTTCGAGGCAACTGTGAAGAAGGCACACCAGCACTTCAACTTTCTCAGGAGTCTGAGGAGATTTGGCATATTGTTGGATACTCTATCACACTTCTGGAGGTGCCTGGTTTAGTAATCTAAGTGACCAGGAACGCAGAAGAAAACAAACAGAGCCAAGCCTATCACAGGCTCTGACCTCCCACCCATTGCACACATCTATGCAAAGTGTTGCCTCAGGAAGGCAGCCAACGCCATAAAATTACTAGAGTCGCAACCCCCCTTCTCACTCCTACCTTCAGGTAGAAAGCACAAATGCCTGAAAACTAGCACCTCTAGGTTCAAGAATTTCTTTCCAATAGCCAGCAGGCTCTTGAACCTCCCCTTCATACATTAATTTAAAAAAAATTAAAAAATTATTTACAACATGGTAGAAGCCAATTATGGCCATTAAAAGACTAATCTTACCTAATTAACCTGCAACCCCGTACAGTTTGGAGGGTGGGAGGAAACTGGAGCACCTGGGGAAACCCACACAGGGAGAATGTGCAAACTTCTCACAGGCAGTGCTGGATTCGAACTTGGGTCGCTGGCACTGTAATAGCACTGCAGTAACTGCTACACTAACCATGGACTGCGCCGACACCACAAACGTCCGTCTGCACTGTTGCAAGTTACTTCTTTGCTCTAGGATTACTGAGAATATTTAAAACTGTATTATTTATTTATTGTCTCTTTTAATCCAATTCAATTGTTTACTGTTAGAGGTACCTGCTCAGCTGCAGCAAGTAAGAATTTCTGTGCATATGTACATTGCACAATGTGTATGACAATAAACTCATGGTCATTATTATTGTCCCCATTAACATTTCAGATCTACAATCTCACCATAGACCTGTTGAAAGTACATCACCCCAAAACATCATTAGAAATTTCAAAAGGAAAATGCTGTAATTGGTGGGTACTTGGAATAAAATAGAAAGTGCTGAATTTGCACTAATTGAAATTGTTGGACTCATTGTCAAGTCCTGATCTTTGTGTATATTGAAACCCTTCTGAAAAGCATTAGTCTTCTATCAACGCTTAAAATAGAGTGTCTTAAAAGATAGCACAGTGGTGCACCAGTTAGTACAGGCCCTGCTGACTCACAGTTCCGTTTCTGGGTTTGATCCTGTGTTGAAACTGCATTTTATTCCTGTGGCAACATGGGTTTCCTTCTGATACTCTGGTTTCCTCTGACAATTGCTAGTAGGTTAATTAATGCATTAAATTTCTGCAATTGCAGGTAAGTGGCATTGAATCCCAAGAGGAATTGATGAGGACATATTAGAGATTAGGTCACAGAGGGGAATTAAATGGTTGAAATTGTTTTGCTGGGACCTAACATTGACTTGGTGAGACCTACTATGAAGGAATCAATAATTCAATACTAAGTAATTCAATTTTCAGGATGTAGCCCTTTCACTTCATCTTTTCCTTTCATCTGGTGAAATAATAATTTTTCTATGCTTCTATCAATTCAATGTACTATATTCAGTATCCATAATGTATTGTCCTCTACATTGGTGAGACCAAGGGTAAATTGGGTATCTACTTTGTAGAATATGTTCCTTTTATTCTGCAGGTGCGTTGCTGAGAGCCCGATTGGCAGTCACTTTTTGTTTCTTTGCCAATTCTTATCTGACCAGTCCCCATGAAGATGAATATAAACTGGAGGAACAGTGCCTTATCTATCCCATTATAGACCCCCCTCTTTGTTCCATCATTCATTCAAGGCTGATCTAGTGTACAACATAAGCAGGTCTGCTTATCTCAGTCTTAAAAATGCTGGTGGGAGAAGAGGGCTTGCAAATTCTTTATAAGATAAAGGAACAGAGGTAGGCCATTTGGCCCATTGAGTCTGCTCCACAACTCCATCCTGATCTAAACTGTTCTCATATCTAGTTCCAAATTCCGACCTTCTCCCCATCTCCCTTGATACCCTGACTAATTAGATACCTCTCAATCTCCTCCTTAAACTCCCCCAATGATCAGGCCTCCACAGGTGTATGAGGCAATAAATTCCACAAGTCCATGACCTTTCAGCTAAAGAAATTCCTCTTCATTTCTGTTTTAAATGGGTACCTTCTAATTCTAAGACTGTGTCCTCTTGTCTTACGTTCACCCACCAAGGGAAACATCTTATTCACACCTACTCTGTCCAAATCTTTCAGCATTGGAAATGTTTCTATGAGATCCCCTCTCATTCTTCTATACTCCAATGAATACAGTTCAAGAGCCGATAAATGTTCCTCATATGTTAGCCTTTTCATTCCAGGAATTATCCTACTAAATCTCTGTACTCTCTCTGACATCAAATATCCCAAAACTGCACACAATACTCCAGATGAGGTCTCACCAGTGCCCCATAGAGCCTCATCAATGCCTCTTTACTCTTATACACTGTTCCTCTTGAAATGAATGCCAACATAGCATTTATTTTCATTACTGCCAATCCAACCTGGTGATTAACCTTCAGGTTATCCTGCATGAGGACCCCCAAGTTCTTTTGTAGTTCTGAATTTTGAATATTCTCTCCAACCAAATAATAATCTGTATATTTCCTCTTCCAAAATATGCAACTGTACATTTCTCAACATTGTATCTCATCTGCCATTTCTTTGCCCACACTCCTATGCTGTCCAAGTCTCTCTGCAACCTTTTGGTTTCTTCAACACTTCATACTCCACCACCTATCTTGGTGTCATCTGCAAACCTTGACACAAACCATTCAATCCATATTCTAAATCATCAATATACATTGTGAAAAGAAGCGAATCCCAACACCGACCCTTGCGCAACACCACTAGTAACCGGCAACCAACCAGAACAGGATCCCTTTATTCCCACCCTCTGCTTTCTGCCCATCAGCTAATGCTCCATCCACTCTGATATCTTTCCTGTAATTCCATGTGCTCTCATCTTATTAAGCAGCCTCTTATGTGGCACCTTATCAAAGGCCTTTTGAAAATCCAAATACACAACATCCACAGCCTCTCCCTTGTCCACCCTACTTGAGATTTCCTCAGAAAACTCTAATAGGTGGGTCAGGCAGGATATTCCCTTCATGAAACCATGTTGGCTTGGACCTATCATGTCATGCACAGAGGTATTTCATAACCTCGTCCTTGAGGATCGACTCCAATAAATTTTCAACTATTGAGGTCAGACTAATAGGTTTATAATTTCCTTTTTTCTGCCTCCCTCCTTTCTTAAACAGTGGAAGTACATTTGCAATGTTCCAATCCTCTGGAACCAAGCCAGAGTCTTATGATTTCTAAAAAATCATTTCTAATGCCTCCAATCTCCAAAGCCACCTCCTTCAGAACTCATGAGTGCACCTCATCTGGTCCAGGAGACATATCGATCTTTAGTCCATTTAGCTTACTAAGAACCATTTCTCTCATAATCCTGATTGTACTTAACTCTATTCCCTGAGTCCTCTGACTATCAAGTATACTGCTATGGTCTTCCTCAGTGAAGACTGATGTAAAATACTCATTTAGTTCCTCTGCCATTTCTTTGTTACCCATTATAATTTCTCCAGCATCATTTTCAATCAGTCCTCTTTTACTCTTCATATATTTTTTTAAAAACTCTTAGTATCCTTTTGTATGTTATTTGCCAACTTCCTTTCATAATTCATCTTTTATTTCCTAATGACTTCCTTTGTCTCTTTCTGTAAGTTTTTAAAAGTTTCCCAGTCCTCTGTTTTTCCACTAATTTTTGTTTCCTTTATGCCCTTCTTTTTGCTTTTATTTTAGCCTTAACCTCTCTTGTAGCCACATTTGTGCCATTTTTCTATTCATAATTTTCTTTTTTCTTGGAATATATTTATCCTGCACTTTATTTATTTCTTGTAGAAATATCATCCAGTTCTGCTCTGCCATCCTTCTATCCAGCTTACTTTTCCAGTCAACTTGGGCCAGTTCCATTCTCATTCCACTGTAATTTCCTTTGTTCCACTGAAATATTGACTCACCTGATATCAGCTTTACCTTTTCAAATTTGAAACTGAACTCAATCATATTATGATCAGTAAGGGTTCCATTATCTTTCATTCCTTAATCACCTCAGGTTCATTATACAGCACCCAATCCAAAACTGCCGATCCCCTGGTGAGCTTATTGACAAAAAGCCATCCTACAGGTATTCTACTGTTCTCTCACCTGAGATCCAATACCTTCCTTATTTTCCCATTTCCCTTTCATGTTAAAATCCCCCATAATTATTCTGACATTTTCCTTCTGACACACTTTTTCCATTTCCAGCTGTAACTCGTAGTCCACTGTTTGAGCCCTGTATATAACTGCTAATAGGGTCCTTTTACCCTGGTCATTTCTCCTAGATCTTCTAGATCTCCAATTGAAGAACAAGAATTTAAAATTCTTTTAACATTCCAAGTGTTACGTAAGTCACTTCAGTGAGCCGAAACCTATCCACCACCCTTGACTTTATTCCTCTTAATTATCAGCCACAGTGCCTGCATTGTGTACCACTGCAAATGCTCATCAGTTACTTGCCCAGTCTGTTCTGATAGCACCTCACAAATGCACAACCTCTGCTATCCAGAAGGGTAAAGGAGGTAGACACATGGGTGCATGAGGCTTCCTCCACACTTGGAAATACTGTATGTCAGCAATCCTCTGTCATCGCTGGAACTTTAGAAGTTCAAGTTCGTACAAACTGAAGAACTGTAGTGATGCAGGGCAACAGCTTATTACCACCTTCTCAAGGGGGAATGGGATGACCATCAAAGGCTGGCCTTGCCAATGACATTCAGATTTTTTTAAAAAGAACCTGTCCTAACTTTGATGATTGCTTTATAATTCTGTTGAGGCTTTTAATGTGTTGACCTATCATGCAAAATGGATCTCATTTGAGGTCTGGATTCCAAACTAAACGTCTAACTTCAAATTGAGTCTTTCCTATGGTTTATACAATTGAAGAATATAATTGTCTTCTTGTACTTGCAGTCCCTTAAATATAGGCCTTCATTTATGTTTCTATCTGATCACTAGACTTGTAAACTTGGTTCATCCAATTGCCTCAATTTTGGGCACTCTGACATTGCTATCTTTCTAGACTTCTTCTTATCCACATTACTTAACAACAAAACTAAATTCATGTTAACTGGGGAGATCGATGTTCATCTCATTGCAACTTTGTGCAACTTATTAATAAATATGATATAAATTTGCGTGTCTAGAACTAACCGTAGGAAACACCATGTATTAAACAGAGGAGTGCCTGTTGAGGAAGTTTTAAATAACTGATGAAGTTAGGAATAAGAAGTTATCCAGGCCAACATTAATCCTTTTACCTCAGCAGACAAATTCTTGTTTATTTGCTATTTGTGGGATTTTGCTGCAGACAAATTAGCGGCCACAAATGTTTATCTAACTGTGCTTCATCTGAAAGATATAAGATAGTGGCAATGGTCCATGTTCAATGAGTTCCAGTGAGTTTAGAAAAGTTATTCAGATGTGCTGTAATGCATGCCCTTGCATGATTCGAGTTTTAGGCTTTAACCTACCGAGAAAATTAAGGGATATGGTATTAATTCACAAATTGCCCTGAGGTAAAAGATCAGCTATGTTCCTGTTCAATGACAGGACAGACATAAGGGCTGAATAGCCTTCTACAGTTGCTATTTCTTATGTCACCATTACTGTTTGGCAACATGACATGTTTCTCAGTGACTCTCTTTGATGCACGTACTACTGGGAAGTGAAGTGAAAGCTGCATTGCAGCCTGATACAGCTGGAATGACCCCACTGACTGGCCACCGAAATTTAAACATCTTGCACTGAAGGAGGACTGTCAGTCTCACTGCAGATTCAAATTCTCCATATTTCTTTCCTCTTTCTCCCACACTTTATTATTAATCATCTGTCAAATTCTGATTTATGCATTGTGATTGGCCCAGTTACCAGAGCTTGCTTTTGTAAGGCATTAAAATTTAGGCATTTAATTTTTTTAAAATGTTTTAAACATTAAAAAAAAATTAGACATAAGCATAATAACTGATTTAGATCTTCCCAAAAGTTTTTCACTTTCTCACACGCCCAAATTGCATGTACTGTTGTTCCCATTTCCTTCTTACAGCGAAAACATCTATCTGATAATGTTGGATCTCATTTTTTTTTAACTTTTGGGGTGTGATATATAACCTGTGTAACCAGTTATACTGTATCATACGTAACCTTGAGTATATTATTTTCTACATAGATACAGAGCATAACTTTTCCCATGTTTCATTTTTTATCTTTATGTTTAGATCTTTTTCCCACTTTTGTTAGGGTTTATAGCTTAATTCATCATTTTCCTTCTCTTGTAGCTTAACATAACAATTACAGCACGGAAACAGGCCATTAGGCCCTTCTAGTCCGCACCGAACCAAACACCCCTTTCTAGTCCCACCTCCCTGCACAATGCCCATAACCCTCCATCTTCTTCTCATCCATATACCTGTCCAACCTTTTCTTAAATAATACAATTGACTCCGCCGCCACTATTTCTCCCGGAAGCTTGATGTACATGTTCGTTATAAATCTTTTTATTATCATTGTTTCTGTAATCACATATTCAAAGCTGCTTCCTTCTGGTAACCTCAGCCTGTTTCCCAATTTATCCTTTAAGTAGGCTTTCAGTTGGTGGTATGCAAACATTGTACCATGAGTTATTCCATATTTGTACTTCATTTGTTCAAATGTTAATAAATTCTATAAATTATTTCCCAAAGAACAATTTTCTATTCTTTTAATTCCTTTTCTCTCCTATTCTCTAAAGGAAAGGTTATCTATTGTAAAAGGGATTAGCTGATTTTGCGTCAATAATAATTTTGGTAGATGAGTCATGTGATGGAGTAGTGGCCAGTAGGAGAATACCAGCCCTCTCCAGAAAAGAAGAAAAAAAGTGAAGAAAAAGCAAAGCCCCAGACACACAAATCACATCAAATAAAAGATAAAGGTGTGGAGAAAGTGGCACCTAAGAAATAAAAGCCAAAAACAACGGGAAAAAAAGAAGAAAGAAAGACACCGGAAGAGAAAGGTGAAGGCCTTACCTGCACGAAAAAGCAGGGACCAACCATGGAAAGAGGAGCCCACTCCCCAAGGTTAGTGGAAACCCCGCAGGGTCACGACCCAATAACCGCAGGATTGCAAAAATGGCTCACGGAGTCAAACAGGGGTGGGCGATACACACCTCAAAGACAACACCGACGGGAGGGGGGACCAGCTGTGGAGTGAAACTCCACAGCACGAACAGCTGAGAGAGACCCGACAGCAGGGCTCCCAGCTGGAAGATAAAGAAAGCAATGGGAAACGGGAGGGAGGAGAAAGAAAAAAGGAAACTAGAGACACAACAGATAGCCAGACCAGAAGAAGAGGACCAACATCAAGAAACCATGGAAAAAAAATATACCCAACAAACTGAGACAAGCAGCTCAACAAGTAAGTCAGAAGAGACACAGATACAAGGAAGAGAAATAGAAGACACAAACCCAAGAGCAGACACAGAAGAAGAAGAAGGAGAACACCAAGCTCTGCACAGAGGAAAAGGAGTTAAAATGAATGGACAGTACATAGATTTTAAAAAATTTCAAGGACAAATGAAAGCATTAAAAGAATGGCTGACACTAGAATTTAGTGAAATGAAAAGTACAGAAGAAAAAGTGAGTAGAATAGAACTGGTCATAACAGATGTAAGAAAAAGATTAGAAAATGTGGAAGAACGTGTAATGGCAGTAGAAATGGAAGTGAATGACTTAAAAAGAAAATTGAAAGAAAGTGACAAAAAAGTTAAAGAAACAGGAGTTGTTAGCTCAGAAGATGTATATTATGGAAAACTATAGTAGGCGAAACAATATAAAGATAGTGGGCCTTAAGGAAGATGAAGAAGGCAAAGATATGAAAGAATTTATAAAAGAATGGATCCCAAAAGTCCTGGGAATGTCAGAAATGTAGGAAGGAATGGAAAAAGAAAGGGCACACAGAACACTAGCCCCGAAACCACAGTCACAACATAAAGCAAGATCCGTTTTAGTAAAATTCCAGAGATACACGACAAGAGAAAATATAATGGAGAAGGCAATTAATAAAATGAGAGAAGACAAAAAACCACTGGAATACAAAGATCAAAAAATGTTTTCTACCCAGACATAAGTTTTGAGCTCCTGAAATAAAGGAAGGAGTTTAACACAGCAAAATCGATCCTATGGAAGAAAGGTTATAAATTTATGTTAAGATATCCAGCAGTGCTTAAAATAGTTATCCCGGGGCAGCAAAACAAACTGTTCTAAGATCCGGAGAAAGCACGAGAATTTGCAGAACACCTGCAAGACAGAAAGAGTGATGAAGAGATGTAACAAGAACAAAAAATGATGACAAACTACATATAAAGAAGTAAAAATAATGTATCAGTAAGAACTAAAGGAGGGAAGAAAAGGGAAGTAAGGGAGAAAAAGAGGAGGGGTTAAAAAAATTAATAATAAATAAATAAAACAGAAAAAGGAAAAGAGAGGGAGCTTTGTTGTAATGTGAAGATAAAAGTCTTTTCTGGAGGGGGTTGGGTGGGAGAGAATAACAGTCACTATGAAATCAGTTGACACTTGCGAACAGGTTTGCAGTTCAAATGGAGAGGGGAGTTATGGTTGCTTGGCAAGAGACAAGGGGCAACTCAGAGTGGGGGGACACTTGGGGTTAAGGGAATTTTAGATGTGGGAATGGTTGAAATATTTTATCTTTTAGAAGTGTTGTCATACAGTGCGTTCAAAAAAAGAAAACTGAGACATGGAAATGGGGAAAAGGGGAAAGGTGGTGGTGAGGAAGCGGAAATGAGATGTAAACAAAGAATGAAATGGCCATGTTGAACTATATGACTATAAATATTAACAGAATACATAACCAAATCAAAATGAAGAGGCTATTAAATTTACTGAAAAAAGAAAAAATAGATATAGCATTCGTGCAGGAAACGCATCTAACTGAAGTGGAACATAATAAATTAAGGAGAGACTGGGTAGGTCACGTAACGGCAGCATCAAATAACTCAAAAGCCAGAGGTGTAGCTATATTAATAAATAAAAATGTACCAATCAAAATAGAGGAGGAAATAATAGATCCAGCAGGGAGAAACATAATGTTAAATGTCAGATATATTCAGAACTCTGGAATTTGGTCAATATATATGCACCTAATGAAGAGGATCAAAAGTTTATGCAAGATATTTTTTTGAAGATTGTAGATATGCAGGGGAATATATAGATAGGAGGGGACTTTAACCTTAATTTGGATTCAAAGGTGGATAAAACTGGACAGAAGACTAGCAGAAAGACCAAAGTTGCCAAATTTATGGTTAAATCAATGCAGGAAATGCAACTTTTGGATATATGGAGGCTCCAACACCCAAAGGAGAAGGAATACTCATATTATTTGGGTAGACATAAAACATACTCAAGAATTGACCTGTTCCTGTTGTCAGCCCATATTCAAGGGAGAGTTAGGAAAACGGAATATAAAGCTGGATTGTTATTGGATCACTCACTCGTTATTAGCAATAGAGCTGGAGGACATCCCACCAAGAACGTATAGATGGAGATTAAAAGACAGGAATTTAGAGAATTTATTGAGCGCCAAATTAAAATGTACTTTGAAATAAATATGGAATCAGTGAAAGATAAATTTATATTATGGGATGGATTGAAAGCCTTCATCAGAGGGAAGATAATAAGTTATGTAACTAAGATGAAGAAGGACTACAATCGGGAAATAGAACAACTGGAAAAGGAAATAGTAAGTACAGAAAAACAACTAGCAACAAGGGAAGATACAACAAAAAGATAATTGGTAGACAAAAAATAAAATATGAATCATTACAAACATATAAGGTGGAGAACAACATAATGAAAATAAAGCAGAAGTATTATGAGCTAGGAGAAAAAATGCACAAAATACTAGCTTGGCAGCTTAAAACAGAACAAGCGAAAAGAACAGTATTGGCATCAAGGAAAGAGGAAAACAAATTACATATAACCCAATGGAGATCAATGAAAACTTCAAGAAATTCTACAAGCAATTATACCGAACTGAAAACAAAGGGAAAGAAGACAAAATAGATGAGTTTCCAGCTAAAATTGAACTACTGAAATTGCAAGAGGACCAAAACAAATTAATAAAACCATTCGAAGTAGAGGAAATACAAGATATATTAAAAAAGTTACCGAACAATAAAACGCCTTGAAAGGACAGACTCCCAATTGAATTCTATAAAACATTTAAAGACATTAATTCCTCCTCTCCTGGAAGTAATGAACCAGATTGAAGAAACAAAAAACATGCCAAATTCATGTAAAACAGCAATAATTACAGTAATACCAAAGACGGGGAAAGATCATCTAACACCAGCATCATATAGACCAACATCTCTACTCAACACAGATTATAAGATAATAGCTAAACTATTAGCAAACAGATTGGCCGACTGTGTACCAAAAATAGTAAAACTAGATCAAACTGGATATATTAAAAGACAAACAACGGATGATATCTGTAAGTTCATTAACTTAATCCATCTTTTCTTTGGCTTGGCTTCACAGATGAAGATTTATGGAGGGGTAAATGTCCACATCAGCTGCAGGCTCGTTTGTGGCTGACAAGTCCGATGCGGGACAGGCAGACACGGTTGCAGCAGTTGCAGGGGAAAATTGGTTGGTTGGGGTTGGGTGTTGGGATTTTCCTCCTTTGTCTTTTGTCAGTGAGGTGGGCTCTGCGGTCTTCTTCAAAGGAGGTTGCTGCCCGCCGAACTGTGAGGCACCAAGATGCACTGTTTGAGACGATAGCCCACTGGCGGTGGTCAATGTGACAGGCACCAAGAGATTTCTTTAGGCAGTCCTTGTACCTCTTCTTTGGTGCACCTCTGTCATGGTGGCCAGTGGAGAGCTCGCCATATAACATGATCTTGGGAAGGCGATGGTCCTCCATTCTGGAGACGTGACCCACCCAGCGCAGATGGATCTTCAGCAGCGTGGATTCGATGCTGTCGGCCTCTGCCATCTCGAGTACTTCGATGTTAGGGATGAAGTCGCTCCAATGAATGTTGAGGATGGAGCAGAGACAACGCTGGTGGAAGCATTCTAGGAGCCGTAGGTGATGCCGGTAGTGGACCCATGATTTGGAGCCGAACCGGAGTGTGGGTATTACAACAGCTCTGTATACGCTAATCTTTGTGAGGTTTTTCAGTTGGTTGTTTTTCCAGACTCTTTTGTGTAGTCTTCCAAAGGCACTATTTGCCTTGGCGAGTCTGTTGTCTATCTCGTTGTCGATCCTTGCATCTGATGAAATGGTGCAGCCGAGATAGGTAAACTGGTTGACCGTTTTGAGTTTTGTGTGCCCGATGGAGATGTGGGGGGGCTGGTAGTCATGGTGGGGAGCTGGCTGATGGAGGACCTCAGTTTTCTTCAGGCTGACTTCCAGGCCAAACATTTTTGCAGTTTCCGCAAAACAGGACATCAAGCGCTGAAGAGCTGGCTCTGAATGGGCAACTAAAGCGGCATCGTCTGCAAAGAGTAGTTCACGGACAAGTTGCTCTTGTGTCTTGGTGTGAGCTTGCAGGTGCCTCAGATTGAAGAGACTGCCATCCGTGCGGTACCGGATGTAAACAGCGTCTTCATTGTTGAAGTATTTCATAGATTTGTTCAGCATTATGCTGAAGAAGATTGAAAAGAGGGTTGGTGCGAGAATGCAGCCTTGCTTCACGCCATTGTTAATTCAGAAGGGTTCAGAGAGTTCATTGCTGTATCTGACCCGACCTTGTTGGTTTTTGTGCAGTTGGATAACCATGTTGAGGAACTTTGGGGGGCATCCGAGGCGCTCTAGTATTTGCCAAAGCTCTTTGCTGCTCACGGTGTCGAAGGCTTTGGTGAGGTCAACAAAGGTGATGTAGAGTCCTTTGTTTTCTTCTCTGCACTTTTTTTGGAGCTGTCTGAGGGCAAATACCATGTCAGTAGTTCCTCTGTTTGCGCGAAAGCCGCACTGTGATTCTGGGAGAACATTCTCGGCGACACTAGATATTATTCTATTTAGGAGAATCCTAGCAAAGATTTTGCCTGCAATGGAGAGCAGCGTGATTCCCCTGTAGTTTGAGCAGTGTGATTTCTCGTCTTTGTTTTTGTACAGGGTGATGATGATGGCATCACGAAGGTCCTGAGGCAGCTTTCCTTGGTCCCAGCAGAGCTTGAAAAACTCATGCAGTTTGGCATGCAGAGTTTTGCCGCCAGCCTTCCAGACCTCTGGGGGGATTACATCCATACCTGCTGCTTTGCCACTTTTCAGTTGTTCGATTGCCTTATATGTCTCTTCCCAAGTGAGGACCTCATCCAGCTCTAGCCTTTGGGGCTGTTGAGGGAGCTGGAGCAGGGCGGATTCTTGGACTGAGCGGTTGGCACTGAAAAGAGATTGGAAGTGTTCTGACCATCGGTTGAGGATGGAGATCTTGTCGTTGAGGAGGACTTTGCCGTCTGAGCTGCACAGCAGGCTTTGGACTTGGGGTGAGGGGCCGTACACAGCCTTTAGAGCCTTGTAAAAACCCCTGAAGTCGCCAATGTCCGCGCTGAGCTGGGTTCGTTTGGCGAAGCTAGTCCACCACTCATTTTGGATCTCCCAGAGTTTGTGCTGAAGATGGCTGCATGCGCGACAGAAGGCTTGTTTCTTCTCTGGCCAGGACGGCTTTGTAAGGTGAGCCTGGTGGGCAGCTCGCTTCTTTGCCAGCAGCTCCTGGATTTCCTGGCTGTTTTCGTCGAACCAGTCCTTGTTTTTCCTGGAGGAGAAGCCCAGTACCTCTTCAGTGGATTGCAGTATGGTAGTCTTCAACTGATCCCAGAGGTTTTCAGGGGACGGGTCCGTGAGGCGGGTTGCATCGTCGAGCTTTGCTTTGAGGTTTCCCTGGAAGTTTCCTCTCGCTTCGTCTGACTGCAGGTTTCCAACATTGAACCTCTTTCTGGGGGCTTTACTGTTCCTGGGCTTTGGCTTGAAGTGAAGGTTGAGCTTGCAGCGAACCAGCCGGTGGTCAGTGTGGCATTCCGCGCTGGGCATGACCCTGGTGTGGAGCACATCTCGTTTGTCTCTTTCTCGCACCAGGATGTAGTCCAGGAGGTGCCAGTGTTTGGATGGAAATAGACGTCAAAAGTGGCAGTTGCTTTATATGCGGAGAAAGCCTTTGACAGGGTAGAATGGAATTATTTATTCAAAGTTCTACAGAGGTTCAACCTACCAGAGAAATATATTAATTGGATTAAAGCATTATATATGGACCATTGGCGAAGGTGACAGTAAATGGATATGTATTGAACCAATTTAAATTAAGTAGGTCAACTAGGCAGGGATGTCCACTATCTCCTTCACTGTTTGCTTTAGCTATAGAACCATTGGCAGAATTGATAAGAACATAAAATAAATAAAATGAATAAGAATAAAAGAGAAGGAATATAAAATCAGTTTATTTGCAGATGGCATCATAGTATACTTAACAGAATCAGATTTATCAATAAAAGAATTACATAAGTAATTGAAAGAATATGGAGAAATATCAGGGTACAAGATCAATGCAAATAAAAGTGAAGCGATACCAATGAATAATGCGGATTTCGCAAAGTTTAAGAAAGAATCACCATTTAAATGGCAAACACAAGCAATTCAATACCTAGGTATTCGACTAGATAATAATCTAGGCCATCTATACAAATTAAATTATCAGCCATTAATGAAGAAATTACAAGATGCATTAGAACATTGTAAAGATTTACCACTAACACTGATAGGAATGGTAAATTGCATTATAATGAATATCTTCCCAAGGATACAATACTTATTTCAATCGTTTCCAATGCCCCTAACAGAGAAATTCTTCAATGAGCTAAAGAAAATAATAAGGAAATTCTTATGGAAAAGGAGGAAACCGAGGATAGCACTAGATAAATTAACAGAATGGTACAAACAAGGGGACTTACAGCTACGAAACTGTAAGAATTATTATAGAGCAGTACAATTAAGATAGCTATCAGATTTTTATCAAACAAGGGAAAAACCAGATTGGACCAGATTAGAGCTAGATAAAAGAGTGGAGAAGGTACCAGAACATATAGAATATAGAAGTTCACCAGTACTGCACCATCTGCTCAACATTTGGAAGAAGATTCATGTAGAAAGGAAAAAAAACAAATTACCACCTACCAAAATTATTATTGACACAAAATCAACTAATCCCTTTCACAATAGATAACCTTTCCTTTAGAGAATGAGAGAGAAAAGGAATTAAAAGAATAGAACATTGTTTTTTGGGAAATAATTTATTATCTTTTGAACAAATGAAGTACAAATATGGAATAACTCATGGTACAATGTTTGCATACCACCAACTGAAAACCTACTTAAAGGACAAGGTTACCAGAAGGAAGCAGTTTTGAATATGTGATTACAGACACAATGATAATTAAAAGATTTATAACAAACATGTACATCAAACTGCAAAAGAAGGAGAATGATGAAATAAACTCTAAACCAAAGAAAAGTGGGAACAAGATCTAAACATAAAAATAGAAAATGAAAAATGGGTAAAAGCTATGCTCCGGAACTATGAGAAATACAATAAATACGAGGTTACTCATGATACAATATAATTGGTTACACAGGCTTTACATCACACCCCAAAAGTTAAATTAATGCGACCCAACAGTATCAGATAGATGTTTTCACTGTAAGAAGGAAACGGGAACAACAGTAGATGCAATTTGGGCATGTGAGAAAGTGGAAAAGTTTTGGGAAGATCTAAACCAGGTATTAAATAAAATCTCAAAAAGCAACAGACCAAAAAATCCAGAAATCTTTCTTCTAAGTAATATAAGAAGTAAAGAACTTGGACTCGATTTGGATGGAGCACAAAAAAGATTTATTATGATAGCTTTAGCTGTTGCAAAAAATGTATAATGTCAACCTGGAAATCAGAAGAGAGCCTGGTACATAGAAATGGTACATAGAAATGAATAAATGTATTCCATTGGAAAAAATGACATATAATTTAAAAAATAAAGTCACATCATTCGAACAAATTTGGGAACCATACATGAAACACAACAGAGAGGGCCTACCGCGGACCTCCACTCCCTAAAATGATAGAATGAGAAGAAGACGAAATGAACTGACCCAGTGTGTAAAAGTAGATGATACAATTTTCGTGTTTATTTTCATTGTGTGATGACATTGTTTAATGGGTTTATTGTAATTTATATGTTGAATGTTTAGTGGGAAGGGAGGGGGGTGGGAAGGAGGGAGGGAAGGCAGGGGGGAAAGGGGAAAAAAATGACACTGTGTATATTTAAGAGGGAAATGTTTGTGTGTATTTTGGTTGATATGGGTCATAGTGTGAAAAATTTAAAAAATAAAATAAAATAAAATTTTGGTATTTGGTAATTTGTTTTTTTTCCTTTCTAAGTGAATCTTCTTCCATATATTGAGTAAATTATGCAGTACTGGTGAGTTTTTAGATTGCACCAGCTTTTCATCCCACTTATAAAATATATGTATCTTCTCCCCTATTTTATCTAGCTCTATCTTAGTCCAATCTGGTTTTACCCTTGTCTGATAAAAATCTGATTAGTACCTTAATTGTGCGGCTCTATAATAATTTTTTAAGTTTGGTATCTGCAAACCACCTTGGTTGTATCTCTCTATTAATTTATCTAATGTTATCCTCGGCTTCCCCCATTCCATGAAAATTTCCTTATTATTCTCTTTAATTCATTAAAGAATTTCTCTGTTAAGGGAATTGTTAACAATTGAAATAAGTATTGTATCCTTGGGAAGACATTCATTTTAATGCAATTTACCCTCCCTATCAACATTAGTGGTAATTCTTTCCAATGTTCTAAGTCTTCCTGCAATTTCTTTATTAATGGCTGATAATTTAATTTTTACAGGTGGCTTAAATTATTATCTAATCTAATACCTAAGTATCAGATTACTTGTGTTTGTCATTTAAATGGTGATTCTTTTTTAAATTCTATATAATCCACATTACTCATTGGCATCACTTCAATTTTATTTGCGTTGATTTTGTACCCTGATATTTCTCCATATTCTTTCAATTTCATATGTAGTTCTTTTATTGATATTTCTGGCTCTGTTAAGTATACTATGATGTCATCTGTAAATAAACTGATTTTATACTCCTTCTCCTTTATTTTTATTCTTTTTATTTTATTTTCTGATCTTATCAGTTCTGCCAATGGTTCTATTGCTAAAGCGAACAGTGAGGGAGATAGTGGACATCCTTGCCTAGTTGACCTACTTAATTTAAATTGGTTCGATACATATCCATTTACTGTCACCTTCGCCAATGGTCCATTATATAATGCTTTAATCCAATTAATATATTTTTCTGGTTGGTTGAACCTCTTTAATACTTTGAATAAATAATTCCATTCTACCCTGTCAAAGGCTTTTTCTGCTTCTAAAGCAACAGCCACTGTTGGTATCTTATTTTTTTGAACTGCATGAATTAAATTAATGAACTTGCAGACATTATCCGCTGTTCGTCTTTACTTAATAAATCCAGTTTGATCTTGTTTTACTATTTTTGGTACACAGTCGGCCAATCTGTTTGCTATAATTTTACTATTATCTCATAATCTGAATTAAGTAGAGATATTGGTCTATATGATGCTGGTGTTAGTGGATCCTTCCCCATCTTTGAATGGAGGACCATCGGCTTCCCAAGATCGTGTTATATGGCGAACTCTCCACTGGCCACCTTGACAGAGGTGGCACCAAAGAAGAGGTACAAGGACTGCCTAAAGAAATCTCTTGGTGCCTGCCACATTGACCACCGCCAGTGGGCTGATATCACCTCAAACCATGCATCTTGGCACCTCACAGTTCGGTGGGCAGCAACCTCCTTTGAAGAAGACCACAGAGCACCTCACTGACAAAAGGCAAAGGAGGAAAAACCCAACATCCAACCCCAACCAACCAATTTTCCCCTGCAACCACTGCAACCGTGTCCGCCTGTCCCGCATCGGACTTGTCAGCCACAAACGAGCCTGCAGCTGACGTGGACATTTACCCCCTCCATAAATCTTCGTCCGCGAAGCCAAGCCAAAGAGAGAAGAGACTGTCTTACATGAATCTGGCAAGTTTTGTGTTTCATCTATCTGGTTCATTACTTCCAGGAGAGGAAGAATTAATAACTCTTTAAATATTTTATAGAATTCTATTGGGAATCCATCCTCTCCAGGCGTTTTATTGTTCGGCAGCTTTTTTAATATATCCTGTATTTCCTCTATTTCAAATGGTTTTATCAGCTTGTTTTGCTCCTCTTCTTGCAGTTTTGGCAGTTCAATTTTAGCTAAAAACTCTTCTATTTTTTCATCTTTCCCCTTGTTCTCAGTTTGGTATAATTGATCATAAAATTCCTGAAAGTTCTCATTAATCTCCATTGGATTATATGTAATTTGTTTGTCATTTTTCCTTGATGCCAATACAATTCTTTTAGCTTGTTCTGTTTTAAGTTGCCAGGTTAATATTTTGTGTTTTTTCTCCTAGCTCATAATACTTTTGCTTTATTTTCATTATGCTCTTCTCCACCTTATACGTTTGTAATGTTTCGTATTTTATTTTTTTGTCCGCCAATTCTCTTCTTTTTTTTATATCGTCCCTTGTTGCTAGTCCTTTTTCTGTACTTACTATCTCCCTTTCCAACTGTTTTATTTCCCGATTGTAGTCTTTTTTCATCTTAGTTACATAACATATTATTTGCCCTCTAATGAAGGCTTTCATTGCATACCATAATATAAATTTGTCTTTCACTGATTCCGTATTTATTTCAAAGTACATTTTAATTTGGTGTTCAATAAATTCTCTAAATTCCTGTCTTTTAAGTAGCATGGAGTTTAATCTCCATCTATATGTTCTTGATGGGATGCCCTCCAGTTCTATTGCTAATAACAGAGGTGAGTGATCAGATAGCAATCTAGCTTTAAATTCAGTCTTCCTGGCTCTCCCTTGAATATGGGCCAACAACAAAAACATATCAATCCTTGAGTGTGTTTTATGTCTACTCAAATAATAGGAGTATTCCTTCTCCCTTGGGTGCTGCTTCCTCCATATATCCATAAGTTTCATTTCCTGCATTGATTTAACCATAAATTTGGCCACTTTATTCCTTGTCTTTTGTCCAGTTTTATCCAACTTTGGGTCCAAATTAAAGTTAAAATCCCCTCCTATCAATATATTCTCCTGCATATCTACAATCTTCAAAAAAATATCTTGCATAAACTTTTGATCCTCTTCATTAGGTGCATATATATTGACCAAATTCCAGAGTTCTGAATATATCTAACATTTAACATTATGTATCTCCCTGCTGGATCTATTATTTCCTCCTCTATTTTGATTGGTACATTTTTATTTATTATAGCTACACCTCTGGCTTTTGAGTTATTTGATGCTGCCGTTACGTGCCCTTCCCAGTCTCTCCTTAATTTATTATGTTCCACTTCAGTTAGATGCATTTCCTGCACAAATGCTATGTCTATTTTTTTCTTTTTTTCAGGAAATTTAATAGCCTTTTTCATTTTATCTGGTTTTGTATTCCATTAATATTTATTGTCACATAGTTCAACATCTCATATTCTGTTTACACCTCATTTCTGCTTCCTCACCACCACCATCCCCCCTTTCCCCATTTTCATCTCTCAGTTTTCCTTTTTTGAACTCAATGTATGACAACACTTTTAAAACATAAAATACTTCCACAACTCCCATATCTAAAATTCCCTTAACCCCAAACATCCCCCCCTCTCTGAGTTGCCCCTTGTTACTTGCTGAGCAACCACAACTCCCCTCTCCATTTGGATTGCGAACCCACTTTCAAGCTTCAACTGATTTCACAGTGATTGTTATTCTCTCCCATCCAACCCCCTCCAGAAAGGACTTTTATCTTCACATTTAACAAAACTCTCCCTCTTTTTCCCCCCTTACTTCCTTTTTTTACCTTTACTTTCCCTTCTTTAGTTGTTACTTATGCATTATTTTTACATCTTTTTATGTAGTTTGTCGTTGTTCTTCGTTCTTGTTACATCTCTTCATCTATCCTTCTGTCCTGCAATCATTCTGCAAATTGTCGTGCTTTCTCTGGATCTGAGAACAGTCTGTTTTGATCCCCCGGGATAAATACTTTAAGCACAGCTGGATATATTAACATAAATTTATAATCTTTTTTTCCATTGGATCGATTTTGCTGAAGTAAACTCCTTCCTCTTCTTTAAGAGTTCAAAACTTATGTCTGGGTAAAAAAATATTTTTTGACCCTTGTATTCCAATGGTTTTTTTGTCTTCTCTAATTTTATTCCTTGCCCTCTCCAGTATATTTTCTCTTGTTCGTGTATCTCAGAAATTTTACTAAAATGGACCTTGGTTTTAGTTGAGTCTGTGGTTTCAGGGCTAGTGTTCTGTGTGCCCTTTCTATTTCCATTCCTTCCAGTATTTCTGGCATTCCCAGGACCTTTGGGATCCATTATTTTATAAATTCTTTCATATTTGTGCCTTCTTCATCTTCCTTTAGGCCCACTATCTTTATGTTGTTTCGCCTACTATAGTTTTCCATTATATCCATCTTCTGAGCTAACAACTCTTGTGACTCTTTAACCTTTTTATCACTGTCTTTCAATTTTCTTCTTAAGTCATTCACTTCCATTTCTACAGCCATTTCTCGTTCTTCCACATTTTCTAATTTTTTCCCTATTTCTGTCATGACCAGCTCTATTCTACTCACTTTTTCTTCTGCTCTTTTCATTTTTCTTTTCATTTCTCTAAATTCTAATGTCAACCATTCTTTTAATGCCTTCATTTGTTCTTGAAATTTTTTAAAATCTATATACTATCCATCTATTTTACCTTCTATTTCTCTGTGCAGAGCTTAGTCTTCTTCTTCCTCTTCTTCTGTGTCTGCACCTGTGTTTATGTCTTTTCCTTCTCTTCCTTGTATCTGTGTCTCTTCTGACTTTCTTGTTGAGTTGCTTGCCTCATTTTGCTGGGTTTCTTCTTGCATGGTTTCTTGCTGTTGGTCCTCTTCTTCTGGGCTAGTTATCTGTTGGGCCTCCTGTTGCTGCTCTTCTTTCCTATCACTCCTTTTCCTGTCACTTTCCTTTTCTTCCATCTGAGAGCCCTGGTGTCGGGCATCCCTCAGCAGGTTGCATTGTGTTCGCTCCTCAGCTGGGCCCCCCTCCTGTTGGTGTTCTCTTTTACCTTAGTGTGCGCACTTTTGATTGGCTCAGAGAGCCATTTTTGCAGTCCAGCGGTCGGGTGGTCGCGACTGTGCGGGGTCGTCACCAACCTTGGGGAACAGGCTCTTTTCTCCACGACGGCTCCCTGTTTCTTCATGCAGGTAAGGCCTTCTCCTTTCTCTTCTGGCCTCTTTTCTTCTTTTTTTCCCGTTGTTTTTACTTTTTCCTTCTTGGGTGCCATTTTCTTTAATTTCTCCACAACTTTATCTTTTATTTGTTATGATTTGTGTTTCTTGAACTTTGTATTTTATTCACTTTATTTCTTCTTTTCTGGAGAGGACTGGTATTCTCCTACCAGTGTATTCTCCTAGATAGGGTGGTGAAGAAGGCTTTTGGTATGCTGGCCTTTATAAATCATAGCATAGAATATAGGAGCTGGGCGGTGATGTTGAGACTGTTCAAAGCATTGGTGAGGCCAAGTTTGGAATATTGTGTGCAATAAGGTAGAGAGGATGCAAAGAAGAATTACTAAAATGTTGCCTGGATTGCAGTATCTTGAATACAGAGAAAGATTGAGTAGATTGGGACTTTATATATTGGAGTGTAGAATGTTGAGAGGGAATTTGATAGAGGTATATAAAATTATGAGGGGAATAGATAGAGTAGATGTGAATAGGTTCTTCTCCTTGAGGATAGGGGAGATTGGAACAAGGGGTTATAAGTTAAGGGTTAGGGGGCAAAACTTTAGAAGTAATATAAGAGGATGTTTCTTCACTCAGAGAGTGGTTGCTGAGTGTAATGACCTTCCAGAAGAGATAGTTGCAGCATGGAGATTGGATGAGTACATGGATGTGAGGGGGTTGGAGGGTTATAGGCAGGGAGCAGGAAGGTGGAACTAGTGGATATTCACTTAAATCGGTGCGGACTAGAAGGGCCGATATGACCTGTTTCTGTACTGTAATTGTTATATGGTTATCTTGCTATCTCTCTTACTGCCCTGTAGCTCAGATGGTAATCTGAAGATTACCTCATTTGAGCTCACACGTTCCCTCTTTCCAATGCTCTGCGTACAGGATATCATTCCTCTCTCTGTAATGTTCTATAATTCTGTGATTGACAACTTGACTGGGTGGGTGATTTGAGGTGCTGGTTTTCTATCATTGTTTAGGCTGGGATTCTGCACCTTCCTGAGTCATAGATGTGAAGATAGCTTCATCCTGGGTGCTCCTCCTTTATCTTAAAGTGGACATGGGCCAACAAGTCTCATGTCAGTGGGAATGTTACACATTTCCCTCTGAACTTGTGGTACCATTGTAGATAAAAATCCATTGCCATTCCTTTATCAACTCTCTTGATAACCTCCTCCAAAAGATCTGTAAGATCCTATCTATCCAAGTACTTATATGTCTAAAAATATTCCAGTAATTTTCCCACTATGGGCTATAATTTCCAGGATTATTCAGACCCTTTTTAAAACAACAGAACAACCTTAGCTACCCTCCAATCCTCCAGCACCTCGCCCATGACTAAAGATGTTTTAAATCCCTCCACTTCAGCCCCTGCAATTTCTGCATGAACCTCTCTCAATTTTAGGCCCTGAGAATTTATTCAACCTTTATTTACCTCAAGATAGCAGGACCTCACTGCAGTTTTGCTTCACTTCTGTCATTTCAGTGGAGCAGATTGAAGTGCTAAATGGTCGACTCCTTATTTGTATTGTTGTATCTCTGCCTGGAACTGGTAGTGTTGGCTTTTGCATGCCTGGTGATATCCTAGGCCAATGGTTCTGTGAAAATGACCTTGATGGAGCTGGCTGATCACAAGCTGAATGAAAGCTCCTTCTAACGAAGCACTGAATTCTCCATCATGTGGCCACATCTAAACTTGTGCTCTGAACCGGGATCATTGGTCCGAAGGTGGCTAGTGTTTTCTTGATGTGGAAGAACACATCCAAAAGGCTTTCTGCTTGAGGTATTTTGGTGGGGGCAATGTTGCATTGATAGCTCCTTGCTTCTCCTGCAGCCTTTGTTGGTCAACAGATCTAACAGATCTGTCTTTGCGTGTTCTTCACCATGACATCCCGCAGAGTCCTCCCTCGCCAGCTTGCCAATGTCCACGGGAAATCTTTCAGAACCATAGGAGTTGAACACACACTTTTGCCATATTTCTTCTGGGCACAGTGTACGAATGTAGACTGTCGCTAACTGGATACTGAACATCTCCTGAATTTCTTGAGTGATGCTTTTAATGTCGCCGCTCAACTTCAAAATAACACTCCTCATTACTCAATGTATCAACCTGATGAAAATGTTTAAGGAGGCAAAATCCCAAATGTTGTTATCCATGTCTTCAATGCTAGTGGAACTCCCAGGGGTGTTTTTGATTATAGGCAGCTCCCATTAGGGAGGTTATTTCTCACATTATATTGTTCAATGTGTTGGGACGTTCTTTTACAAAAGAGCCCGGCCTCATCTTTGTTTTTGGGGAGAGTTGCCATCTCCCTTAATGATTCCTTTCAGTTCCTCTGGAACATTTTCTGCTGCTACAGTCCCTGCACTCACTGCCTCCCACACAAGATTTGCAGGTTTGTATTTTTCTTGAAACTAGCCATGACCGGTTTTGAATCCAGCATTTTCAGAAGATCCATTACCTCCCTTACATTTTTTCAAGTCTTGCTTTTTTCAGGTCAACTTCAAACTTGCTATATATCTGATCTAAATACACGCTTAAAATTTTATCCATTCCCTGCGACATAGAATCTCTGCTCTTCATTAATTATCATGCTCTTCCAGTGTAACATTTTGGCGCTAACTTTATTTTGTCTGCATATTTAAGGTTGTTCACAATGTCAGTGCTACAAGATTTAACCAGTGGCTAATATCCAGCTTTTTCACAAATTAATACAATCCAGATTAGTCCGACTGCTTACAGCTTGCCATGGTTTCTCAGAATAGTTGCAGCCCTTAGAACTAATGGGGTGTCTTGGAAGATGAACAGAATAAATTCTGCTGGATCCTGAGCACTAAAGTCTTAAAGAATTTTGAGTAAGAGAAGATGTCACCAGAGTGAGTAGAAAACCCATAACATGCTGTGAGATTAGCACAGTTTCGATCAACCCTGAAGAATCAATGGTGATGTAATGAAAACTCATGATTCAAACATTTGTAACTTGAGAATGCTGGGATCTGTTTTGTGATGTACTCTTCGTAAAATAATATATAACTTTTTGCCAGCTCAGTTTGATATATATTTTAAGAGGGAATGCACATCCTAGAAGTATCATAGAAATGAGGTCACATTTCACTCCGGAAGATTTAATTGGAATGGATGAAACAATTGATTTAATTATGTTAAGAATAAAAGGTTTTGAACTGCTATTTAAAGATGATTATGGATCAATTTAAGTTTTAAAAAAACTAATCACAAGTAGAGCCAGTTTCATTTGGATGAATGCAAAGTTGTCCTGGGTAAATTGGCATGAAAGACTGACAATTGAACAAGGGACACCCTTTCAGGAAGAGATGGCTCAGGTGTGCACCAGATTAATTTCCACAAGACAGGGCAATTAATGGCTGAAAGAAATTAACGTTAAAATTAAAGCCAAAGTGTAAAAAAACTGAGAACCAGGCTGATTATAGAAAATTTAAAGGGGAGAATAAAAAAGGAAAGAGAAGAGGCAATGAGAAACAACAGAAGATGATCAGTTAACTTGAAAGAGAATCCAAAAATCTTCAATTGATATGTCAACAATTTAAAAAAAAACAACAGAATCCATTCCAGTTCACCTATCGTAACAACAGTCTATGACAGATGCCATCTCACTGGCTCTATTCAAAGCCCAGGAACACCTGAACAGCAGAGATGCATTCATCGGGAAGCTGCTTATTGACTACAGTTTGGCATTTCACATCATCATCCCCTAAAACAGATCAGTAAAATCTAAGACCTGAGACTCAACACTTCATTGTATAATTGGATCATGGATTTCCTGACCTCCAGATCATAATCAATGAGGACTGGTAGGAATATCACCACAGGTGATATTAGACCCCTGCTCTACGCACTTTACACCTATATCTGCGTGCCTCGGTATGACAATAACACCATCTACAAATTTGCCAACAATACTATGATAGTGGGGTGTATAAAGAAAGGTGATGAGTCATCACACAGGAGGGAGATTGAAAACTTGGCTGAATTGCACACCAACAACCTTGCACTCAATGTCACCAAAACCAAATAGCTGACTGGTAACTTCAGGAAGGGAATACCAGGCATATACGATCCAGTGATCATTGAGGGATCAGAGGTGAAAAGGATGAGCAAATCTAAGTTCTTGGGCGTCACTATCTTGGAGGAGCTTTCCTGATCCCAACACACTAATGGCATCATGAAGAAAGCATGTCAGTGCCTCTACTTCATCAGGAGTTTGTGTATGTTTGGTATGACACCAGAAACCCTGGCAAATTTTACAGATGTGTGGTGGAAAGTGTGCTGACTGGCCACATCACAGTCTGGTAAAGGGCCATCAATATCCCTGAATGTAAATGGTAATGGACACAGGCCAAGATATCACAGGCAAAACCATCCCCAATATTGAAATCATCTACAGAAAACGCTGTTGTATGAGAACAGAGCTGTTCTCACTGCGGCCATCAGGAAAGAAGTATAGGTGTCTCAAGACTCACACCCCCAGGTTCAGGAACAGCTGCTACCCCTCCACCATCAGATTTCTCAATCAAGGACTCATTTAAACGACTCTTGTACATTTTATTGATTTTTTAAATTCTCTCAATTTGTTTACAGTTCTTTAATTGTGTACAGTGTACACTATTTACAGTCTTTTTTCCACAACCAATAAGTGGTAATTCTGCCTGGCCCACAGGAAAAAGAATCTCAGGGTTGTATGTTTTGTCAAGTATGTAATTTCATATCTGAAATCTGAAATCTGAAGATAGACTATGCTTGGGAATTTACTGGAGGCAGAGTGCCAAAGTTTTATGAGAGTATTTTACATTGGTGCTAACAAGTGAAAAATATTTCCACTGGAATTCAAATAAAGGATGATGTTCCTGAGATACTGAATGGGTTAAACATTGGTAAAGAGTTGATACTAAAAGGCAAGCTATATATAAGATGGATAAGTCATTTGGTTCAGATTGGATGAATCTTAGGTTCCCGAGAGGAATAAATCAAATGCACACAGAAAGTTTTTGCAGAGTAGGGGAATCAGTAACTAAGGGACAGAGGTTTAAGATGAGGGGAGTCATTAGCAGGATCCTGAGGGTTAACATGGAACGTCTGCCATAGGACGTGGCTGTGACAAGTACTAATGCAAAATTTAAGAAAAAATTGGACAGATACATCGGTAGGATGGGTTTAGAAGGATCTGGGCAAAACACAGGCAGGTGGGATTAGTGTGGGTAGGACATTTTGATCAGCCAGGGCAAATTAGGGCCAAGGGCTTGTTTCCATGCTGTATGACTTAATGAGAGAATGATGAAGGTATTGGTTACAAATCTTCACACCTCTGTAGATGTAGAATAAGGGGTAGTGCTAGAGAATTGCAAAAGTTGTCACACTATTTGTATAAAGGAAGTAAGTGGGAGAGAGACATTATGAAGTGAAGAAAAGATGACTGCCAGGCATTGAAGATCCTTAAGGGATGAGGGAGACCAATACTGGTGGAGCTATAGCACAAAATAATCTGACTTGCAAATCCTGTCAGAAATTTGGAATCCTCGTTGCAAAAGGCAATTGATGAAACACTCATTGTTAATTTGAAACAAAAGACAATTGGAAATTCATGAACCAGGAGATCAGAGGAAAAGAGGAGCATGTGGAGTTAAATTTCAGATCAGCTAGGATTTAATTGAACAGGGGAACTATGTCCAGTCCAGGGGTGAAGTAGACGATGTTGACATTCATCTAGTTTGTTTCACTTCATCTAATCTGACCCAGAAATAGATGGCAGAGAACCACTCCAAAAGGCATCTCTGTGTGAAAAATAAGGTGAAACCTTTCAAAATGAACAGCCCTCTCTACTCTTTTCTCACAGCCAAGTCAGCATGAAAAAACATTGCAGCCATTCAGCACCCTCTATATCCTTCATTTTCTGACAATATAGAAATGGAATTGGGAAGAAATTACTGTTAAAGATGTTGATTTAAATCTCTACCTCATGGTATGATGATTCATTTTGACCCACAAGTAGCCAACCTACAGGGTTTATTATCCTAAATTCTTTACTCATTCTGTTGCCTCCCAGGTGTCCTTTCATACTAGCTTCATCAGAGTTGATGAAAGGTTGATATGTACAGTCAAATGATAACAAACTTGAACACGAATTTGAAATTGAAATGTGGAAGGCTTGAGGTGCTGTGGCCAGTCGTATATAATATGGCCTTTTGTTGCCAAATCCAGCCTTGATAGGGATCAGGCTGCAGCTGATCAGGGACTTAGAGTTTTCTTCTGAAATTCTGCAGATGCTGTGATTGTAGTAAAAACACAGGAATACTGAAGGAATTCAGCTGGTCTCGCAAAATCCATGGGAGGTATATTACCGACATTTCAGGCCTGAGTCTTTCCTCAAGATATAAGCAAAAAGCAGGCAGGCATTTGAATTAAAGACTGGGGAGAGAAAGGGGGAAGAAAGGGAAGGAGTGCAGACCCACAGACAAAAAGTGTTAATTGACTATGATTAGAGGAATGGCGAGAATTATTTTGGCTCAGTGAAAGAAGTCAGAGGAAAAGGGAAAAAAGAGTGAGAGAGAAAAGCAAAAGGGGGAAGAAAATTTGGGGGTGTATCTAACAGAAAATGGAGAAGTTGATATTGATGCCATCTGGTTGGAAGGTGCCTTGAGTTTTGAGTTTTCTTGTTCTGGGGGGTTGGAGTCCATCCAAACATAGAGTGAGCTCGTTGGGCCTGGCAGCCAATCAGGGGACTTGCGACCTGTTTTATGCATCCGCACCCCACACTGGGGGTATTTACATGATATTTCCTTCAGCAGCCAGGAAGGCGTCTGTGGTGGGAAAGGTAACAACCATGGACGATGCTGGAACTTCATAAGAGTCAATATCAAGTCAAAATGAAGTGTTATGCAGTGGTTTCTTTAAGTCAGTTCTGGTAATGTCTTCAACTGTGACTGTTTAAACAAAGATGAGGCCTATTTTTGGATCAGTGGGTGTAAAGATTCTTTTGGCCGCCACAAGTCTTCTTTCATCCTCTGAGTCTTGGGTCTTTAAATGTACTCATAGGGATGATCTGTTGAGTGCCAGCAGAAAAATAGGCTCCTTATTGCTTTCCTTTGATATGATTTCCCCTTCAGGAGAATGGTTCTTGTGTTGACATGTTTTATACTGCAGGATAATGTGGAATATTCTTTCATCAATAATAACTGAAAGTGAGAATCATACCAGTTTATTTTGGTTAAAAGAAGGCCAATGAAGGGATTTGGAATGGAGTGAACTGTTGGAATTAGGATCTAAAGCCCGATAAAAATTAACACAGCCCTTCTCCTTGTTTTAATTTCCATGCCATCTTTCAACTTTGCATCAACGGGACCACTTGTAGAGTGTAAGGATGTTTGACGTGTAACTGTATAATTTCCAGGGCTTCCAAGATAACAAATGTAGCAGGATAATGATGTCCCCATGCTGCATGTCCTCTCAAAGAGATAATGCCTCAGCACATGGGATTGCTGGCAGCAAACAATCCACACAGGGACAAGCACCTGGTTTATATTTAAGTAATGGGAGGGACAACTATCCCTTCAACCACTCCTCATGAATGTGATTTTGCAGAAAATATGTTTCTTTTCATGCAATCCTGTTGATGGCGAAATGGAAACAGCTGATCACTAATATTATGCTGGGGTTCTTTGTTGATTTGCTCCAGGACACAGCAATTCAATTAGAATTCAGCTGCCTCACAATTTCGGATGGGCAAGCTATTTGTACAAATTAGCAGTTGTTCTGCATTTCCTACCTGACTGCTCGCCTTTAATGGGACATCTAACAAGGGTTAGGTCACTGTAGCTTCAGCTGCTTGGCTCGCCAATAGAGACTGAGATAATAGTCACCACGTTAATTCACAGGAGGCAATGGACATGGCTTCACAGAGGATGGCCGGGCTCCAGAAATCCAATCAATTGACCACTGTTCAATTGACAGTATTGTCACCGATCCAGTTCCATTCTTCTCCTGATGTCTACACACATACAGACATCCAGCAGGAGCCTCTAGAAGAGAGTGGGAATACTGTCCACTGGGCAGATTAATCAAACGTAATTCAATTGAGCAGAAATTGGCACAAATTAAAGGATTGAACCTACAATGTTACTGACTGTATTCCAGTACAACTCCACCATTATGCAGTTAACCTACATGCCTTGTTCACCCTATATTTTAGAGGCTGGTGTCTCAACTGACTTGTTGCTAAACCTCCCAAAGGAACCTCCCATTTCCTTCAGACTTGGCTGTTTCACTAGACCCCTGTGCACCTTACCATCCGCTACTCTATAAGCTTGACCTCAGCTGCTCATGTCTAACTTGTGTCAGGTTCAGCTCAGCTATTGCCTCAGTACTCACTAGCCCAGGGTCTTGGTTGCCGCAGCAGCAGCTCTCTTTTAAATTTCTAAACCTCTTCCTTGAATGCTTTCTTTCTTGCCCTTTCCTACCTCCGCCATCTTCTCAGGTCTTACAAACTCCCAACAGCTCTGTGTTCCTTCAACAGATATCCTATCTCTGTCCCTTCATTGCCATCCATGCCTTCAACTATCCAGCCCTAAGCTTCTGAATTCCAACTGGCACCCACAGGGTGCCTTTCAGAAATGTAAGTGTATTCTCCAAACTCTTTATTTCTGAGAAAGTGCCGTTCTGAAGTGTAGGTTCTGGTCTGAAAACAACCAGTCAGGCTTTACAAACAAATGTTGATGTTACTTGTTATGTTTGTCAGACAAATAATTGTCACTGGGGAGAATTCTTCTTGTCTTCTTTAAAAAGGATGTATTATCGACCTGAATGGAAGAGATTTCACTGAATTCTATTAAAATGCAGAATGAACAATCATGTCAAAATCTATTAATTTCTAGTAAACTTCGCAAAATTTAATTGACATGGAAAGGATTACATTTTGCCGGTTTGTCTGAATGACTCTCTGTATGTGCATGTGATGTCCTTGTTTCTTGACTTACATCAACATCTGGTAATAAAATATCCAAAATACAACCCATGGAAACATCCATGCTTGAGATTGGCCATACCCTGGTCTTTTGTTAGTTATTTATATCTGGATTTCCTGTTAAGAAGCACACAACATAAAACATGATTTGATTCCCTTAAATCCATCACACTAGTTCCAAAAATGCATTTGTCATTTTGAGCTCACTGGCGTGTTGTTGAGCACTTCAAACAAAGCAGATTACACAGCAGATCACAATGGAGTCCGGATGATGGGCAAATTATGAAATTGAACATTTATGGGACTTTTAATCCCAATGTCTTTAATTCATGCTTCTCATACATTGAAATGTTGTCTTAATAATCGGCTGGGTTTTACTGAGAAAGGCCAACAGTTCCATTGTGTCATGAGGTTTGAGTATCTTGCCTGTTGCGAGAATTCTGTCTGTTTGAATTTTTATATGATAGACTCCACAGTGGGGCAGCTGCTGAATCCAACAAATGTGGACGTTTAATAATTAAATCATACTGTAAATTATATGCTTTTTTAAAAAAAAATGGGGAATTCAGACATAAATAACCAAAAGAAAGGCAGGGTATTTTTCTGTCCTGATTCTTTTGGAGCACACGGCTAATCACATTTGCTTCTGCAGAATTTGAACAGGGAAATCAGAATCAGAATCGCAATTTATTGTCGAGAACGTGTCATTAAATTTGTTGTTTTGCAACAGCATTGCAGTGTAAATATTGCTATAAATTACATTCAATAAATAAATAAATTAGTGCAAAATAAGAGAAAGTGAGGCAGGGTCTGTGGTTCATTGCCCATTCAGGAATCTGATGGCCGAGAGGAAGAGGGTTGAGCTGCTGGGTGCTCAGCTTCACGATTCAAACTTTCTCGCAGGCGGTGGCTGATGTTTTATCCTCTACGGTCTGTTGGCTCAGGGATTCCTCAGATCAGGGGAGAGGAGTGGGTGGGTGAAATTTGGAAAGTGTAAGGCAGTTCACGTTTTAAAAGTTGAGTTTTTTTTTAAATGAAACCGCATTCATTTTTAATGGTTTGACTTTTATCAACAGTTTTTGAATGTTTCTGAATGGAACAATGGTAGTGTGTTGGTGAATGAAGGAAATGGCTGGAAAACTGCTCCAGTACTGTTTTTGGAAGCCGAAAGTCTTAAATATAAAACATGAATTAATTTCTTCAGGCTCCCAAGATGAATCTAGGTTTTGACTGAGTGCAATCCGTGCTTTTGGAGGCTTCATACTAAAACATTCCAAGCTATGATAGCATCTGCTGCGGCAGCATTACTAAGTAACAAGACGTGCACAAGGTGAGTGAGTGTTCAACACAGAATGGCTTTACTGGTTTGAATTCCTCGCATGTGCTCACTGGTCAGGCCACTTCCGGTAATGTACCCCAACTTCCAGAAGTGATGTCATCGCGTCGCAGAGTCACTCTCCTGCCGGCTGGCCGTTACATGGAAGTGAAGGGCTCCTTGGCCAGCATTTGGCACTAGGTTTGGGCTCCTTCTTGGCAGTGAAGGGGAGCCCGGGCCATCTTGGACCGGCCATGTTTTGCGGCGATTCGGCCTGTTTACTCACACGGTTGCTTGGCCCGCTGCACCAGACCCCCTCCCCCTCCGAGAATCACCTCTGCTCTGTGAATGGTCTGATTTACAGTCTCTGGGCAGTCTACTTCTGTGCTTGACGTGGGGGTCCAGGGCCAGCTACTTTGAGGTTGCCGACTGTGAATCTGTCCTGTCAGCTGTCGATGTCCAATCTGAACACCATGCCGTCTCTCCACCCTACCTTGAAGGGGCCTTTGTAGGCACTGCAGGGGGTCCCTTGTTGTCCTCTACATATGAAAACATAGTGTGTGGATTGCAGATCCGCTGGAATGTGGGTGGGTGGTGAGTCGCATCTGGCTGGTGACGGTGGGGGGTGGGGGGGGCTCATCCACATGCTTGCTCTCTCAGCCTGTTCAGGACATCTAACATGCTGGTCTGTGGGCTGGCGTGGGGGGGGGGGGTGTTTGAAATGTAGGTCCCCTGGGATGGAGAGTGGTGCGCCGTACACCATCTCCGCAGACGATGCCGTTAGGTTCTCCTTCGGTGCTGTGTAGATCCCGAGCAGTACCCATGGGAGCATGGCCTTCAGGTGGTGGTAGAACCGTTCAACCAGTCCATTTGCTTGTGGATGGTAGGTGGCGTATGGTGGACCTGCCAGGTTGAACCAGAGGGAGGAGTTGAACTGACCCCTCAGTCCAATGTGATGTGGGTCAGGACTCCAAAACACTCAACCCAGGTGGTGAGGAAAGCCCGGGCGCACATCACTGTGTCACGTGCTGCCATGGGTATCGCCTCTGGCCAGCGGGTGAATCTATTGATGGTCGTGAACAGGTACCTCATCCCCTGGCTCACTGGGAGGGGTCCGACGATGTTGTCATGGACATGTTCAAACCTGTGTTGCGCCAGCTTGAAAGTCTGTAGGGGGGCTTTTGTGTGCCAGTGCACCTTGGGAGGTTCAAGCTCACAGGGTAATGTCTTGGTGGAGCCCATGCCACATGAAATTGTGCGAGAGCAGGCAGACCTTGGACCTTATGAAGGGGTACAATAAGCCATGGATCTGGTTGAAAACCTGTCATTGCCAGGACGTGGGTAGGATTGGCCTTGGGAATGTGGTTCTCCTGTTGTGGGGCAGACATCTCTGACCATTAGGCTGGTGATAGCCATCCAGTATGCCTGGATGTCTGCATCCTCCCTCTGGTCCTTGGTGAGCTGGGTGACGTCGAGGCCTCCTGAGATTGTGGTGACCGTGGGCCAGGACACCACATCAGATACTACGTTGGCTTTGCCGGTGACAAGGCAGATGTCTATGGTGAATTTTGATATGTAGGAGAGGTGTCATTGTCTTGCCGACCATGGGTCCAAGACCTTGCTCAACGCGTAAGTCAGTGGTTTGTGGTCTGTGTAGGTGGTGAACACTCTCCCTTCTAGATGTAGCGGAAGTGCTGTATCGCCAGGTACAAGGCCAGCAGTTTGCGGTCAAACATGCTGTACTTGAGTTCTGGTGTTTGGAGGTGCTTACTGAAGAAGGCAAGGGGTCGCCAGTATTCATCGACCCATTGTTCTAGCATTGCCCCAACCGCTCTGTCTGAAGCGTCCATTGTGAGGGCCAGGGGGGAGGTGGGATTCTGGTGCTCCAATACTGTGGCCATCACCAGTGCTGCCTTGGTGGAGTGGAAAGCCTCCGTGAGCTCTGGCATCCATTGTGGCGTTTTTTTGCCAAGTTTGACGAGCCTGAACTGGGTCTGCATGAGGGTGGCTGCTCCCAGGAGGAAGCGATGATAGAATTTGATCATCCCCAGGGACTCCTGTAGTCCTTTGGTTGTGCTTGGCTTAGGGAAGTTCTGAATGGCCTCCACCTTGTAGGGTTGTGGCGTGGCACCCTCTGGGGTGATGTGGTGCCCCAAGAAATCTATTGTTTGCAGGCCGAATTGGCACTTGTCTGGGTTCACTGTGAGCCCGAACTGTCAAACAGACGGATGAGATGCATCCTGTGGGTGCTGGCATTGGGGCTGGCAATGAGGATCCTGTCTAGATAAATGGAAATGAAGTTGAGGTCCCTGCCGATGACATCCATTAGCCACTGGAATGTCTGGTCCGCGTTCTTGAGTCCAAACGGCATTCTTAGGAATTCAAAGAGGCCGAAAGGTGTGATGATGGCTGTCTTTTTGACATTGGTGGGGCAAATACCCTGCAGTCTTGTAGTCTCATGGCAAAATCCTGGATGTGTGGGATGGGATACCTGTCCGGGACCGTTGCCTCATTTAGACATTGGTAGTTGCTGCACGGATGCCAACCATCGGAGCTCTTTTGTACCATGTGGAGCGGGGAGGCCCACATGCTGTTAGAACGGTGGCTGATCCCCAACTCCTCCGTGGCGGAAAACTCAGCCTTGGCTTGTTAGAGCTTATCTGGCAGGACGCACTGGGCTGGTGCATACACCAGGGGGGCTGGTGGGCTCTATGTGGTGCTCCACGCCATGTGGCGAGTTGGAGTCATGGAAGTTCGGTGCCAATAGGGCCAGTATTTGGCCAGTAGGAAGATGTACTGATCTTGGTCCAGGGCATGGATTCCCAGTAGTGGGAAAGAGCGTCTCCTTAGGGTGAGGGGGGAAAAACTGGAAAGTTATGGCGTTTACTAACTGGCATCTCGTCATGTCTACCAGGAGTTAGTGAGCCCAGAGGAAATCTGCTCCAAGTAGTACCTGTCCCATGGCCACGATGGTGCACTCCCATTGGAAAACAGCATCTTCAACAGGTCCGTAGCTGGGAATGGAGGACCCATTGGACACTTTCAGGGGAAAGCCTTTGGTGTTATTTCTTGCCTCAAAGTGCGTGGGCTCCATGCCTGTGTCTATGATAAGTCCCTCTTGGTCCTCTGGTCTCTGAAGTAAAGTAGGCCTTTCTGTGTGAAAACTGCCGAGGCCACTATTAGTGGATAGCCTGCCCGTCTCCTATCACCATGTTGGCTCTGGCAGTGGGATACGAGCACAGGGGGTTATGCACCACAGGGTGTTCCTGCCCCATTGGCAGTGGTAGAAAGAGTACTCGCTCTTCTGCTCTGTGTGCCCTTCGCATTGCCGCTGTGCCACAGCTACTGCTGGTGTTCCTGGTGGGTTGGACAGAGTGGCAGCACCGATTGCGTAGACTGGATGCACGTGGAAGGAGTTCTGCTGTGGCATGCAGAACAGCCTGTCCGCCTCTTTGGCTACAAGGTGTGGGGTGCTGAAATCCATGTCTGAAACTGCTGAGGATACATGCACTGGTAGCTTCGAAGAATAGGGCCTCAAACAGGAAACAGTCTGTGCGCCCTCCTGCCACGGCCACCATGTTGTTCATCAGCCCAGGCCATGCATGTTGAGGATTCTGATGGCACACTCATAATGGCTGAGCTCTAGGGTGTCGAGGAGGAAACATCAGAACTGCTCGTACTTGTGTGCCATCAGTGGATTTTCTATGAGAGAGCTTACTATGGCAGCTGTGGCGACGTCCAGGGCGCTGATGACGTGCCAGAACTTGGTGTTCCCCTGATGTGGAACTGTGACTCAGCCAGCTATAGATAGTTCCTGGGCTGGCTTGCCCAGAAAGGCAGGAGATGTACGCTCACCGCGATGGTCACGGGCGCTGCGACTGCGGATTCAGCCAGTGGCTGCATTTTCTTGTGATCGATGCTGGTTCCAAAATGTTAGCATCGCCGGGCTCACCACTGTAACGTCCACTGCAGCACCACAACCAAATAGTGAGACATCCACACAAGGTGAGTGTACAACACAGAATGGCTTTACTGGTTTGAATTCTCCATGTGTGCTTGCTGGCCCGCTCATTTCCGGTGATGTTCCACCACCCCCCCCCCCCCCACCCCACCCCGACTTCTGAAAGTGATGTCATTGTGTCGTGGTGTCACTCTCCAGCTGGTTGCCCACTACACAGAAGTGACGGGCTCCTTCTCGAAAGTGAAGGGGAGCCCACGCCATCTTGGACCGGCTGTGCATTGCGGTGATTCAGCTTGCGCGGTCACTCGGCCCTCTACACCATTATCGAGCACTGAATTGTTTTGAATAAAATTGATGATTGCTATAGTGCTATCAGCCATTCTCCATCATTGTCACATAATATCTGAATAAAACGTTTGTGCTTCTGAGTGCAGTCCCGAATGTGCATTCATTGCCAAATGTGAGTTGTAAAAAAGTGTTTGCCTCAGAACTTGTGTCAATCTGTCTTTCTGATAAGTGTGCCTGTAAATGTCAAGATAACATTTGAGGTGGCCCCATCTTCATGGCTGATGTTTTATCCATTGTGTTTGAAGTATTGGTGGTGACATAGAGTAATTGTAAGCAAGAGAGCTTGGGAGATGAGAACTTAATGTGACTACATATTTTATTACCCTGCAATAAGAGTTGTCCCATTAGTTACCTCTATGTCCCTCCAACTCCAACATCAAGATTTTGAAAACTGCAATGCGGAATCTGAGTACCTATCTGAGCCCTGACACATCCTGATATATGCCTATTGTCTATTAATATACACAATGAGGACAGTAGATGATTGGGTAAAGGATATCTTTTATCCCTCCCTGTTTCCCCAGTTTCCTGCTGTTCTCATTATAAGGGCTATCTCCCCTCTGCAATCTTAGACTTGATGAAGGATTCCAACACAAAACGTTGACAATTCTTTTATTCTCTCCGATGCTGTTTGGCCCACTGAGTTCTCCCAGAAGATTGTGTTTTTTGCTCCATATTCCAGCATCTTCAGTCTTCTGCCTGTGCCCATTAGTCAGCAAATTCAGTTGAGGTGGTACGTATGGAGGGTCCAGGATATTGCTCCTAATTGGACTTTAACACCAAATGTGCCACCTCCAGGCATGGTAATTAGTGTCTCACTGGAAGCTTTCAGACTTTGGAACTTGCACCTCATTACTGTAGAATCCATTTAGTGCCTGGTCTCACTATTTTGCTGTAGGTAATGATGGCCTAAAACAGGTGACAGCAAATTGGCACCTTTACACCTCCCTAATTTATCTTCAGCAATGGATGAGAAATGTAAGACAGGTCTTAGAGAAGGTGCAGAAAAGATTTACAGGAGTCATTCCAGGTATGAGAGGTCCTAGTTATTTTGATCAACTGGAGAAGCTGGCATTGGAATGGATGAGAGAGGATTTGATAGAAATATTTAAATCACGAGGCTGAGGGACTGTTCTCACTGGTTGGATGATCAAGAACCAGAGGACACAGAATGAAGACAATTTCCAAAAGATCCAAAAGTGAAATGAGAGAAAAAAAAACATTTATACCGTGAATGGTTAGGATGTGGAATGCATTGCTAGAAGGTGGGAAATTAGTGGAGACACATTAGAGGTACTCAAATGGAACTGGGTATGTAGTTAAAATGAAACCAAAATAGCAATATTACAGAAAAGGGTGCAGAGTGGGATGAGCTAAAATAATTTTCCAGAGAGGCAATGGGGACTCAGTGAGCCATATGGTTTCCTTCCATGCTATAACCAAACTTGATTCAGTACTCCATGTTGTTCAGGACTACTCAGAATTAGGATCTATCTCTGTGCCTTTTCGTCAGTGCTTTCCCAGTTCCTGTTTCTGGTTAAGTATTTTGGCCAAAATTTCCACTAAGCTTCCTGGAGAATGCGATTAACTATTACTTATGACTGGACCCAAGGACTTCAAACTCATGGGAGCAATGTTGTATTAAACCTCCTTACAAGTCTCTCCCCAATTTGGGAAGTAGCCTAAAAGGGAATGTTTTTCAATAATAAATAAGACTAATCCCATTTTAGCCATCATTGATGTTTTTCTTTGCATTGACCCCAATTTGAAAATTCCCCATGACCTTATCCAACCTTTATACATGTGGTTCGTAGAAACACTGTTTTTTTTGGTTGTACATGTACAAGTCAGATGATAATAAACTTGAACGTGAACTTTATGTGCCTCCTCTAAGTATGTGTGGCCGTCCTTCTGGTCTCTGTACTTTTGTTTTATTATTTACACTCCTGTTGTACTTGAATATGTGTGGACTTGCCTGGATAACCCACAAAACAAAGACTTTCACTTGATCTGGGTACATGTGAACAATTCACAACAACTCCTTCAATTCAGGATCTGCTGCCATGGGTCTGTTCATTAGAGGGCCTACGCTAAACATTGTTCCCCTTCACCTACCCCCACAGGTGAGGCTGTCAGATTACATTGGAGGAGCAACACCTTATATTCTGTCTTGGAAGTTGTCCAGAGACCATCAATGTTGACCTTCAATTTCCTTTAATACACCCCCTCCCCACCTCCCCAGTCTCCATCACCCCTCTGTCTCCCTTCCTCCAGCTCATGATCCCCTTCCCTTCCTTCCAACAGAGCGCTTGCTCCATATCACTTCTCAACTTACTTCTCTTTCACCCACCCACCTGCATCCACTTTCCAACAGTTAGCCTGTGCTCCTCCCCCTTCCCCTTCCCACTTTTTGGCACTCCTGAAGTAAGGCTCAGCCTAAAATGTTGATTGTCATTTACTTTCTATGAATGCTGTGTGTCTGTTGAGATTCTTCATCACTTTTGTGCCCTGCTCTAGACCTCAGCATGTGCAGATTTTCCTGTTTTCCATTGGGGTCCATGTATTTGATGAAAGTTTTCATCCATCTTGCTGATCTCTACCCTTCTAGCTCTTCTCCTCCAATCCAATTCACCCTTGTGATTTAACCATATCACCATACAACAAGTACAGTATGGAAACAGGCCATTTCGGCCCCTCTAGTCCATACCAATCTAAGTGATTTCCTCTAGTCCCATCTATCTGCACTTTGCCCATAACCCTCCATATACCTATCTAACTTTTCCTTAAAGTACAAGATTGACCTCGCTGCAACCACCTCTTCCAGAAGGTCATTCCATTCAGCCACCACTCTCTGAGTGAAGAAGTTCCCCCTCATGTTTGGTCATAGAACCATACAGCACTGAACAGGCCCTTTGGCCCAACCCAATCATACTAAGAACCATACACAAATGTGCTGAGGGATGGAGGCTGCGTGACCTGCTTAGATTTTCCAGCATGTTTGTGGATTACATTCAACACCAGCATCTGCAGAATTTCTTGCTTAACCTTTTTTGTTCATGTTGGCATTCTGGGATAGTCCCATTTACCTGCATTTGGTCCCTATCTTTCTAACCCCTTTTTGCCCATAAATCTGTCCAAATGCTTTTTGAGCAACAGAATTATATCCACTTCTATAGCTTCCTCTGGCAGCTGTTCGAGATACCTTTTTTTTTAACCTAGAGGGTGGGTGGACTGCTTTGACACTACAAAAAGACTATATGCACCATTGCATTACCCAGAAGTGCTGGAGATACCCAGCAGGTCATGAAGCATCTAGAGGAAGTAAAGGGTAACCAATGTTTTGTGCCTGAGCCCTTTGTAAAGGTATGAGCTACCTACCCCATTCTCTTCCCTCCCCCTTCAGAGAACTGCCCCCTTCCCCATCACTTCTTAACTCTCTTCTCTTGTACCCTCCCACCATGTGTGTCTTCTTACCTGTTAACCTGTGATCCTCCCCCGCCCCTTCCTCCCTCCTGTCCTTTCCTCTCCCCCTCCCCCACCCTTTTTATATTCAGGCACCTGTATGAAGGGTTTAGGCCTGAAACATTGGTTACCCTTTATTTCCGATAGATGCTGCATCACCTGCCAAGTTTCTCTTTTAATTTTTTTTATTTTTTACACTATGAACCATACTGACCAAAATACACACAAACATTTCCCTCTTGAATATATAGTGTCATTTTCTCCCCTTTTCCACCCTCCCTTCCCTCCCTCCTTCACTCCCCCTCCCCACCCACTCAACGTTCAACCTATATGATACATTAAACCCATTAAACAATGTCATTACACAATGAAAATAAAGAAGAAATTTGAGTCTTCTACTTTTACCTACTGGGTCAGTTCATTTCGTCTTCTTCTCCTTCTGTCATTTTAGGGGGTGGAGGTCCGCAGTAGGCCCTCTCTGTTGTGTTCCATGTACGGTTCCCAAATTTGTTCGAATACTGTGATGTTATTTCTTAAATTATATGTTATTTTTTCCAATGGAATACATTTATTCATTTCTATGTACCATTGTTGTATTCTCAGGCTATCTTCTAATTTCCAGGTTGACATAATACATTTTTTTGCTACAGCTCAGGCTATCAAAATAAATCTTTTTTGTGCTCCATCCATATCGAGGCAAAGTTCTTTACTTCTTATATTACTTAGAAGAAAGATCTCTGGATTTTTTGGTATGTTGATTTTTGTGATTTTATTTAAGCCGAGTTTCTCCAGCACATTTGTGTATTGTGCTACCATCCCAGTCTCTGCAGACTTTCCGGTTTAACTGCTTTCTGCCCTATTGCTAAGTTACTCTTTTTGCATGGGGATAACTACAGTCTTATCATCCATCTATACTTTTTGTATTTATTGTCTCTTTTTAAGTTAATTAGTTAGCAGTGTTTTAATTGTTTTTGTCGTTTTGGTGGTACTTTTTTAGAAAGTACCTGTTCAATTGCAACAAGTAAGAATTTCTGTGCATATGTACATTGTACAATGTATAGTTCAATAAACTCATGATTATTATTAAACCTTCTTTCATTTTCTGGGGACTAGAGAAGGTACCAAGAGTAATCAGACTCTAAACCTGGCCTCTCTAATCTGCAGCCTTTCCCATTAAGAGAAAATTTAGACATAGAGCACAGTAATAGGCCATTTCAGCCCACAAGTCCGTGCCGCCAAATTTACACCCCATTAACCTACACCCTCGGTACGTTTTGAACGTTGGGAGCAAACTGGAGCCCCTGGAGAAAGCCCAAGCAGGCACGGGGAGAACTTACAAACTCCTTACAGACAGCACGGGATTCAAACCTCAGTCCGGTTCTGATTGTTGGCGCTGTAAAGGCGTTGCGCTGACAGCTAAGCCAACTGTGCCACTCTGCTTTATCCAAATTTCTCCCCCATTATTTCCCAAGATCAAACAAGACTCAATTTCCAGGTTGCTCAATCAGGGCTTCGAGCAGATAAGGTTTTAGTTTAAATTAATGTGTTCCGAGCTCATTTCCAAAGCCTAAACTTTCTCTCCATTTCAGTTGTGCTAGGAGTTTGCACCATGCTTTGTCTGGCCTCTGACTTACCTAGGTCACTTAGTAACTTAGTAGCAGCAGGGATAAGCCATCTCAAGGATATTATTGATATAGCTAAATATGGTGAAGCCCACCCGATGGAAAGCATTTAAAAACAAACAGCAGGAGCAAGCCATTGTGTTACTACAGGCAGCAGGACACTCATTTGGTCACAAAGGGGAAATTCAACTCACTGACTGTGGGAGGGAGGACATAAAGAAATTAAACACACTCAACAATGCGTCATTACACATTCACAATACTAATATCAAAAGTACATATTAATGAATTCTGGCATGCAAATATCAAGCCATCCAGATGGTCAGGCAAATGCTAAAGGTATTATTATTGCATGGGACTTTGAGGGTTGTCACCAGATGTTTGATAGAGTGACTAATAGAACTTTTGTGGCTTGGCACAGGGCAATAAAGCAATGTTTCCTTCTGCTCACTTACTTGGAGGCTGTGTGCTGAAGAGGTCAGTATTTATCTGGAGGCAACATATGTGTCTTTTAAAGTGCATTTAAGGAGACAGTCACCAGATGCCATGTTCACTTACTGTGACAAAGCCACCAGTAGAACAGATTCAGCAGTTGGCTCTGTGATGTTTTGTTTCTTCAAAAGCTGTCCCTTAAATTGAACGTTAGAGTGCACATGTTAAGTCAAAATTAAATGGTAGTGTCAAACCTTGACATCCATTTACATCATCTTTCCATTTCCATTGAACATGAGAGAGCCGGAAAAATGATTTATAAGATGGATTTGTGATTGAAAGAGAATCCCCTTTGGAACATCTATTTCCATTCGGGCAAGTGAATCTGGCCTTTTCTTTTCCAATTTCTGCCAAGTTAACTCTGCTGAACATGTTGTGGCTTCATGGATATTGTTGATTTTTTCTTTGGGTACAAACCTGAAACCTCCCCTGAAAGGCTTTGCCCACTATGGCTATTCAAATATACATTTAAACACATTCTAAAGGAACTGTCCAAACAGGACCATATCTCAATGTCTACCACACCAAAAGCCATGCATATTTTAGTTTATTTGTAGGATGTGACATTACTGCTAAGACTATCATTTATTGCCCATCTCAAACTGTCCTTGAACTGTCAGGCAATTTTAAAGAGCAACTGGGAGTGAAGCATATTAGTAGGGTCTGGCAGTGCAATGGGATGTGAATTCTTCATAACAGATTACTTGTTTGTTCATGCCCCTGAACTTCTCATCCAGCAACATAACCATTCTGGCACCATACCACATAAATGGTTCATTATAATATTATTCCTGTTTCTGCATTTGTGAAACACCAAGGTATTTATCACGTGCAGGTTACCAACAGCAACTGTTTCTACTTCCTGTACAATTCACTACGGGCTTCAAAGAAGCTGGGCATCTGCCGTTAGATGTTCCTGGTTTTTAGTTCCATTCTTCATCTTCTGCTTGACTGGGCCACGCTGCTGATTGGGGCAGGGTGGCTATTCCAAAATCATCTTTTAATGTAAGATTTAAACAGTATTGCAAAAACAACAGATGCAAACACACTCTGTATGTGTGTGTGTGTGTGTGTGTGTGTGTGTGTGTGTGGGGTAGTGTGTGTGTGTGTGTGTGTGTGTGTGTGTGTGTGTGTGTGTGGGTGTGGGTGTGGGGGTGTGTGTGGGTGTGGGTGTGGGGGTTTGTGTGTGGGTGTGGGTGTGTGTGTGTGGGTGTGTGTGTGTGTGTGTGTGTGTGTGTGGGTGTGTGGGTGTGGGTGTGTGAGTGTGGGTGTGTGTGTGTGGGTGTGTGTGTGTGTGTGTGTGGGTGTGGGTGTGTGTGGGTGTGTGTGGGTGTGTATGTGTGAGTGTGGGTGTGTGTGTGTGTGTGTGTGTGTGGGGTAGTGTGTGTGTGTGTGTGTGTGTGTGTGTGTGTGTGTGGGTGTGGGTGTGGGGGTGTGTGTGGGTGTGGGTGTGGGGGTGTGTGTGTGGGTGTGGGTGTGTGTGTGTGGGTGTGTGTGTGTGTGTGTGTGTGTGTGTGTGGGTGTGTGGGTGTGGGTGTGTGAGTGTGGGTGTGTGTGTGTGGGTGTGTGTGTGGGTGTGTGTGTGTGTGTGTGTGGGTGTGGGTGTGTGTGGGTGTGTGTGGGTGTGTATGTGTGAGTGTGGGTGTGTGGGTGTGTGTGTGTGTGTGTGGGTGTGGTAACCCATGGCCATGATCTCCTTTTGAAATGGCCGCCTTGGCTGGGGATTCTGTCAGTGACTGCAGCCGTCCTCCACACAGAAAGCCGCTGCACTTCTTTGCCTCATGTGTGACAATTCTGCTCACAGCGTAAGCTATTCACTCTGACCTGAGTGTTCCAAGGTGAAACAGTTTGTTGTGATGGGCCTGTACCCACGGAGCTTCAGTGAAATACTGCAAACACTTCATTGCTCCTGTCTGAAGGCAGTTTGTATGTTCTCCCCGTGCCTGTGTGGGTTTTCCCCAGGTGCTCCAGTTTCCTCCCATCTTCCAAAACGTACAGGGTTTTAGGTTATTTTGGGTGTAAATGACTGGAATCGGTTTCTACCGCGTGGTACATTTTTTTTTAATTTTGAAAGAATGAACTGACTTCAAATCAAGCCCCAGAAGTAATATAACCTGATCATGCTGAAACTAAAGTTAACTAAATGCTCCCTGAAGTTCAACACTCCTCTTTGTGCAGTAACCAATATGCATTGGGCATTAGAAAGCTATTTTAGGGACCTTTTTATGATAGTGAAAATATTTGCCGTTGCTATCTCTTCAGCCAGCATGGTTTGGATAATACAACAGCTTAACATTTGTAGTTTATGACATGAGGTGCTATGTAAATGAATACTCTTGAGAAGGAAAAAGATAAAGAAGTTAACAAACAGTAACAAAGAATGGCAGAATGACTGCGCCAAGGAATATGCGCCTCATGCTGGGAGGAGAAAGCCTTTATCACATTATGGCTGAGGTATTATTTTTATCTCTTAAAACCCTCTCCTTGTTGTGTAATTTCCTTGAAATACAACAGTACCATTACCAGCTTGTGTGGGTCACAGAATCAGCTTTGACTCAGTTGATCCAATCTCTCCCCCCGTCCCCCCCGACCCCGAATCAGAAGTTGAAGAATTCAAATTTCTTTCAGAAATCGGAGAAGGAACTCGAGATCAAAATTCCATTGTTGCGACGAAGATTTTGTTTTGATAAAACAGAATGGTAGAAGCCCCTTCTGGCCTTGAAACCGATGCCACTCAATTAACCTAAGAAGCTTGTGCACTTTGGAGGGAGGATGGAAACTGAAGCCCCAGGAAAAATCACGCATGTTGTTCAAAAGCCCCAGCTTTTGGCTTAGTGTTTAAACTGAGGCCTGTTTATCCCCTAAGGTAGATACAAGTTTTGAGTAATAATGTTAATTTAAAACAAATCGTACAGAACAGTAACAGGCCCTTTTGACCCATGAGCCATGTGTGCTGCCCTAATTAAGTGCAATTAACCCACAATCCCTAGTATGTTTCAAAAGGTGGGAGAAAACAAGATCCCTTGGAGGAGACCCAAGCAGACATGGGGAGTACCTACAAACTTCTTACAGAGAATGCGGGATTCGAACCCCAATCCCGATCGCTGGCGCTGTAACAGCATTGTGCTAACTGCTATGTTAACCGTGTCACACAATGGCTAAAAAGGACATTTTCCTGCTGCTCTGTCCAACATTTGTCCCTCAACAAACATCACTAAACCAAATACAGTAGAACCCATGTTATCTGAAATTCAAGCAAATGGCAAAAAAGAATCATGGCAAATAAATGCCGTAAGGAGTTTGTACGTTCTCTTCGTGTCTGCATGGGTTTTCCCCGGGGGCTCCAGTTTCATCCCACCATTTGAAACGTACCGGAAGTGTATGTTAATTGGGTGTCAGAGGCTTGTTGATCAAAACGTCTTGTTACCATGCTCTTTGTCTAACTTTAAATGTTTAAAAAATTAAAATTTTAAATTTAAAATTGCAATCTCAAGCAATTGTAAAATTCGCTTATCCGGCATCTACTAATCCCCATAGGTGCCAGATACCATGGGTTGTATTGTTATAAATTCAGATAAGTCATTGCTAAATTGATGATTTACACATTTGGGCGTGTGTGTGTGTGTGTGTGTGTGTGTGTGTGTGTGTGTGTGTGTGTGTGTGTGTGTGTGTGTGTGTGTGTGTGTGTGTGTGTGTGTGTGTGTGTGTGTGTGTGTGTGTGTGTGTGTGTGTGTGTGTGCAAACATCTGTGTTCATGAATGTTTGTGTGAAGACATGTAACATGACTGGAGTAAAATTTTAGTATTAATGTGAACCCACGTGATCTTGAGTTTGCACGAGTGTTTTGAGGTTGAAAGCACATCTTGCATGAGTTTTGGCGACAGTGGGGGGGCCTTTCTGTGAGATATCCACCATAATACCAATTTTTAAACCCACAAAGTGCCAATTTGTGGAAACTGACTGACTCCAGTCTTAATGGTTACCAGAAACACTATTAACAGGCTAAAACAAAATCAGGGAGGACAAGATTCTTTGCATGCATCTTTGAAAATGAAGGACAAATCAATAATTAGCTTTGCATGCGACAGAATAATCACGAACAGTTAATGAGTTTTCTTCATCCATTTAGAGTATTTACCTTTACACAACATATTTTCTGGTCTCTTGGGTTCACATGCAACATGCCTTCCTTTGCAGCTGTACCAAATACATAGGTTTCCAGTAAAGGATCATGAATAAGTTCACCTATAAGACAACCTATGTAGCTACAATTGATAATTCAGTACATTTGTTCGTGGTATTTTGATTTGGAGAGCAATATTTGTGAAAGTGGTTTGAGGTGATCACTCTCGCTCCATCCATTACAGTAACAGAGACCTCCCAGCAGCCAACCATTTCAGTTTTGTGTCACACTCCCATACCCCCATGTCTGTCCATAGTCTCATGTACTGTCCCACCAAGACCACCTGCAAATTGGAGGAACAACATCTGATTTTCCATCTGGGCACTCTCCGGCCAGATGGCATTAACATTTCGGTTTTCTTTCCTGCCCTCCTTACCTTCCCCCCTTTCCAGTTCTCCTCCCTCGCTTTCCCCTTCCTTCACCCAGCCTTCTCTCCTCCCCTTGATCTGTGCTGTCCCCTCCCTTCCATCTGTACCTATCGCCTCCTGACTTGGTGACCACCCCTTCCCCTCCCGACATTTTGCCGTACCTTGATGAAGGTCTCAAGCCCAAAAACGTTGGTTAACCCTTGACCTGCTGAGTTTTTCTAGCTTTGAGTTTTTATTACACAATACACAACAGCAACAGGTCATTAACACCATGACCTTCTCCAGCAGCTCTATTGAGATTGTCTTGGCTGCCTGCATCATAGTGTTGTACAGTTGCTGCAGAGAATTAGATGAGGTCAAGGAGATGACTGTGGACTTGAGGGGAATATGATCCAGTCCTCATTGAGGGCTCAATAGTGGAGAGGGTCAAGAACTTCAAATTCCTGGGTGTCATCATCTCTGAGGATCTGTCCTGGAGCCTCCATGTTGATGCAATCATGGCTGGCATAGCTGTTACCCCAACACCTTTACAATGGCAACAATCAGGACTGGGGTTTGAATCCCGCACTGTCTGGAGGTTCTCCCCATGTCTGCTTGAGTTTTCCCTGGGGCTCCAGTTTCCTCCCACCATTTGAAATGTACTGGGGATGGAGGTTAATTGGGTGTAAATTGGGCAACACGGATGTGCTGGATGTCTAAAAACAATTAGCCGGAAAGGGTGCAGAAAGGATTCGCAAGAAGGTTATCAGGACTGGCGGGTTTGAATTATAAAGAGAGGCTGGATAGGCTTAGATGGAGATTGAGGAGGGATGTTGGAGGGGTTTACAAAATTATGTGTGTCATAGATAAGGGAAATAGTCATAACCTTGAGGAGGGGATTCAAAAACTAGAGAGCATAGATATAAGGTGAGAGAAGCAAGATTTAAAAGGGAACCGAGGGGCACATCTTTTTCACACCGAGTAGTGGTACATGGCATGAGCGGCCAGGGGAAGTGAGAAAGGTGGGGACAATGTTAACTTTTAAAAGACATTCAACCGGGGACACAGATAGGAAAGGTTTAGAGGGATATGGGCTGAACACAGACAAATGGGGCAAGTTTAGGTAGGCAACCTGGATATGGACAAGTTGGGACGAATGGCCAGTTTCTGTGCTGTGAGCAAAAATGGTAGCGCTGCCAGAGCTGCTGTTACAGCAGGGATGCCACTGGTGTGGACCCGGGGCTTACACGATGGTATTCATCCTCTGGGCTGTATTGTGGCGAAAATGATTAGGCAGTAATTGGATAATCCTGGTCAGTGGAAGTCAAAGGAAATATAGATCAGAGGAGATGGTCTTCCACCTTATTAGTGTGCTTCTTACACAGCAGTTTCATGTTAAACTCTACCCTTCTGCATGTAATTGTCAGAACAATGGAACTGAAACATGGCTACATTTACGGAGGGGCAACTTGAGCCTGATGGGGCTCTGTTTAACACTTGGCCTTTTGTTCCATCACTTTTCCCATTGAGAATGGGCAACATCTCACTTTAGTTCCGAGGCAAACCAGTGCATGGAGTCAGCTGGAGTCCCCTCCACAGAGGTCCCACCTGCCTGAGTGCATCTTCAAGAAAAAAAAGCAACGGGTGGGAAAACTGCAAACACAGTCGGCTGTTGGAACTATATGTCCTCCAACTTTACCCCTGTGAAGTTTGCAGTGCGTCTGGGAGCAGAAAGTAGGAGCGACGAGCTATTTATCTGCACCGAATGAGGAGGACCTCCCTCCAGGTTCTGCACGGTGGTGGAGCTACTGCCATGTGTGGGTTGGTGACATGACCGGCAGGTCTGTGTCCGTTCACATGCGTTCTTCCAACAGGGGCTCTGCGGGTGGACGTGTTGCATTACCCCCCACCCACCCCTGTCAATAATTCGGAGCGTCGCTTCAACGAACCGCCTCGGTATTGGAGAAAAGAACTTGGCTCGGGGATGGGGGTCCACAAAATCTTTAATTCACCGAGATCTCATCATTCTGGCTTTAATTTGCATGGAGCTTTAGTGACCAGCACGGGCTCATTCCTGCCGTGGCTTGGACCTTCTCTCAGACTCACAAGCCCAGCCTTTTAATCAGAGATGAGGGCTGAGACCGGGAAGAGCCTTGACCGAGGTTTAAAGCCGGGAGCCCAGTGCGTCGGACGGTCCCGTTAGGAGATGGACTTGGGGTCCCTCTCCGACCTGACGGGGTCCACGATGTCAAAACAGCTGCGTCTCGCCCTGATCCACAAGCTTAGCTGAATAAATCGAGTCGAGGTGAAAGCAGAGAGAGTTCACTGGCTAACAAAGCCAGGGAGGAAACCCGCTGCATCCCACACTAATCCATGTTGCTCAGTTCAACTGCAAGGATCGCTGCAGACGCTTCATTCATTCGCTCTCCCACCGCCCTAAACCAGGAGGCAGCCCATGGAAAATGATTCTATTGGTGGCCACCATCCCGAAAGCACCGTGGCCGGTTGGCATCGACGCGGCTCCTCGCACCGCCACCCCGCTCTGTCCGTCATGAATCGACCAGCCCCTGAGAGCTGGGAGCTGCCGTGGGGAGGCGGATTTGTGCGTCAACACGCGCTGTCGGTCCGAAAGACTGGGGCCACTGTCGGCCCCCGCTCACCCCCGCACCTCTTCCCACCCCCCACTGGCTCATGCAGAGGAAGGGGAGAGGGAAAGCGGAAAGAAACCCACGTGTTAGCATAACTGTCCGTTTAGATATTCCGCTTTGCCAAAATCAACATGAATACCGTCTGTGTGTGTGTGTGTGTGTGTTTTTGCATGGTGCTCTGTGTGTGTGGAGCTCTGTTTGTGTGTGTGTGTATGTGTGTGTGTGTGTGTGGTGCTCTGTGTTTGCAGGGTGCTCTGTGTGTATTCATGTGTGTGTGGAGCTCTATGTGTATGTGTGTTTGTGGAGCTCTGTGTGTATGTGTGGTGCTCTGTGTTTGCATGGTGCTCTGTGTGTTCGTGTGTGTGGAGCTCTATGTGTATGTGTGTGTGTTTGTGGAGCTCTGTGTGTATGTGTGTGTGTGTTTGCATGGTGCTGTGTGTATGCAGCTCTGTGTGTGTGTGTGTGTGCAGCTCTGTGTGTGTGTGTGTGTGTGTGTGTGTGTGGTGCTCTGTGTTTGCATGGTGCTCTGTGTGTTCGTGTGTGTGTGGAGCTCTATGTGTATGTGTGTGTTTGTGGAGCTCTGTGTTTATGTGTGTGTGTGTGTTTCCATGGTGCTCTGTGTGTGTGGAGCTCTGTGTGTGTGTGTGTGTGGTGCTCTGTGTTTGCATGGTGCTCTGTGTGTACTTGTGTGTGTGTGGAGCTCTGTTTGTGTGTGTGTGTATGTGTGTGTGTGTGTGGTGCTCTGTGTTTGCAGGGTGCTCTGTGTGTATTCATGTGTGTGTGGAGCTCTATGTGTATGTGTGTTTGTGGAGCTCTGTGTGTATGTGTGGTGCTCTGTGTTTGCATGGTGCTCTGTGTGTTCGTGTGTGTGGAGCTCTATGTGTATGTGTGTGTGTTTGTGGAGCTCTGTGTGTATGTGTGTGTGTGTTTGCATGGTGCTGTGTGTATGCAGCTCTGTGTGTGTGTGTGTGCAGCTCTGTGTGTGTGTGTGTGTGTGTGTGTGGTGCTCTGTGTTTGCATGGTGCTCTGTGTGTTCGTGTGTGTGTGGAGCTCTATGTGTATGTGTGTGTTTGTGGAGCTCTGTGTTTATGTGTGTGTGTGTGTTTCCATGGTGCTCTGTGTGTGTGGAGCTCTGTGTGTGTGTGTGTGTGTGTGTGGTGCTCTGTGTTTGCATGGTGCTCTGTGTGTACTTGTGTGTGTGTGGAGCTCTGTTTGTGTGTGTGTGTATGTGTGTGTGTGTGTGTGGTGCTCTGTGTTTGCAGGGTGCTCTGTGTGTATTCATGTGTGTGTGGAGCTCTATGTGTATGTGTGTTTGTGGAGCTCTGTGTGTATGTGTGGTGCTCTGTGTTTGCATGGTGCTCTGTGTGTTCGTGTGTGTGGAGCTCTATGTGTATGTGTGTGTGTTTGTGGAGCTCTGTGTGTATGTGTGTGTGTGTTTGCATGGTGCTGTGTGTATGCAGCTCTGTGTGTGTGTGTGTGTGCAGCTCTGTGTGTGTGTGTGTGTGTGTGTGTGTGTGGTGCTCTGTGTTTGCATGGTGCTCTGTGTGTTCGTGTGTGTGTGGAGCTCTATGTGTATGTGTGTGTTTGTGGAGCTCTGTGTTTATGTGTGTGTGTGTTTCCATGGTGCTCTGTGTGTGTGGAGCTCTGTGTGTGTGTGTGTGTGGTGCTCTGTGTTTGCATGGTGCTCTGTGTGTACTTGTGTGTGTGTGGAGCTCTGTTTGTGTGTGTGTGTATGTGTGTGTGTGTGTGTGGTGCTCTGTGTTTGCAGGGTGCTCTGTGTGTATTCATGTGTGTGTGGAGCTCTATGTGTATGTGTGTTTGTGGAGCTCTGTGTGTATGTGTGGTGCTCTGTGTTTGCATGGTGCTCTGTGTGTTCGTGTGTGTGGAGCTCTATGTGTATGTGTGTGTGTTTGTGGAGCTCTGTGTGTATGTGTGTGTGTGTTTGCATGGTGCTGTGTGTATGCAGCTCTGTGTGTGTGTGTGTGCAGCTCTGTGTGTGTGTGTGTGTGTGTGTGTGGTGCTCTGTGTTTGCATGGTGCTCTGTGTGTTCGTGTGTGTGTGGAGCTCTATGTGTATGTGTGTGTTTGTGGAGCTCTGTGTTTATGTGTGTGTGTGTGTTTCCATGGTGCTCTGTGTGTGTGGAGCTCTGTGTGTGTGTGTGTGTGTGTGTGGTGCTCTGTGTTTGCATGGTGCTCTGTGTGTACTTGTGTGTGTGTGGAGCTCTGTTTGTGTGTGTGTGTATGTGTGTGTGTGTGTGTGGTGCTCTGTGTTTGCAGGGTGCTCTGTGTGTATTCATGTGTGTGTGGAGCTCTATGTGTATGTGTGTTTGTGGAGCTCTGTGTGTATGTGTGGTGCTCTGTGTTTGCATGGTGCTCTGTGTGTTCGTGTGTGTGGAGCTCTATGTGTATGTGTGTGTGTTTGTGGAGCTCTGTGTGTATGTGTGTGTGTGTTTGCATGGTGCTGTGTGTATGCAGCTCTGTGTGTGTGTGTGTGTGCAGCTCTGTGTGTGTGTGTGTGTGTGTGTGTGTGGTGCTCTGTGTTTGCATGGTGCTCTGTGTGTTCGTGTGTGTGTGGAGCTCTATGTGTATGTGTGTGTTTGTGGAGCTCTGTGTTTATGTGTGTGTGTGTGTTTCCATGGTGCTCTGTGTGTGTGGAGCTCTGTGTGTGTGTGTGTGTGTGTGGTGCTCTGTGTTTGCATGGTGCTCTGTGTGTACTTGTGTGTGTGTGGAGCTCTATGTGTATGTGTGTGTGTTTGTGGAGCTCTGTGTGTATGTGTGTGTGTGTGTGTTTGCATGGTGCTCTGTGTGTGTGGAGCTCTGTGTGTGTGTGTGTTTGCATGGTGCTCTGTGTGTGTGGAGCTCTGTGTGTGTGTGTGTTTGCATGGTGCTCTGTGTGTGTGGAGCTCTGTGTGTGTGTGTGTGTGTGTGTGTGGTGCTCTGTGTTTGCATGGTGCTCTGTGTGTACTTGTGTGTGTGTGGAGCTCTATGTGTATGTGTGTGTGTTTGTGGAGCTCTGTGTGTATGTGTGTGTGTGTGTTTGCATGGTGCTCTGTGTGTGGGCAGCTCTGTGTGTGAGTGTGTGGTGTGTGTGTGCGGTGCTGTGTGTGTGTGTGTGTGTGTGTTTGCATGGTGCTCTGTGTGTATGCAGCTCTGTGTGTGTGTGTGTGTGCAGCTCTGTGTGTGTGTGTGTGTGTGTGTGTGGTGCTCTGTGTTTGCATGGTGCTCTGTGTGTTCGTGTGTGTGTGGAGCTCTATGTGTATGTGTGTGTTTGTGGAGCTCTGTGTTTATGTGTGTGTGTGTGTGTTTCCATGGTGCTCTGTGTGTGTGGAGCTCTGTGTGTGTGTGTGTGTGTGTGGTGCTCTGTGTTTGCATGGTGCTCTGTGTGTACTTGTGTGTGTGTGGAGCTCTATGTGTATGTGTGTGTGTTTGTGGAGCTCTGTGTGTATGTGTGTGTGTGTGTGTTTGCATGGTGCTCTGTGTGTGTGGAGCTCTGTGTGTGTGTGTGTTTGCATGGTGCTCTGTGTGTGTGGAGCTCTGTGTGTGTGTGTGTTTGCATGGTGCTCTGTGTGTGTGGAGCTCTGTGTGTGTGTGTGTGTGTGTGTGGTGCTCTGTGTTTGCATGGTGCTCTGTGTGTACTTGTGTGTGTGTGGAGCTCTATGTGTATGTGTGTGTGTTTGTGGAGCTCTGTGTGTATGTGTGTGTGTGTGTTTGCATGGTGCTCTGTGTGTGGGCAGCTCTGTGTGTGAGTGTGTGGTGTGTGTGTGCGGTGCTGTGTGTGTGTGTGTGTTTGCATGGTGCTCTGTGTGTGTGGAGCTCTGTGTGTATGTGTGTGTGTTTGTGGAGCTCTGTGTATATGTGTGTGTGTGTTTGCATTGTTCTCTGTGTGTGTGCAGCTCTCTGTATGTGTGCAGCTCTGTGTGTGTGTGGTGCAGTGTGTGTGTGTGTGTGTGTGGTGTTCTGTGTGTGTGCAGCTCTGTGTGTGTGTGGAGTTCTGTGTGTGTGTGTGGTGCTGTGTGTGTGTGTGTGTGTGTGGTGTGTGTATGTGTGTTTGCATGGTGCTCTGTGTGTGTGGAGCTGTGTGTGTGTGTGTGTGGTGTGTGTGTGTGTGGTGCTGTGTGTGTGTGGAGCTCTGTGTGTGTGTTTGCATGGTTCTCTGTGTGTGTGCAGCTCTCTGTGTGTGTGGAGCTCTGTGTGTGTGTGTGTGTGGTGCTCTGTGTTTGCATGGTGCTCTGTGTGTATTCGTGTGTTTGTGGAGCTCTGTGTGTGTGTGTGTGTGTGTGTGTGTGTGTGTGTGTGTGGTTCTGGTTTTATGTGAGTATCCCGCATTTATTTTGAGGGGATACCAGTCGGCTGTTGGAACTATATGTCCTCCAACTTTACCGCTGTGAAGCCTCTGAAGTACTGATTCTGTTAAACTGCTGCCCCATGACAGAGATGAGGAATAAGATCCCTAAACTACTTGAGACAAAGGTTAAGCTTTAGCAGGGGATAATAAAAGAGAGGCTGTTAAAATGGTATAACGCACTGATTTTCTTTTACCCAGTAATCTTGTGCTGCTCAGTGTAGTACAGACTTCAGAATTTAATTGTCTCGGCTACTTTGTGCGAGGCCTATTTTCTGCTCTATTTGACCCAGCTCTGCTGTTACCCTTACAGGTTGGTCGCATTTGAAAAATAAGTTCAAAAGCCTGTGGCAAAAGTCTTTAGGAAGTTTAACCAGAAGAATGGCGGGTGATATTTGAAACAATACCTTCCTTAAAATGGATATTTTGGAGTCCGTGTTTCATTATTGTCTGCGTGGGGCTGGTTACACAACCTGCCCTTGACCAGAACAAGTTCGGACCCTTGTCCAGAATGGAAAGCCACTGGCTTAGTGGTGTCTAAGCAACCTCAACTTTGGAAATTGAATGGGAGATTAAAAGAGGCTAACTTAGTTTTACAGTCAGTTTTCCTTTGTGCTCAACCACCTGACAGCCCAAACCATATCACTTGCTTTATTAAAAAAGGATACAACTCAGATTCCTGTTAAATCTTTCCAGCTCACCTTAAACCTTTGACCTCTGCTTACTGATTCCCCTTCTTTGGGCAGAAGACTCTCTATTCAACTGATCTATTCCTCTCATGACATTTTACATCTCTGTAAGATCACCCCTCATCTTCCTGAGTGCCAAGGAATAAAGCCCTGGCATACTCAACCTCTCCCTATAACTCAGCCCCCCAAGTCCTTGCAATGCCCTTGTAAATCCTTTTCACACCTTCTCCATCTTCCTTTAGCACAGTGGCCAAGACTGAACACAATGCTTCAAATGGGGCCTCACCATCATCTTATACAACTGCCACATGATCTTCCAATTTCTATACTCGGTACTCTGATTGATGAAGGCCAATGTGCCGAAAGCTTTTTTAACCACCTGTGATTCCACTTTCAAAGTACTTTGTACCTGTCTTCCTGGATCCTTCTGCTTTTATAATTGATATGGATGACCAACAGCAACTGCCCAACACTGAACTCTGTGGCACTCCACTAGTCAAAGGCCTCCACCATCAATCTCTGTTTCCATGAGGCTAATCTTCTATCCAATCTGCTTTCTTACCTTGGATCCCATGCAACCTAACCTTCCAGGGCAGCCTACTGTATCGAACTTTATCAAATGCCTTGCTGAAATCCATATATGCCACATCTACAACTGTAGTCTCATCAGCTGTCTTGGTCACATCTTCAAGAAACTCAATCACTTACAATACTATTAGCCTTTGTCCGCCTCAGTACATCTTCACAGCCATTTCTATTGATGACGAGACTTTCTTCACCAATAAATGGCACATGACCATACACAACACATCAATCACATTTCAATGGGTCCAGTTCTGGGTGTCCCTTGGAGTTTCTATTCTTGTCCAGGGATAAAGCCTCATGCCAATTCTGTGTTGGTTCAAAAAGTTGCAGGCCAGAGTGCTTCCACGTCTTCAGTTGGTGTCAACTAACCTCGGAGTTTTATTGATGCAGTAAAATCAAAATGAGGGGAATAAAATATAGGTGGATGGTAACATTTGAGTTTTGAGATAAAATAGCTTCATTAGCTGATGAAGTACTGCAAACAAACAAAGTATGCTCAGTAAAGGGAGATTGTTATTGATTGCATTTTATTACTCATGACAAGAATTATCACAGTAGGAAATAAGCTTCATTTCACTTTGTTGTGTTAAATTATTTTGAGCCTTTTCATTGACATTTCTATCTATTAGTTTCTCCTAAGAATCTCTATTTCAAATCATCATATTTTCTAAATGAAACATCAAGTGTAAGTTCAATTGCTTCTGCATGACAATGAGCTGCTTTTTTCCTTTTGGAGTGGCCCCAGAGTTCTCCCTGGCCCAAAATGTTCTGATTCTATTAGTTAATTACCAAGAACAGCAAAGGAAATTCTTGGGTTGCTTGATAGCTGGGTCTTATAAGTTGACTGCATGCATCAAAAGATGTTAATCTACAAGGAGCTACGAGCTATTCAGCAAAAGCAAACTGGCCTTTTATTGATCATCTGGCATCAGTGAATAAACAGTATATAAATTACATTTTACATAATAAGAAAAATCAAATCCAGCTAACAAAGTGGCATTTGGGTGCTGTAAATCTAATTCTACGCCTTTGCTTTGATTACAGTATTCCAGTGTGAAATTGTGAAGAACTCAACCTTCAGTTGTTGTTACAAAGTGCATGTGAGCTTCACAAATTGGCTATATTAATTTGACTTCCACTAACTTTTGCAAAGTGCGCCACCACCCTCTAGTTCAACACAATAATCAGATGTCTGTCTCATTCTTTACCCAGAATATGTTTTAATTTGGCTAGTACTGGGCCCTTTAAAAGACAATTGCACTGTAACATAATATTCTTTGGTTGGATAGTGGAGTCAAAGTCAATGGAACTGAATATTAGGTCTCACTTTGTTTTGCTCAATTGTCCAAGGTGGATAATGATAGGGTGCCAGAATCAGGGAGAACGCTATCCCCCTCCCCGCTTCTCCACCAACCCCCCCCCCCCACCCCCACCACCACCACCGTTGAGAAGGAGAAACATTAGAGAACACCCTACAGGGCAGGTGACCACAGCAGCAGACCAGTAAGGGCTCAGATGCTGAAGGACTGTGGGTTGTTGGCGATTCCAGAATGAGCAGCAGAATTCATTGCCATGAACAAGTCATGAAATTCAGTGTATTGTGGCAGCATCGTAGTACAAACATTCATATTCTAATCATCTTACAACATTACTCTAAATAAAAAAAATAAATAAAATAATAGTGTACAAAGAGTAAGGGAGTGTCCTTGGTTCATTGATTATTCAGGAATCTGACAGCAGCGGGGAAGAAGCTGTCCTTGTGCTGCTGAGTGCTCGACTTCAGGCTCCTGTACCTTTTTTCCCGATGGTAGCAGAGTGAAGAGGGCATGGTGGGGGCCTTTGAGGATAGAGGCTGCTTTTTAAGACACTGCCTCATGTAGATGTCCTCAATGGAGTAAAGTCTGGTGCCTGTGATGTAGCAAGCTAAGTTAACAACCCTCTGGAGTTTATTCTTGTCCTGAGAGTTAGCACCTCCATACCCTGAATGGTCTCCACATTACACTTGTAGAAGTTTATGAGGGTTTTCCATGACATATCAAATCTCCTCAGACACCTCACAAAGTATAGCCGCTGGCAAGGCTTCTTCCTGATTGCATCCTGATTCTGTGAGTTAATTGAGGGTTGGATAGGTAGTCTCCTCAAAACTGCAACAGTTCAAGTTCAATTTTATTGTCACATGTACTGAGATGCTGTTGTGTGAGGAACGAACCTCAGCACAGGCTGATAATAACAGTGATCTTTATTCACACGCATAGGGAAATTGTAGCAGGGATAATAGACACACACACACACACACACACACACACACACACACACACACACCCATGCACACACATTCACATGCACACACACACATACATGCACACATCCACACCCACATACACGCTCATACATACACACACCCACCCACAACACATACACACACAACCCCACTCACCCACCCACCCACACACACATCCCTACACAGACCCACCCACAGCACTCACACCCACCCACACATCCACACAAGCCCACCCACAACACCTACCTACCTACACACTCACACATACCCACCCACCCACCCCCCCTCACACACAGATACGCCCACACACGTCCACCTACATCACCTACCTACCTACACTCTCACACACACATACACCCACACACACACACACACACACACACACACACACACACACACACACACACACACACACACACACACATGCACACACACACTCACATACACACACACACAATTGCATCAGACGCAATAGCTACCTGATGCCCGAAAACACTTGTGGAGAAATGGATATATAGTTAAGAAATGCAATATAGTATCCGCCACCCCTTGATGCAGTGCAAGCATGGCTCTTTTCAAAACTAAATTAGACTACAATAACAGTGATCCCTATGTGTACAACACTACAGCTCCCAACCCTTTGTCAGCACACACCTTACCAATGATTCCCCAGTGTCACCCAAAGTTTGCAACCTGGAGTGGAGCTTGGGTTTGCTCCAGAGAAAGAAAAGAGACAGATGGTCCACACATGGTGGGCTTTTTAGTTCAATCAGTTGGAGAGTCTGGCCCATGTGTGGGATAGGTGATTAAAGGGGCCAATGGTCAGGTGTGAGCTAATCTGTGGGCAGATCTTGATCTTGATTGGCAGGTGAGGCGACTTCCTGGTTAGAGCCAAGTTAATATTGGTAGGGTGACATACATGATTCTACGTGTTACAGATGCACTGAGAAAATTTGCTTAGCAAGCAGTCCAGCCAGTTAACTCATATACAGTACAGAAGGAAAACAGCAGAGTGCAGAAATACAGAAGAGGGACCAATCAGTACCAAGCATCAGCAACATTATTATACTTGTATAAGATTCATTCTCCTCAGGAACAGGAACAGGAACCTGAGGTGTATCTCATGAGAATGGTGAAAAAGAAACTGTACTTGAACCTCATATTCATGCAACTTCTTCCTCATGCAGGGCAGTGAAGAGAGTGTGGCCAGGGAGGGATATGTCTTTTAATATGTTGTCTGCTTTCACAAAGTCGTGGGAAGTATACATGGAGTCGATGAAGGGTGGGGGTGGGGGGGGGGGGTGGTTTGTGTGACAGTCTGAGCTCTATTCACAACTCTCTGCATATACAGTTCGATTATCTTTATGGCTTTTGAACTACCTGCAAGGCAATGAATTCTGAGGCTAACTTTTCTGAGAGTAACCATTTACCAAGAGTTAATGGTTATACGATAAACAATCTTGGAACTTTGTTTTTCTCCTTGTGGCTGGACCATTTGTGCGTAAATGTGAGGATTGGTAAGAACTTCTCCACGATCTCCATCAGTACTGGAGCACCACAGGGCTGAGTTCTTCGCCCCTCCTCTACTCATTGTGTGGCTCAGTAGAACAATAACACCATCTACAAATTTGCCGACGAAACCACAGTAGTGGGTTGTATGAGAAAAGGCAATACAGGAGGGAGATCAAAAATATGGTTGAATGATGCACTCAATGTGACCAAAACTAAATAACTGACTGTTGACTTCAGGAGGGAAAGTCAGAGGTATACAATCCGGTGATCACTGGGAGATCAGAGGTGGAGAGGGTGAGCAAATCTAAGTTCTTGGGAGTCACTATCTCAATGGATCTTTCTTGGACTCAACACACTAATGCTATCATGAAGAAAGCACGTCAGCACCTCTTCTTCCTCAGGGGTTTGCAAAGGTTTGGTACGAGATCAGAAACTCTGGGAAATTTCTACACGTGTGGTAGAAAGTGTGCTGACCATCTGCACCATGGTTTGGTTTGGGGACAACAATATCCCTGAGCATAAAGCCCTCCGAAAGTTAGTGGACACAGCCCAGGACCTCACAGGCTAACCCTCCCCACCATCGAGGACATCAACAGGGAATACAGCAGTTGGAGAGCAGCAGCAACCATCAAGGATCCACACCACTCAGCACATGGTCTGTTCTCACTGCTACCATCGGGAAAGAGGTGCAGGTGGCACAAAACTCACACCATCAAGTTCTGGAACAGCTGCTACCCCTCCACCATCAGACTCCTCAACCACAAACTCAATCAGGGACTCATTTAAGGACTCTCACTTTTGCACTTTATTGACTTTATTTTCTCTGTTTTGCACAGTCGGTTTGTTTACATTTTTCATTATCTGTTTACAGTTCTTTATCTGTTTACATTGTGTACAGTTTTTTTTTTGCACTACCACTAAATGGTATTTCTGCCTCACCCACAGGAGAAAGAATCTCAGGATTGTATGTGATGTCATGATGTGAAATCTCAGGATTGTATGTGATGTCATGATGTGAAATCTGAAATATAAATGTGACAGATAAAATGCAATTTATTGTAGAGGTTCAAATGAGATGACATTGAGGTCAGTATGATCCAAAATTAAATTATAGCCTCACTTATTCTTAGCCCAATTATTATTTGTTTTATTGTGTAAGGCATGTTACAGTCTAAGTAGAGTGAATGCACTCCATACTCTAAGGCACACATGTCAAACTCTGGCCCGCGGGCCAAATTTGGCCCGCGATATAATTATATTTGGCCCGCAAGATCATATTAAATATATATATTTGAGTTGGCCCACTGGCCGCCGCGCCAGTATAGCGCATGCACACTGAAGGTGAAAATGAAGACGCCGGAGGTGTGGAGGGATCTCAGAGTCCCAAATCCCGGGGATCTGAGTGCCGCACTCAGCCCGCCTGGCTCCCGGACACATAGACGCGGCTGGAGTTGGGGACCATCCTCGCTGGGTCTGCACTTCAGCAGCGACGCCGGACCGAATGTCTCGTTGGCGATGCCTTCCCCCTCGCTCCGTGCACGGCGGACCCTGCCTCCCACTCCTTTTGTTGGAGACGAGCCCGGCGCCGTGAGATCGCAGTTTAATCCCTCTCCAACCGTGGGAGGGGGGTGGGAGCAACGCGCTCTTCTCAGCCAATTCCTCCATCGCCCCGGACGCCGGCGTTTCAACGGGGGGTTCGGGTGCCTTCGTCAGGCGACCGACCTGTTGGTCCAAGACAAGGGGAGAGCATACAAACTCCACACAGACAGCACCTGAACTCGGGTGAACGTGGAGCTGCGACCCCACATTCCACATCAGGACTGTGTGTAAGATTGGGAGCAGTGAGACGGAAGCTTATTTTGTTCCTGTGATTTAAGCCTTCCTTGGGGTGGGGGGGGATCCTTCTCTGACCACTTGCCTAACAATTAACCTAATCAGATGTGGAGTTACCACAATACAACAGTTCTCAACCTTTTTCTTTCCACTCGCGTCCCTGTGCCATTGGTGCTCTGTGATTAGTAAGGAATTGCTTAAGGTGGTCTGTGGGTGGGAAGAAAAAGTTTGAAGACCACTGCTTTAATCATCCCTCATTGACTCGTCATGTGCATGGTTTCAGAACGCTAAAGGAAATGGGCCAATGACAATTTTTCTCAAGCAAAATATTTCAGTAACAATTGGGTCTAGAGCAGTGATTCTCACCCTTTCCTTCCCACTCACATCCCTCCTTAAGCAATCCCTTACTAATTACAGAGTTCCAATGGCATAGGGCACACATGTCAAACTCTGGCCCGTATAATTATATTTGGCCCGCAAGATCATTTCAAAAATGTATTAGAGGTGGCCCGCTGGCCGCCGCGCCAGTATAGCGCATGCACAGTAATACAACAAATCCCAGAATACATTGGCGTCAGCCTGCTAATCACCCCCACCTCCTCTGTTTTGGGGCCTGGCCGGTGTCAGGGGAAGCCAAGGCCGCTTCCCAGCGCCCGGAACCGGAGGCCTCGGGCCTGACCTCTCCAGGACTGTTGCCCACTCCCCCTCCCTGCAGCAGGCTGATCCGCGACTCACGGTGACGGGGCCGCTGATCCGCCGAGATGCTGCCCTGCAGCGAGAGCCGATGCCCCCGCACTGTCGTTGTCCAACTCGATCGCCCGCAAACCCCGCCCTCCCGCACACAGGCCTGAGTAAGGATTATGAACTTTAATCTCAGGATAAAACGATCTTCCAATAGTTTCATGTCACAGTGATAAATATATTCCTGATTAAAAATGGTCCTGCACCTGGATACAAGCTCATTAGGCATAAAACTTGAAAAGTGTGTAAATCAAAGGATATCTGCACCAATGGAAAAAGGGCATGGCAAATAACCCTGCTAGAGTTCATGCCCACAATCAGTCACCCATTTGATTGTTTCAGGAATCATGTTATTCTCCCACATTCTCAATAGCCCTCAGATTTTACTATTCGACAGCACACTAGCAACATTTGACAAATCCTCTATAGAGAAATATTATTTATTGAATATTTTATTTCTCATTTGTTAATGCTTCTGGAAAGAGTTTATCCAAAACTATTATTAAACATTTATTTTAATAAGAAAAAGTTTAACATTACATATGTTGAAAGAAGAGAAAACATGCAGATGTTGTTGAAAATTTTCAATAAATATTTAGTTCGGCCCTCGACTTAGTCCAAGTTTTTAATTTTGGCCCTCCGTGAATTTGAGTTTGACACCCCTGCTCTAAGGGGTGAGCAGAGATCAAATGGCATCCAAATCGTGGGAAGCCTTCATGGTGTTATCATCTGAAATTAACCCTTTGACATCATTCACAGTTGGGATGTTTTACCATCACAAAGTGACTCCAGCATAGGTTTGAAAATATTTTTTCTCCTAACTTGCTCAAACTTGTCATTTCTGATCAAAATAATTCCAAGGTAGAGCTCAAGGGAGAAGAAACAACTGCTTTGAGACGAAGTGCCGCCAGATTTATAAACAAAAGGTTTGTGACATGCTTTTACTTTCTCAGAATTTCAGGGATTTTCTGATTGGAAAATTAGTCTCAGTCACAAAAGCTCCACATGAAACAGTTCTGAAATAATTGGTGTAAGGTAGGGAGGGAAAAGAAATATTGTCATAAATGAGCATCAAGACAAGACTTTAGTACTGTAGCTACAATATTAACTTGGCTCCATCCAGGATGTAGCAGGTCTCACCACTGGATTGAATGAAACAATCCTTCCTTACTGATACATTATTTTTTAGTTCACCAGTTTTTCTTGTATATTATTTCTCACTAAAGCAGTATCTTATGTCAAATGAGCAAAACGGCCTTGGGTCCATGACTATAGTCAGGGTTAAATTTCATCTTGAAGTCGCGATCCTTCTAACGTGGAAGTTCCCTGCCTTTCCAGGAATTCCTTTGCCATTGTGGGAATGTCATCATCACTGAGGCTCTCCCGTGAATGTTGGCATCTTGCGTTCCACAGCAATCCTACTCTGACCGGTTTGCGTTAAGGGTGTAACCATGGTAGGAGCTGCCTGAGTCGACCAGAGGGAATCCAATTGTTCCGTCATGAATTCAAAAATTGCTTCCTTTGCACATGCTATCTTCCTCAAAGAAGACTGAGAACAGGATTTAATCGAAATTTATGCACACTTCTGTATAATTTGAGGAAGGATTGAACAATGAAATAAATTTAATTCACAATTTCCATCTGTGATAACCTTCTACGGAAGAATTAAGGAGGCCTTTGCTCTGTTATATCTCCAATAAACTCTCCTCAATGTCTTATTCTGTTGTGCATTGCTAATGTTCATTGTATTTAATGATATATGAGGTATCAATCAAAAGATAATGTGTAAATAATGAAATAGTCATTTGGCAGAAGTATACTTTAACTGACCCATAGCAGTTGCCAAACAACAATCATTCATAACAAATTTGGCGAGGGTCTTTAATTATGGAGGAAAATTGATATTATCCCCATTACCAGCGACTGAGTCGTTCATTTCAGGTTTAGTTCAGATCCTTAAGTGTAACACTCATAAATCAGATATACTGCGATCTTTCCACTGCTGCCAAATTGCAATCAAGATTTATATAATTATATAATTATTCAAAACTTTTGAGGTTGATGGAAGGAACATAAAGAATTGGATTGTGAAACTACAGTCATTACTCTGGCTAAGTTGGCGAAAACAAAACCATTACTTCATATTATTTTGCTCCACCAATTTAACTGGAGCCATTTTAATGTTTAAATGAACATATCTCATACTCTTTTATTTCTTTGCCTGCAGGGGTGGAATTTTTTTAAATGAGTTGTATTTCAGCAACGTGGAGATTCATCTTAACTGCTTTCCAAACTATGTGCGTGAGACAGAGAGGGGGCCGTCTAAAGGAGATAAGGCTAAAGTACACTAAAAGGTCACCACCCTTGGGGCACTTTTGACTACAGGTGGAGGTGCTGGGCTGGAATTCACAAATGGTAAGGTTGTGGTGGCCCACGGCCCACTCCTCGGCCCAATGGCTCTCGAATGTGGACCTCGCACGGGCTGAGACACCCGTATCCATAGGCCACTGGCGGAATGGTGAAAGTGGTCAACCACCGCTGGTGGATCGCAGGGGGCCCAATCGAGGCCCTGATGCTGGAACCGACCAATCGGTTGTTGGCCCGCTCAAGCCACACCCTGATGGTGACGTGGCCGAACTCACTATAAAAGGCAGAGCTGCCCTGAATAAACACAGTGTCAACTACACCCTACCAGTGTGCATGTCTTCTTTTCTCTACAAGTTTCAGGCTACAAACCAGGAGCTATAACTGTGAGCTATAATCTGGCTGTAGCAGTAGTAACACAGCTACAGTGGTGACCCTGACCAGTCCAAATGGGGTTTTGGACCCAACGATGGAGTAACAACCCGAAATCAATGACATAGCATTGAAACTGAACTGTTTCTGGACCGTCCAACTACAGGTGTGGTTCCAGCAAGCCAAGTGCAGTTCGCCATTCGAAAGATCTCCAAGGATGACATGCGCTATGGTCAGCGCCATTGACCAGGATACAGCAGCTCAGATTATCAACTTCCTCCAGCAGCCCCTGGAACAAGGAATGTTTGTGGCCATCAAAGAACTGTTAACCTGCATTTTCGGGCTCTCAAAGTGCGAATGCACAGCCCAAATGCTGCATATCGATGGTTTGGGGGACAGGGCCCCAACTGCCCTCATGAGTGACAGGCTCGCTCTCAATGATGGCTACACCTCCTGCCCGTATTCCAGCAAATATTCCTGGAGAAGCTGCCTGAGGCAAGATCCATTCCCTCCTGGTGGACATCAATGGGTGTTGACTGGAACATGCCTGGACATTCCACTCGCTTTCCCTCAATGGCACCGAGCTCACCAACCCCCACGTGCACTCGGTGAGTACTGCTACTAATGAGTTCATCAAGATCCTGACAGATTTCCCCACCATCACCACATCTCACTTCCATTCAGCAGAGCCAAAACATGGAGTGAGGCACCAGAACATGAGTGAGGGCTGACCCCTCCACGCGAGGGCATGCTGCCTCCCCCCCAGTAAAACTTAACTTGGCCAGAAACAATTTTTTTAAAATGGGGGAAATGGGCATCGTGCAGTGCTCTGATAGCCCCTGGGCCTCACCCCTACACATGGTCCTCAAGTCAGCAGGTGACTACTGCCGCAACAACGAGGCCACCGTTCCGGAGAGGTATCCCATGCCCCATATTCAAGACTTTACTACGAACTTACAGGCGGCACGGGTATTTTCAAAGGTAGACCTCATCAGGAGCTATCACCAGATCCCAGTTCACCCAGATGACATCCCAAAGAGGCCATCATAACCCCCTTTGGATTGTTTGAACTTCTCCACATGCCCCTCAGGTTAAAAAAATGTGGCTCAGATTTTCCAGAGGTTGATGGTCGTGGTGAGCCGGGGGGATCTGCCCTTTGTATTCATCTACCTCGGCAATGTTCTAATCTCCAGCCACACCTGCACCGAGCACGCTGCCCACTTATGGCAATTGTTCTCCAGGCTGAGCGATTTTGGCCTTACCTGGCCAAGTGTCAGTTTGGCTATCAACTTTCTGGGCCATCAAATCAATCATTATGGGGCCATACCATTGCCAGCGAAGGTGGAGGCTATCCACACTTTCCCCAGGCTTTCAATAGTATGGCCAACACCTATCACCAGTTCATACCTGCAGCGACCTGCATCATGAGCCCACTCTTTCCCCTCATGGCAGGGCCCAATAAAACTTACAATGGACCCAAGAGGCCACCGAGGCCTTCCAGACCACTAAGAACGTCCTACCCAATGCAACCCTCCTTGTGCACCGCAGGACAGATGCCCTGACTGCCCTCACCACAGACACCTCCAGCACAGCAATCAGTGGTGTATTTGAGCAGCTCGTTGATATGTTGGCAACCACTGACCTTTTTCAGTAAACACCTCAGGCCACCAGAGCTCAAGTCTAGGGCCTTTGATAGAGAATTGTTAGCCTCATATCTGGCAATTCGGCACTTTCATTACTCCCTGGAGGGAAGTAAGTTCAAAATTTACATGGACCACAAACCCCTTGCATTGCCTTCTGTAAGGTGTCCATCCCGTGGTCAGCCAGGCCACCACAGTACCTGTCCTACATCTCTGAATTTACTATGAACTTCGAGCATATAGCTGGTAAATTCAACATAGTGGACGATGCCCTATCCCCTCTCGCTATCTCAGCAGTGAATGACCCTAACCCTGGCATTGAATATACGGCCCTGGCAAAGGTGCAGCAGGCAGACCCTGGCATTCCAGTGTACCGGACAGCGCTCACTGGCTTACACCTGGTGGACATCCAGATGGCCCCTGGCAATCGCACGCTGCTCTGCTTCACCTTGACAGGTAAACCTCACCCTGGAAGAGCGAGTCCACAACTTGGCTCACCCTGTTCTCAGGACTACTGTTAAGATGGTGGTGAGCAGGTACATCTGGCACAGCCTCTGCAAAGAGGTCATGCTATGGGCCAGGACTTGTACTCATTGCCAGTCATCCAAAATTCAGACCCAGACCAAAGCCCCCCACAGACATTTGAGCCAGCTTGTCGCTGGTTCAGCCACATGCTTGTTGACATTGTGGGATCCCTACATGTGTCCAGAGGTGCACGCTACCTCCTCACACTGGTTGACCAGGTGACCAGATGGTCCGAGGTAGTGCCACTATCGGAGACTTCCAAAGAAGCATGAACAGAGGCTCTACTCAATACTTGGGTATGGCATTTCAGAGTTCCCGAGCACATCACTTCAGATGGGAGGTCCAATTCACTTCTAGTCTATGGATCGCCTTAGCCCACGCCCAACTCCACCACTCTACAGCGATTCACCCACAGGCCAACGGGTTGGTGGAGAGTTACCACACTCACCTCAAGGTGGATTTAATGGCAAGGCTGACTGGACCTAACTGGGCTGACGAGCTTCCCTGGGTCCTATTGGGAATTTGCCTCAAGACATCCTCCGCTGAGTTGCTTTATGTGCACCCCTGGTCATACTGGGCGAATTTGTAATGACCCCTGAGGACTTAGGGGAGCCCCCAGTGACCACACTGTCCCGGCTTCGCGAACACCTAGGCACCCTGGCCCTCACTAAGTCCAGACCTCACAGCCACCCCCACACGTACATCCCCAAGGATTTGGCCAATTATAAATATATATTTGTTCAGTGTGGGGCACATCAGCCACTTCTCCAGAGACCTTATGAGGGGCCACAAAATCTCATAAGAAACAACAACTCCACCTGTGTTCTGCACATTAGTGGCAAAGAGGAGATTTTTACCACTTACCGGTTGAAACCAGCCTACTTTGACTCTGACCAGCCATCTCCCATCTGACCCCTCGATGCAGGGGTCGGGCTCCTAAGAACTCTGTCCTGATCGTCAGTTCTGGGTGGGGTGGGGGTCGTGTGGTGGCCCATGATCCGTGGCTTGAGCTAACACTGGAAATGGCCATCGAGCGCGGTGGCCGGTAAGACCTCACTTGGGCTGAGACGCCCATTTCCATAAGCCGCCAGTGGAACGATGAAACTGGCCAACCACTGCTGAAGGATCGCAGGGGGCCCAATCAGGGCCTGAATGCTGGAACCGACCAATCAGTGGCTAGCCTGCTCAAGCCACGCCCCCAGTGGTGATGCAGCTGAGCTCACTATAAAAGGCAGAGCTGTCCCTGAATAAAATCAGTGTTGACTACACTCTACCAGCGTGCTTGTCTTCTTTCCTCTGCAAGTTTCGAGCTACAGACCAGGAGCTATAACCGTGAGCCATAACCTGGCTGTAGCAGTAGCGACCCTGCTTCAAGGCCACCAGTAGTTACCACCATAATGGAAAAGAGGTAACAACAACAAGTGGAGCATGCACATAAGCAGAAATTCGCCGTCAGCAATTCCCCAATTCCTTAAACTCCTCAGAAATGTTATATTTTATCGTGAGGCTGATCCATAATTACTGTTTATTAAATTCTCTGATCCTTCCAATGTTACATTTAGTTGCTTTAGGCATTTTTCAATGGCACAGAGAGTCATAACAATCTCCCTGCTCCTAAAACCTTAATTTTATGTTTCAAAATGGTATTGCTTTTTAAAATGAAAGAATGACTTTTTATTTTAATTGTTAATGATATTTCAGCTTATGATATTTCAGCTTAATCTCCCATTTGCATTAACATCTTTATGCTCTGCAAAATGCTTTACCTAGACAAAACCAGAGGACATGCATATAAGTGAGGCTGGAAAATTTTAAAAGAGATGTGTGGGGAAAATTTGTTTACACAAATGAGTAGATGCCTGGAAAGGGCTGTTTGGAGTAGTGGTGGAAGGAGAAACAGTAGTAGCTTTTAAGAGGCTTCTAGATAAGTAAGAAGTGATACATTATGGAGGGTCAAACTTGAAGGCAGGGTGCTTGGTTAATGGCAGGATTCCTCACAGTGTGGAATAACAGAAGAACCTTGGGGTTCAAATCTATAGATTTCTCAAGGTTGCCGCGGATGTTGAGAGGGTTGTTAAGAAGGCTTATGTTAGGCTGCCTTCATTAGTCGGGGGACTGAGTTCAAGAGTCATGAGGTAATGTTGCAGCTCTATAAAATTCTGATTAGACCTCACTTCGGGTCACCTCATTACAGGAAGGATGTGGAAGTTATGGAGAGAGTGCAGAGGAGATTTACCAGGATGTTGCCTAGATTGGAGATCGAGGCAAGATGAACAAAGCTTTTCACTTTGGGTGAAAGAGGTTGAGAGGTGAAGTTCACAGGAGTATGAGAGGCTTACACATGGTAGACACCTTTTGTCCCAGGGCGACACAATGAAATACCAGAGGACGGTGAGTGGTGAAAAGTTTAGAGGAGATGTTAGAGGTATTTTTTTTACAGAGTCGTGGGTGCCTGGAATGCATTGCTGGGTGTGGTGGTGGAGGCTGGTACAATAGGGACATTCAACAGACTCTTAAACATCCACATGGATGCAAGAAAAATAGAGGGTTATGGTGTGAGATAGAGAAGAATTGTTCAAGATTCAATTTAATAACTTAGTAATAAAACAGTGTCATATTACACAAAGTTTCTTTTTGCTTGCTGCAAGGCAGACAGGTTTGCCACCGGCAGGAATTGCCTAAGCATCTCTTACAGATTTTAATATCAGACTTTCAGTCACTCAGAAAGAGAGAGAAGCAAAAGAGAGTCTCTCTCAGAGTCACCAAATGTCCATAGATTCACCTCCAGTGCTTCCACGGGCCCCGCAGTCACACAGAGCCCAGTCCAAACCATTGCAACCCGAGCTCCAGATCCGAATCTCTGATAAGGTCAGGAACCCTTCAGCACCCTCAGCACCTCACATTCCGGTTCCAATACCTAGCACCACTCCAGCCAGTTTGAGCCAGTCTCCAGCAGTCTGCAGCCTGGCACGAGTCTCCTGACAGCAGTGTCCAGTAACCCACAGCTTCCATAGGTTCGTCACTTCGAGTTGCAAGCAGCCCACCTCAAGCGCTGATCCCTCAGCTACAGAGCCCCCTCACTGGTACGCCGCCGTGGTCACCGTCCCCGCAGGTTGTGGAGTAGGATTGCAGAGGTCAGACAACATCATGGTCTGAAGGACCTGAACTGTGCTCTAATATTCTTATCACCATTAATGTAGAAAGTCTCAGTGGGCTACTCTTCCGACTTTGCTCATCACTGGTAGGTGAGCTCTTGGGCATAAGGGAGAAGGACAGGCAAGAATGATTACTCCTCTCCACTTCTATCCAAGGAGGTTGATCGTCACAGGTTATTCCTGAAAAGAGAGGAACTAAGCTTACTCTAAGATGAGCATTGGCGCCTAACTTGGAAGTATTCCGTTGATCAGCACTGAAGGCTTTCAGCTTACGAGTAGAAAACCCCCCATTAAAATGACTAGGTCCACTTCAAATAAAATAAAACATGGAAACAGATACACTAATAGTGTTATAAACAGACAAGAGGACAATTATGCCACTCAGTGAATGAAAGTACAAGGACTGTGTTGTAACTCTGTAAAGCCACATCATAGGTTGTGCCAAATTACCCAAGGATCAGCTCCACAGTTGATGCTAAATCAAGTTCTGCGCACTATACTAACTTTTACTGAGAAAATCTGGCAATTTGCTAATTAAAGCATTGTGAATGACGACATGGTATCCTGAATCAACCTGGAGGCTTAAGCCACCTGGTGCCAACATTCTGGAACCATTGTCCCTTCAGAGTAGTGCACTGTGCTTACCTGTAGATATGCTGGGTGCAGGATGATCTCTCAGAGCACCCTACTGTCAGGATAAAGGGTATATGATGTTACTGAAGATAGGCAAAAGGAAAATTAAAGAAAAAGCTAGTCTGAGAATCCAAGTATTTGGGGATGGTTTGAAAATCCAAGTAATAAAGATGTCCATAAAAAGAGCATTTGAGCATGAATAGCCCATTTGACAGGTCATTCAATATAATCCTGACAGTTCTGCCTGTACCTCGTCTCTTCTGTGGCAGTTCCCCGTGGCTGTCAGTTCTCTGATCTTTCAAAATTGTATGTGAGCCCTTTTAATATTTCCCCAGTGATCTAGCCATCTCAAATACCCACCCCACACTCCCAAGAGCATAAATTTAAAACACAGCTTAGTTCTAAAATACTTCTCCTTAATTTTGTAACTAAGTCCTCTCATCTGAGGTTCTTCTCTAGGAGGAATCATCTAGACATCAAGTCTGGAGTTAAACAAGAAAGTCTGCAGATCATGTTGAAGAAACTTAACACGTTATCCAGTACTTGGTTAGCAAAACTCAGGAGATTATGGACTTCAGGAGGAAGTCAGGAGAACACAAACCAGTCCTCATGGAGTGCTCAGTTGTGGAAAAGGTCAATAAGTTCAAATTCAAACACTGGCTGGTTGCATCACTGTCTGGTGTGGAAGTGCTAACGCTCAGGACAATAAAGAAATCCCCAGAGGGTTGTTCACTCAGCCTGAGACATCATGGGCACCAGACCACTCCATCCAGGGTAAGAAAGTAGCCTCTATCCTCAAGGGACCCTGACCACCCAGACCATGCCCTCTTCACTCTGCTACCATCACGATAAAGGTACAGGAGCCTGAAGCACAGGGAGAGTTCCTTCCCCGCTGCCATCACATTCATGAATGTTCAATGAACCAAAGACACTTTGACTTTCCATATACTATTTTTATTTATTGTTCTAAGGTGGGTCCGCAAGCATCGAATCCATGCTGCTGAAGACCCAACTGCGCTGGGTGGGTCACGTCTCCAGAATGGAGGACCACCGCCTTCCCAACATTGTGTTCTATGGCGAGCTCTCCACTGGCCACCGAGACAGAGGTGCACCCAAGAAGAGGTACAAGGACTGCTTAAAGAAATCTCGGTGCCTGCCACATTGACCACCGCCAGTGGGCTGATCTCGCCTCAAACCGTGCATCTTGGCGCCTCACAGTTCGGCAGGCAGCAACCCCCTTTGAAGAAGACCACAGAGCCCACCTCACTGACAAAAGACAAAGGAGTAAAAACCCAACACCCAACCCCAACCAACCAATTTTCCCTTGCAACCGCTGCAACCGTGTCTGCCTGTCCCGCATCGGACTTGTCAGTCACCAACGAGCCTGCAGCAGACGTGGACATACCCCTCCATAAATCTTCGTCCGCAAAGCCAAGCCAAAGAAAGAAAGAAGACACCCTGCTGCAAAACAACACATTTTATGACCTAACCTGATTCTGATTTTGACTGATTCAGTACCCAGGCCCGAAATGTTGGTTACCCTTTACTTCCCATGGATGCTGCTGAGTTTCTCCAGCATGTTTGCATATTCCTCATCACCTTTGCCCATTTTTGTTCCAATGTGCTCACTTCCATCCTTCTCAACTCCAGAAAGGGAGTTGTCAAGGTGGCGATAACTGGATGAGGAGTCTCAGAGAGTCGGAGGACAGTGGATGAGTGAAAGTGGTGGCAAGAAGGAAGCCAAGGGTGTGAACCATACAGAGGTTAAAGGAGTCGAGAGCAAGTGGACTGGGAATGAGATTTGAAAATGATATGGGAGAGCTTTAAATGGAGGCAGAGACAATCATATCTGGAAACACTCAGTAGGACCGCATGGGAGAGAGAGAGCCACAGATAATGTTTAAGGTCAATGACCTTTCATCCTTTATATTCCAGCATTTTCCATTTTTATTTTAAATTTCAGGCATCAACATTACTTCACCTTTGCATGACAATATGTGAAGATGTATTGGAAGAATTTAAGCTTGTGTATGTTTGAGTGAGGGAGGGCAATTGAAGGGTGATGGGAGAGGAGAGACAGGGATGCAGTATTGTGTTGGGAGAAGGAAAACACCAGTGAAGTTATAAAGTTATCAATCAAATGGTTCAATTTGAGACTTCAATCAATTATTGCCTGATGCATAAATGCCACTAAGAAGTGATTGAAGCAGTTAGTGTCAATGCCAATAAAATACTTCCTGCAGATTCTTACTTACTTTAAATCATTGCTTTATTGTTCCTCGACATTAGGGATCCTTCAAATTCACTCTACTATTTGAGACAAAACCACTTTTACATTTTTATCTCATAGGGATATGGCCAATAAACCACGAACTTTATTCAAAGCTGTTAGCATGAGCTGACTGATCTGTCATTCATATTAGAAACTGAGGATTTTAAGGGAGCGACGACTTTGTTTGAGAGTGGATCATTTTGTTTCTTTCTGCTGAAGTATATTTTTTATCAAATTGTATATTTGATGTGAAAAGAATTTTGAATTTCTGGCTTTCTAATGGAGCTGATTCCAAGATCTCTGGGCATCAGTGTCCATCTGTAGTCATTTCAAGTGCAAATTCCTTTTCTGTAAATTGAGTTCATTTCCAAAGGAAACTTTCTGTTTGTTCAAGTTTACTGTCACAGATATCGGAAATGCCGTGGTTTGTGAGCAAACCAGTGGACATCTTATACATAATACACATCAATAGTGCAGAAGTACAGAGGTACAGAGAGAGATCAGCTGGTACGATACAAAGTCAACATCGTTTGTCTCTTTTGGAGTTCACTCAGGAGTCTGATAACGGCAGGAATGAAACTGTCTTTGAATCTGGTGGTACCTGATCTCACACTTGTGAGGTCTATTAGAATTCAAATGATAATGCCATGAAAAGCCACAAAAGAATCGCAAGCACGTTTTATGGAATTTTCCAGGGATTTCTGCTGATCCATCCTCCAAATTTATCAAGAGTAGAGAACATAGCACATAGAGCAGTACAGCACACAGACACTTCGGCCGAAATGGCTGAGCCAAACATTGTCAATGGTTTTCATAATTTCATAAAGTTATCAAGTCTCTCCTCAGCCTCCTACACTCTGGAAGAGAAAAAAAATGTACAATCTCTCCCTGTAACCCTTACTCTCTAAACCAGGTAATATCCTGACCAACCTCTTCTAAAGCTTCCACATCCTTGTTTTAATGGGTTAACCAGAACTGAACTCTATATCCTCAATGCAGCCTAGCCAAAGCTGCAACATGAGCTCCTTTATTTTCTCATCAACACCTCACCCGCAAAACACTGCAAATCTCTTACCTCTTTGGGTTGCACAGTAAACAGGACTATTCAGCACACCACATCCATGCCGACCTTTTTACTCAGCTATGCAAAACCTCTTTGCCTCATTTGGACCTTGCTGGTGTAAGTGTTTGTCTTAAATGCCCCTTAATCGTAATGATTGTGTCTGATCCCCCCACCTCCTCTGGCAGTGAATTCTAGGGCAGTGTGACAGTCTGTTCTTTGTGACAAGTTATTGGCTTGCCGGAGGTTATCACAGGAAAATCAGTTCTTCCCACTTATAAAATGTAGCAGATGGTTCAAAAAGACTGAACTGGATTTAAGAATCTTACCCATAGGCTATTGGTTACCATTTCAAGTGCCACTCCAGATACCTGAAAGTAACCTCTACACTCCCATCTCCTAACGTGGGCTAAATAATCAGTTGACGCATTAAGCCAAGGTTCTCTTTGCTTCTTCAGGCAATCATAAATGGCTCTTGATCTTACTAAGGGAAACCACGGAACCTGTCTGGCCCTCAACCAAAGTGTGCTACTTGCACGTTGGGTGTAAGTTGGCTTTCCTGAAGTGGTGGAAGACCTTCTATAACACCATAAGGCTATAAGACCATTAGATATAGAAACAGAAATAGGCTATTCAGCCCATTGAGTCTGCCCTGTCATTCAATCATGAGGTGATCTATTTTCCCACTCAGCCCCACTGCCCGCCCTTCTCCCCATATTCTTTGATGCCCTGGCCAATCAAGAACCTATCAATCTCTACCTTAAATACACCCAATGACTTGACCTCTGCAACTGCCTGTGGCAAAAAAAATCCACAAATTCACCACCCTTGCAAAAGAAATACCCCTGTATCTCTGATCTAAGTGGACACCCTACAATCCTGAAGTTGTGCCATCTTATCCTGGACTGTCTCACCATGGGAAACATTCTTTCTATATCCACTCTGTCCATACCTTTTAATATTCAAAATGTTTCAATGAGATCCCCCCACATTCTCCTAAATTCCAATGACTACAGGCCAAGAGCCATCAAACATTCCTCAAATGATGACCCTTTCATTCTCAGGATCATCCTTGTGAACCTCCTCCGAATCCTCTCTAAATTAGGCACATCTTTTTTTTTAAATGAGGAGTCCAAAACTGCTCACAGTACTCCAAGTGAGGTTTCACCAATGCCTTATAAAGGCTTAACATTATATTCCTGCTTTTGTGTTCTTGAAATGAATGCCAGCATTGCATTTGCAATGGAAGTATTTTTTTCTGTTCTGATGAAGCATCATTAACTCTGTTTTTCTCTCTCCACAGATCCTGCCTAACCCGCTGAATACTTCCAGCATTTTCGTCATTTAAAATCCTGAAGGTTTTTCTCAGAGCAGAAGCTGGGGCAATGTTCTCCTGAAAGGTGAATGTATAATATGGAATTTTAAGCTCAGGGAAGGGGTTGGCTATTTAAAAAGGAGGGATTTCTTCTCTTTGAGAAGGCCAAGACAAAGCTTTTGACTGCAGAGGACACAGGGATCAGACTGAGAAGTGAAGCTGAGGCTAAAGGTAAGATTAGCCCTAACCTTATTGTACGGGGAACCCAGCCTGAAGGGATACATGACACTTTCCTGCTACTCTTTTTTCCCATTTTGGACTCCAGATTCCAAAGTGTTTTGGTTTAGCAATTAGGCAAGTTTGAAGTATTTTTCTTGCATTCTGACAGTTTCAATCGGGTTCAGGGCCTTCGAGGGCTCAGTGTCATATCAGGATTTTAACTGCTCTCCCAAGAAGGAAGTGTGGAAAGATTTTCAACTGAAGCTTGTCAGAGCTGTTGATTGTGCAGCATCAACATGTAGGACTGATGTGGGAATAGGCCGAATGATAGAGCTAAGGAGAAAAATGAGACTGAGTGCATACCTAACCAAAGTATAAACACATTAAAAGATAAATACTGATTTTTCATCACTGACATACAAATGATAAGACTATTGATGTTCTTGGCATGTTTCCACCTAGTGTTGTATTTGCTATTATGTTTGGAGGTATAGACAACAGACTCGCCAAGGCAAATAGCGCCTTTGGAAGACTACACAAAAGAGTCTGGAAAAACAACCAACTGAAAAACCTCACAAAGATAAGCGTATACAGAGCCGTTGTCATACCCACACTCCTGTTCGGCTCCGAATCATGGGTCCTCTACCGGCACCACCTACGGCTCCTAGAACGCTTCCACCAGCGTTGTCTCCGCTCCATCCTCAACATCCATTGGAGCGCTCACACCCCTAACGTCGAGGTACTCGAGATGGCAGAGGTCGACAGCATCGAGTCCACGCTGCTGAAGATCCAGCTGCGCTGGATGGGTCACGTCTCCAGAATGGAGGACCATCGCCTTCCCAAGATCGTATTATATGGCGAGCTCTCCACTGGCCACCGTGACAGAGGTGCACCAAAGAAAAGGTACAAGGACTGCCTAAAGAAATCTCTTGGTGCCTGCCACATTGACCACCGCCAGTGGGCTGATAACGCCTCAAACCGTGCATCTTGGCGCCTCACAGTTTGGCGGGCAGCAGCCTCCTTTGAAGAAGACCGCAGAGCCCACCTCACTGACAAAAGGCAAAGGAGGAAAAACCCAACACCCAACCCCAACCAACCAATTTTCCCTTGCAACCGCTGCAATCGTGTCTGCCTGTCCCGCATCGGACTGGTCAGCCACAAACGAGCCTGCAGCTGACGTGGACTTTTTACCCCCTCCATAAATCTTCGTCCGCGAAGCCAAGCCAAAGAAAGAAAGATAAATAATGATCAGATTAAATGGCTTAACCTGCCTTAACCTTCTGTCCTGACATCAACACATTGGAATGTGAAAGCTCACTGTGAGATAACTCCTTATTGATCAAATCAATACTGAGCTGAGGCTTGCTTCAAGATTAATCTATTACTTTACACTCCACCACCTCCATACCCACTGTGCCCCTCAGCTCCTGAAACCCCTAACATAAAAGATGATCAGACTGAAATGGTGAGAGAAGAAAATACAGCTTCATATTGCATTAAAGTCTAATTATTTTTATAAAGTTCTCTTCAAGCAGCAGTTGCTAAATATTTCCCTTCTTTTTGGCATGGTAATGTATCTCCAATATAAACTGATGATAGGGAATGGTGCATTCATTGACAGAAAGAACTCAACAACTTATCCTTGTTTGGGAGGCCCAGAGAGGTACTTTACCACAATCACATTATTTGGGAAAGTGACGATGATGTTTCCATTTGACGTGTTTGAATAATAGTGCGCTATATTTTTCCCTTTTGATGTCAAAATGTTGATTGAGTGTGCTTATTTTATTTAATGGCTTTGGCGTCATCTCCTTGTACAGACCAGACACGAATGCCTTTCTCATCACCTTACGTGGCTCTTCAAGCACTTGTGGATTTGTGACCGTCATTCCAGATGTTTGATCCATGCCATCTTTGTTGGACTTTAGCCCTCATGACTAGTTTGTTTAAATTGATTCATGGCCATCTCAGTGTTAAATACTCAGTACGGGTTATTCCTAAAATAACAGTTTCACTCTGAGAAATGATCAATATCAAATATATGAAATAGAAATATTGAATTGGTGCACTCGGAAGTAAGTGTGAAGTTAAGGTCTATTGTTAATTCAGGCGTTTACCTGTGCTCTGCCCAATTTTAACCTGCACACAAGAGGTAGGAAAAACACAATGCTGGAGAAACTCAGCAGGTCAAAATATGTACCTTAGATAGCAAAAATACCGATATATACCAATGTTTCAGGATTGGGCACTTCATCATGGTATCAGGAGGTAGGAACCTGTCTTCAGTAACAGTACTTTAAGTATCGTCAAATTTGACCTCTATGCCCGTGGCTTAAACATGTCGAAAAATTTGTCAGGAAAGGAGCTTTCTGTACTGCTGAACGTTGTAATGAGAAAGTGCTAGTGATCCTCCTGACCACTAGAGGAAGTCGTAGACTAGTTTGGTTGCCACTTCGGTTGGATTCAAGGTGAATACCTCCACATGGTTGTGAGTTCTTTAGCAAATAATGTATGGTTGTTTTAAAAGAACCCAAGTTTCTTTATTACAATGGTACCCCAAGTGGAAGAAATGCCAGGAGTGTGCCGAAAGTGAATCAGTTATTATCAGCAGAATAATGGTCTGAATTGGAACTGTTGACCGTGAGTGGAGGCTGTTCAAACAAAGATTCATGCTGTACCTGCAAGCCAATGTACTTGATAGTAAATCCGATGCACGGAAGATTGCACTGCTACTTATCGTGGCAGGACCTCAGCACTAGAGGTTTTCAATACATTTGTTTTTTGCTGAGGCAGATGACCAGGTTATTGAGATGTTTGATGTTCACCAAAGAAAGATAAAACCTTCCAGAGGAATATGTTTAGCTTACGCATGCAACTGTAGGGAGAGAGTTTTGAAACTTTTTTTAACGAACTTGAAATTAAAAACAAGAACATGCAATTTTGGAAAGCTGCAAGATTCAATGATCAGTGATCGAATTGTGTTTGGGATTATTGCTAAAAAAGTGAGAGAGAGGATGCTACAAGAGACAGAGTTCACCTTAGCTGGAGCTACGCCAGTGAATTAGCTCTGCACCATGTGAAAAAATTCGGTGAGTGTGCAAAAGCCAGTGAAACCGAAAGCATAGCTGTAGCGACAGTGTGTGTCCACACACATAAGCCAAAGATGAGATATAGGAAAAAAACAAAAGGATGGAGACACATTCAATTGCAAACAATGTGGCACTCAACATGCACCAAAATAATGCTCTGCCTGTGGAAAAGTCTGTTATAAGTCTAAAGGGCAGAATCACTATGCAAAGCAATGTTTTTCCAAAGGGAAACTAAACAGAAGTGAAAGCATGGGCACTGTACATATTACACAAGAAACTGGTCTCAATTATGCAATTTTAGTTGGCATGGCTGTGCAGGAAGATGCTAAACCAACGAACACTGAACAACCAAGTATGGACAGTCAAGCAGTACAAGTGGACGGTGTCATTACATACAAATGAAACAAATATTCCTTTCAAGTTGGACACAGAGACAAAAGTCAATTTGATCTATGAGTGCGACATCAGGGCAATTGAAGATAAAGCAAATCCTGTTCAGCTCAAAGCCTACAATGGACAGCGGATTGACACAAAAGGTACATGTAAACCAAAAGTGAAAGTTAAAGATAAAGAGCACCACGTCAGGTTCACAGTAGTCCCAGATGGACATGAACCACAGCTGGGTGACAAAGCATGTGAAAATTTAAGCCTTGTGAAGAGGATGTACACACCAGGAAAACCTATTGTGTTAGCTGATGGATTATGCAGGGCAATGGCGCAGAGTAAAACACACAATGAGCGTTCCACAGACCCAGATGTGAATCTCCACATGAATCTGATCACTGAATCTCTTCTTGTATCTGACATGAAATCCAAGCAGATCGCAGCTGAAACAGAAAAGGATACAGATCTATAGAAGGTCATCAAGAATCTGAATGAAGGATGGCCTAGAGGTGAATGTCAGCCATACTAGAGCTGAGCTGAGTGTTGTCAATGGGCTTCTACTCACACAGAGCAAAATTATCTTTCTCAATCTCTGCAACAAGAGATGCTGAAAAGGGTGCATGAGAAGCATCTTGGAATGGAAAAATGCAAGAGGAGGGCCAGAACTGCTGTTTATTGGCCAAGGATAGAATCCTGACAATGATAGAATGGCTTCAAGCCGTGAAACCTGTTTGAAACATCACACAAAGCAGACAAAGGAACCTATGATAACTACTGATGTACCAGCAGAACCATGGCAGAAAGTTGGGACTGATCTGTTCCACATGGATGGAAATAATTACTTGCTGGTTATTGACCATCTTTCAAACTATCGGAGATTACGCTGCTTCCTAACATGTCTGTTGCTTGTGTAATCAAATATATGAAATCGATCTTTGCAAGACATGGAATTCCCCAAATTCTCTACAGCTGTAGAGAATTCCAGAAATTTGCAGAAGAGTATGATTTTCGGCATGTGACTTCATCTACAGTCAAACAGTAAAGCAGAGAAAGGAGTTCACATAGTTAAACAGTTGCTCAACCTAAAATGACAGAAGGAGAAGATAATGAAAAGAACTGACTCAGTGGAATTTCTTGTTTATTTTTATTGAGTGACAGCATTGTTTAACGGGTTTAATGTATCTTAGATTCTGAAGTTTAAATAAGTGGGAGGGGAGGTGAGGGAGGGAGGGAGGGGAGGAGGGAAGGGGGGAGAAAACGACTGTATATATTTGAAAAGGAAAATGTATGTATCTTGATTAATATGGTTTATAGTGTGAAAAATAAAAAAAATTAAAAAAAAGAAAGCACTAGACAGTGGATCAGATCGGTATCTAACTCTATTGAGTTACAGAGCTTTGTCACTTGAACACGGCATGTCACCCGCTGAGCTTCTGAAGGGACAAAGCCTTCCCTACTCTGCAGTCCCAAACAAGAACAGAGATGTGGAAGATGTCGAATAGAAACAAAATCATCTGCAATGGAGATTTAAAAAAACAAACTAGGATAAGTCAGAAAGAAGTTTAGGGCCACTGGCACCACATAACACAGTGAGACTCCCACACTTGGGACAAAAAGTACACTGTCAGAACTGAGGATGGTCAAATACTGAAGAGGAATAGAAAGAGCCTGCTGAAAATGCAAGGGACACCGCGGGAACAGACAAATGCAGAAGATCCAGTCTGTACAGCAACAGAGGAAACACCACCAGTGCTAGACAGTAGTGGACCACAAGCACCTGTGTTAAGAAGATCCACACAAATGATCAAAGGACCTGACAGACTGAATCTCTAAAAGAAAAGGAGCTGCACACTTAAAAAGTTTGTGCTGCTGATGTTGTTTTACATTTGTGTTAAACTTGACATTGAAATGAATACTGTATTCATGGATCATGTTGATAGATTAAACATCTCCAGGAAAGGGGATGTAATGATAGAGAGCTAGTGATCCTCCTGACCACTAGAGGGGGTCAGAGACTAGTTTGGTTGCAGCTTTGGTTGGATTCAAGATGGATGCCGCCACACGGTCCAGAATAAGTTCTTTAGCTAGTCAAGTATAGCTGTTTTAAAAGAACCCAAGTTTCTTTTTTACAGCGCTTATTAAACCTTTGATCAAATCCTGCAGGAGTAAACATTTTTCTTGTTTGTCATGTCTCACTAACAACTGAATCCCTGGATTTAGGAACTGAAGAGTTGTCAGCTAGTTGCTCAATGATGAAGATGACTTAGTAATCTGCTCAAATTAACCAGAGAGAGCAAATGCATTATATTTGTCAAGGTAATGCATTAACCTAAGAGTAATTCTCAAGCCTCAGTGTCTTTCTCTGGTCTTTGACATGAACATGAGGCATCGTACGATCAATTGAATCAGCTGTCTGCTACATCAGTCATGCCACACTTATCGTCACTAATTTCACATTAACATAAGGTGACTGTGACACTGATGTTCAATTGCTCAGTTATTTCTTCAAGAGTCAGCTTTTTTTTGGATTTGTGATTGATAACCAAGTTTAAAACTGAAAGGACAGATTCAGCACAGCCACTTGGTAGCAACAGCAAATATTTCACATCAGCTTCAACATATCTCAAGTCTAGATGTGTGCTGGTACATACCCACTTAATGGCTATGCTGTTCTCTTCGACTTGGGTGGTGTTTCAGATAAGCCATTTCTCTTCAAGTATTGAATAGAGTCTAACTTCTCAGAAATATCAGACTTGAGTTGAAAGGAATTCAGTGTTCACCTTGCCGATGGCAAAGGAATAAAGATGGGTTAGCACAGTTAGTGCAAATGTGGATGTTTCACACCACACATGGACTGTGGTCCAGGAGCTGATGGACTTTGAGCTCAGCAACAGCCTATTGGTGGAAGTGCTATTATTGTAATAAATGCAAGGAATCATTGTTAATTGAACAGAGTTTGAAATATATCAGCGATCTTTGCATGTGTCGTTTCAGTTCTCATCTCCATAACCAGTCACTGTAATGGGGCCATTCAAAGCATGCAAACATTTCTATAAGGGAAGCTATTTTGTTGGGTCATCGTTTGACCCTGGAGGGACTTAATAAAAATAGAATTGCCACATCTCTTAAAGGAACCCCTCGACGAAAAGGGTTAACCACAAATGGCTTATTTCTTGACATGAGCGATTGCACCAAGAATTTTGCAAACTGTTTTCTCCAGCTGCTTTACGATGGTCGTTCATCGGGAGAAGTTATATGTCCAGGCATTCACACTCCACCCCTCTTCACACTGCTGTACTGGCCAATTGGCATCTCAACAGCAACGACATTTTGATTTATACATCGGTTGGGCACGCTGAAGCATGGCAAGGTATATTGTATCCTGTGGTATGGGGGTGGCTGGATCTGCCAGTTTTTCAGATGAAAGTTTTGCCATGGCACGTTGCTGAAGGCAGATTGATATCGGACAGCAGGTTCCCAATTTGCACTGTTCACAGAGGTGATTGAGTGGTAAGGTAGGCAGGGCCATTTAATGGGGCAAGCACACTTGCTCATTTTTCACAGTCAAAATTCCTTTATTGTCGCAAACATAAAAATACAGTTTGTTAACCTTTACTTGCCATTAAGGTAGGCGAAGAGGCACCACTAGCCCAGCGACACCCCCCCCCCCCACTAATAGGAGAAAGGGAAGCAAACTAGTCCCCCTTCAGGCACATTAAATGTCCATGGATTCATCCTGTGTGCTCCCCAACCTCTGCAGCCTCCTGTGTGTTCCTGCTCATTGAACTTAGGCCCCTAGTTCTGAACCTCCGATACAATGAGAAAGTTACAACACTTGAAGCCCTTCTCTCCATCAGCACCTCACACATCACGGTCCCGATTCATGGTTCTCACAAGCCAGTCTCCAGCGGTCCCTAGTTCTTAACATTGTTGTAAGCAGAAAGGAGCCACAGGGTCAGCTCTTTGGCCTCCAAGCCCCTCGCTCATCTGCTGCTTCTTCCTTGTAGGGTTCTCTCCTGTCCTTCTCCTTTTGGACAGGGGTTGTTCTCCTATATGGTATCCTGCACCTGTCTGCTGATCCCCAGAGGCCACAACCCTTGTGGTCTTTTGCCAAGCATGTGCACTGCCAATTTGGACATGGACATCCATGGGTTCACTGATGTTAACAAAAGGCATGACTAGTTCCTTCTACAGGCTTTTAAAACCATTACAGGGCTGTCAGTATAACAACTGATCAGTAGGACCCAGCAGAATAGCATCGTGGCTCTGCTTCCTGCTCTCCAGGGTCAGTACTTATGCCCACACTGCTCTGGCAGCATTGCCATTTATCCTGATTTTCTCTTGCTTATTTTTGAATATATTCTGATATATGTTTATTCATGCAGAAAGAATTCAAATCCACTGTCCGGACTGCTTTGTTTGGCAATGTTTAATAAAGTTTTTGAACAGCCATTTGTAGCTGCATTTACAGAAATTGCATTCTGTTACTGGATTCCTTATGGATTTATCTTGTTGTGGGAGGCATTAATATTGGAGTTAAGTAGTTATTGCTTAAATGTATATTGCAGTACTGTTACCAATAAGGCTGTATGTCAGTCTCTTCATCTCCATATTACTGGATCAAAATGTACGTTCTAAATCAACAATAAGTGGAGTTGTTCAAGTGAACCGGTATGGACTTGAAGGGCCGACATGGCGTAAACGGTTATATGGTTATATTCTATTTCCACTTCAAGGAGTATCTCTCATTTACTTACAAGATAAAGGTAATCATATGAAAATTACAGCACGGAAACAGGCCATTTTGGCCCTTCTAGCCGGACCGAACTAAGTACTTTCCTCTCGTCCACCTACCTGTACCCTGCTCATAACCCTCCATCCCTAGACCTATCCAATATTTCCTTAAATGCAAAATTGACCCTGCCATTCCACACAGCCACCACTCTGAGTAAAGTTGTTCCCCTTCTTGTTACTTCTAAACTATTCCTTAAAAGACTAAACTTTCCCTACCCTGTAATCCTCTATTTTTCCTACATCCATGTCCCTGTCTAAGAGTCTCTTAAATGCCCCCAATATTTCAGCCACCATCACCAGCTTGATCAATGAAAATCTGTTTTAAATAACTGGCAACTCACAGGACTTGGGGAATTCCACCAATCCAGAAGGTAACATTTCAACATTTGCTCACACACGGATATTCTTGGGAAGTGCGAGCTCATGGGCCAGACTGGCTTATTAACGTCTTGTATCTCTAAATAAAAATTAAACCATCATACAACGACATTATTGCTTCACTCACTTGAATGAATGACAATTGAATGCTCGATTTGGGCAGATTTTAAAAAATATTTACTTCATGGGTGAACCCAAACGAACATCCTAACTCAAATCATACAATTGTCTGGGATAATAAAAATAGATTTAATATTCAAAGAAGTCTTAAGTAGATAAAAGCCATACATTATGGCATCACAAGAATCGGATCACTGAAACACAAGGTCACCTTACTTACTCTCATTGTCCGAACTGTCACTACTGCTCAGATGTCTGTTGCGTTTCATCCTGTCATGTCCACAAATTTGGTAAAAGTTCAATTTTTGTCACATGATATTACATTTTAGATGTAACATACATGAAATTCTTTAACTTTTGTCTTTGTCCAGTGCCCCTCACAGATACCTCCAGCTCCTACGCTGTCTCCCCTCCAGGTACTGACCAGGCCCGAGCCTGCTTACCTTCTGAGATCAGACAATTTCAGTTGTATTCAGGCTATTAGGTACCAATAAACTTCAGGATTTACGTGGCCAGCCTTCTATTTTCACAAGTGAAAACCTATCCAAACCATTGCTGCTTATTTCCTTATTTATGCTAATATAGCGGCCCGTGGGCCACATCTTGGCCATCGAGTGCGGCAACCGGCAAAACATCGTGGGGGCAGAAACGCCCGTTTCCATAGGCAGCCGGGAGAGCGGTGAAACTGGCTAATCACTGCCGGTGGATCACAGGGGACCCGATCGGGGCATGGGCATCCAAGGTAACCAATCAGCTGTCAGCCCACTCAAGCCATGTCCCAGTGGTGATGCAGCCGAGCTGACTATAAAAGGCAGAGCTGCCACTGAATAAACTCAATGTTGATTACACTCTACTGGTGTGTGTGTGTCTTTCTTCTCCTGAGGATTCAAGCTACAGCCTTAACTGTAGGCGTAGCGACCTCGCTACAGTGGTGACCCCCAACTGGTCCGAACAGCGCTTTGGAAACTAAGATGAAAGAACAACCTGCGATCAACACTGTAGTGTTGAAGCTTCCAGGATTCTGAACGTTGCAAACACAGGTGAGGTTCCAGCAAGCCGAGGCGCAGTTCACTATTTGACGGATTTCCACAGACAACACGTGCTACTACCATACGGTCAATGCCCTCGATCAGGACACCGCAGCCCACATCATTGACTTCCTCCAGCAGCCCCTGGAACAAGGAAGGCATGTGGTCATCAAAGAGCTGTTAACCTACACTTTTGGGCTCTCAAAGAGCAAGCGCGCTGCCTGTCTGTTGCACATCAACAATTTGGCGGACAGGTCCCTTCTGTCATCATGAGGGACATGTTCACTCGCAATGATGGCCTATCCTCCTGCCTGCTGTTCCAGCAGATCTTCTTCAAGAGGCTGGCCAAGGACATCTATCTGCTCATTGCGGAGGAGGATTTTGTGGACCCTAGGAAGGTGACTGCCTGAGCAGACCTGCTTTGGGCGGCGAAGAGGGATGCCTGCACTTCGCTAGAGGATTGCGTCAACAGTGCCCTGCCAGGAAAACCACTGACTGATCATCTGACCGACCGACCACCCAAATACCACACCCCACCGGTGAGCAGTACTGTTTCTATCACTGATGGTGGGGTTCCGGGGCCTGTCGATGCCATTTCCCCTGTGTGTTCCAGGGAAACACCCGGACCATGTGTCATTAATGGCTGTGATGACCAACCAACTGCATTGCATGCTACACATTCAAGACTCCCTGTCGGGCCAAAGTTTCTTGGTGAACATTGGGGCACAATACAGTGTCATTCCTCCAACCGACCAACCTGGAGGTCTGCTGCGGCAAAGTGGGCCGGGAGCTCTGAGCAGCAAATGGCTCCAACATCCGGACATTCGGCACGCGCACCATTCCCCTATGCATCAGGGACAGACAATTCATTTGGAAGTTTACAGTGGCGGCCGTGCAACAACCATTACTGGGTGCAGATTTCCTGTGGGCCAACACACTCCTGGTGGATATCAAGGGGCGCCTGGACATTTTAGTCACTCTCGCTCAAGGGCACTGACATCACCACCCCTCACCTGAACGTGGTAAGTACTGCTGACAATGAATTCGCTCGGGTCCCAGCAGAATTCCCCTCCACGCCTCACTTCCATTCGGCAGAACCCAAACATGGGATGAGGCACCAAATTGTTACAGAGGGCCCTCCCCTCCAGGCCAGGGCCCGGCATTTCCCCTCTAAGAAACTCAATCTAGTCAGGGACGAGTTCAAAAAGAGGAACTCAGCATTGTGCGGTGCTCTGACAGTCATTGGGCTTCCCCTCTCCACGTGGTCCCCAAGGCAGCGGATGGTTGGAAGCTGTGCAGAGACTACCGCCACCTCAATGAGGCCACCATAACGGGCAGATATCCTGTGCACCATATCAAGACTTCACTGCTAATCTGCAAGGGGCACGGATATTCTCAAAGATGGACCTCATCAGGGGCTATCACTAGATCCCTATACACCCCAAAGACATCCCAAAAACAGCCATCATAACTTCCTTTAGATTGTTTGAATTTCTCCGCATGCCCTTAGGGTTAAAAAACACAACTCAGACTTCCAGTGGCTGATGGGTGCAGTGGGCCGGGATTGGCATTTTGCCTTCATCTACCTTGACGACATTTTAATCACCAACCACACCCGCACTGAGCACGCCGCCCACTTAAAACAATTACTCTCCAGGCTGAGTGATTTCAGCCTAACCATCAACCCAGCCAAGTGCCAGTTTGGCCTAGAGACCACTGACTTCCTCGGTCATCGTATCAACCAACATGGAGCCAGATGGTGGGTGCTATTCGCTCTTTCCCCATGCCATCGATAGTAAAGGGACTACAAGAGTTTGCAGGTATGGTCAACTTTTATCGACACTTCATACCTGCAGCGGCCCGCATCATGAGCCCACTCTTTCCCCTCATGGCAGGACCCAGTAAAAACATACAATGGACCCAAGAGGTGACCAAGGCCTTCCAGGCCACCAGAATCACTGTAGCCAATGCCACCCTCCTCATGCACCAACAGACAGATGCCCTGACCGCCTTCACAACAGATGCCTCAAACACAGCGATCCTGGGTGTTCTCGAGCAACTGATGAATAGACAATGGCAACCGCTGGCCTTTCTCAGTAAACACCTCAGACCACCATCTCCTTTGATGGAGAAATGTTAGCCATATACCTGGCAATTTGGCACTTTCGTTATTCCCTGGAGGGAGGGAAGTTCAAAATTTTCCTGGACCACAAACCCCTTACTTTCGCTTTCAGTAAGGTGTCAGATCCGTGGTCAGCCAGGCAGCAGCTGCACCTGTCCAACATTTCTGAATTTACAATGGACATCGAACACATAGCTGGCAAATCCAATCTGGTGGCCAACACCCTATCCCATCTGACTATCTTGGCTGTGCACGACCCTACCCCTGGCATCGACTACACAGCAAGCAGACCTTGACAGTCCGGCATACTGGACAGCGTTCACTGGCTTACAAATGGAGGACATTCAGATCGCCCCTGGCAATCACACACTGTTCTGTGACACCTCGACAGGTAAACCTCACCCTGTCATTCCAGCTGATGGGTTTTCGACTCGATCCACAACTTGGCTCACCCCACCATCAGGACTACAGTCAAAATGGTGGCAAACAGATACACCTGGCACAACCTCCGCAAAAAGGTCACCGTGTGGGCCAGGACCTATACTCAGTGTCAGTCATCCAAAATCCAGACTCATATAAAAGCTCCACCACAGACATTCGAGGAAGCATGTCTCTGCTTCAGCCACGTGCACATAGACATTGTGGGAACCCTACCCATATCCAGAGGCGCACATTACCTTCTCACAATGGTCAACCAGATGACCAGATGGCCAGAGGCTGTGCCACTATCAGAGGGTTCCACAGAGGCATGCGCACAGGCTTTACTCAATGTTTGGGTAACGCTTTTCAGGGTCCCCAAGTACCTTACATCGGACACAGGGGTCCAATTCACTTCCAGTCTGTGGACCACTTTAGCCCACACTCATGGCATATCACCCACAGGCTAATGGGTTGGCAGAGAGATTCCAGAGACACCTTAAGTCAGCCTTAATGGCATGGCTTACCCATCCTAACTGGGCCGATTAACTCCCTTGAGCCCTGTTAGGCATCCACACCCCAGCCAAGGAGGACCTCGAGGCATCCACTGGTGAGTTAGTCTGTGACGCACCCCTAGTTATACTGGGCAAATTTGTGGCAGCCCCTGTGGACTTAAGGGATCCCCCGGTGACCACATTGTCCCGACTATGCGAGGTGCCTAGGCTCGCTGGCCCCCACTAAACCTAGACCTCACAGCCAACCCTGCACTTACATCCCAAAGAACTTTACTAACTCTAAATAAGTGTTTGTTCAGAGCAGGGCTCACCGGCCATCTGTACATCAGCCTCACGAGGTGCCATACCGTGTCTTCAGACACAATGGCTCCACCTGTGTTTTGGACATTAACGGCCGGGAAGAGAATTTCACACTCGACCAGTTGAAACCAGCCTACTTGGATTTTGACCAGCCTCTGGCACAGCGGTCAGCCTCCTAAAAACAGAGCCCCAATTGCTGGTTCCGGTGGTGGGTCGTGTAGTGCCCCATGCCCCGCGCCTGGGGCTGACACAGGAAGTGGCCATTGAACGTGGCAACCAGCAATGTATTGCGTGGGCTGAAACGCCCATTTCCATAGGCCGTCAGCAGAGTGGTGAAACTGGCCAATCACCGCCACTGGATCGCAGGAGGCCCAATTGGGGCCCAGATATCCAAAGTAACCAATCGGCATCCGGCCCGCTGAAACCACACCCCGGTGGTGACACAGCCGAGCTGAATATAAAAGGCAGAGCTGCCACTGAATAAACTCAGTGTCGAATACACTCTACTGTTGTGTGTGTCTTCCTTCTCCTGTGGATTCGAGCTACAGCCTTAGGGCTATAACTGATAGCTATAACCCAGTTGTAGCTGTAGCGACCTCGCTACACCAAGATCATTTCACCATTTCATCCGTTTTCTCTCGGAACAATTCAGCAGTCCTTTGATCTTAGAATTGTTATTATTTTGAGGCTAATGTGCTTGATGGGAGAGTGGACGCTGCCATATTTCAGAATCTCTGCTGAACTGCATGAAGGGACGATAGGAATGTTGGGTTAACAGAAAAGAGCAGAGGACTTGGATGAAGCTTAAGCCACATGGGGCCAATGCAGCCTGTCTTTGTCTAATTTTTGTCAGTGGTACAAGCTCCATCAAAATCAAGGCCTTGTAAAACTTGTTGCAGCATAGCAATTAAAACTGCACCAAAAGAGATAAGTTCACTCTCCTGATGATGGAACACTTTGCCAAAGAAATAATTGGATGGATTCAATCAGGAAAGTTCGAAAATCTTTCTATTATTAGTGCAACTTAATTATTAAAGTGTGGTGCGCTGTTAGACAGAACCACACACACACAAGGTGAAGTCTGTATAACAGGCTTTAATCAACAAAGACTTCCGCAGAGCCAGGCTGGCTGTAGCTGCAGTAACTCTGCGTGAGACTTCAGAGGCCGGCACAGGTTTATATCCCGGAGGGTGATTGACACCCGACCGGGTGGGGCTTGATCCTTCCAGGTCGACTGATTGACAGCCGGCCAGGTGTTGTCCTGTCCCCCTTACACTCCTGCAGGTACAAAGGTTTCCCCCTGCAGTAGGCCGGTGATGTACCACCACATAAAGGAAATCTATTTTAGGTGGCGCTCTTAGTATCTCCGATAAATCTAGCAGCACGTTGTTAGTAGACATCTTAATACAGTGGTTCTCAACTTTCTCAACCTTTTTTTTCCTCTCACATACCACTGTAAATAATCCCTTACTAACCACAGGCCATAGGTGCTCTGTGGTTAGTAAGGGATTAGCTAAGGTGGTATGTGAGTGGGGGAATAAAGGTTGAGAACCGCTGTCTTAGTGAATTCCTCGGATTTTTTTAACCAGATGTTAAACGGGTGATTAAAATAAAGCAGCTGGAGGAAGTCAGCAGACCAAGCAGGATCAGTGGGAGAAAAAGAATGGTCCACGTTTCAGGTCAGAACCTTCATCGATTCTTATTGAAGGTTTCCGAACCATTGACCATCCATTTTCCCACACTGATGCTGCTTGGTCTGCTGACTTCCACTTGCAGATTGTTTCCTTGCTCCAGATTCCAGTACCTGCAGTCTCGTCCATCTCTATTAATTAGGTGCTAACCCATTTAGTCAATGCAACTTTGCCTGTTCAACATTCACTCATAAGCAACATTCTCATTGGAGGTACTAGTCTAATAAATCTTCTCCAAACTGCTTCTAATTCCTTTATACCCTCAATTAAGAAGATCTACGCTCTCCTTGTGGTCTCAACAATGCCCTGTACAACTGAAGCACAACCTCCCCACTTTTGTATTCAACTTCTGTAGTAATAGAAGATAGCATTATTTTGGCATTCATAATCAATTCAGGCTGTGCATTTCTTTTTTTTATTGTCACTGTATAGTAAAAAGATCATTTTAGATTTTATCACATTTAAATTCACAGAAGGGTAGAAGCCTATCCAGGCCATTTACACCCATGCCATCCGGTTAACAAATTAACCTACAACCACTCACATTTTGGAGGATGGGAGGAAACCTGAGCACCCAGTGAAAGCCCATGTGGACTCAGAGAGAATAGCGCTGGATTCGAACCTGGATTGCTGGAGCTGTAATAGCGTTGTGCTAACTCTATGCTAACCGTGCCGCCCTCATTATATTTGATTTGCCAGGCATATGACCATTCACTTAGCCTATTAATATCCCTTTGTAACCAACAAATGGATTTAAGGTGGATTTTAATGAAAAATACAGAAATGGAATGAGGCAAAAGATATTACTGATAAAGGTCAACAGACAGTTCTGTCCCGACAGGTCAACCATTTCTTTCCTCCAACTGATGCTGCTCAACTCTGCGAGTTCCTCCAGCATTTTGTTTTGTGCTTCAGATTCTAATATCTGCAGTCTCTGGTGTGACTTGCAGGCAACTGCAGGGTCAGGTCAGGCAGCAGAGGTGGATGTAAGTAGTCTTATTGATGAGGCAAGTGATTAGCAATGCAGATGAGGAACCCACTGCACAAGACCCCCGTGATCTCTCTTCACTGTTCCCCACTGCTTCTCTAACAGTGTTATTATTATGCTCATGTTCACTCCAATCTGTTTTGCTTATATTCTACTTTATTGCTTTGGTTTTTGTATCTTTTCCATCTCTTAGACCTTACCTTGAACATTCTTATATTGTAAACATTGGTGTCACATTTACATCTCTGATCCAATTCATTTCCCAATACTGGGTTCCGCATCGTTTCCTCCTTTGTTGTCAAACATGAAACTTGCCAGGCAAGTGCACTGACCAGAAAATTAACTGGGAATGAGCAATAAATGCTGGTCTGTTGGGACTGTCCAAGAATGAAGAGAACCACCCTTCAAATCCTGGCTGAGAGTGAATAAATCAAAGTGTGCTAAATAATACATCTGTGTGAGAATGACACCACAGAGTACCATTCCTTCTCGCTGGCCATGACAAATTCTAAACAGCATGTATGAAACCAATATCATATGTTTATCAGCTGTGAACACTTCAACTTAAATTCTGTCTGAGCAATCCTTCCAATTTGTGATGAAACGGCATTAATATTTTATGGTTGAGCTGACTCAGTGGAGTGTGAGAAATAAGACCAACTGGGGCCATGGCTCTGACAATCTAAGTTATTGACAACTATTTCAGCTATTTGTTCTCCCCATGCTGTTAAATGCATTTATTTAGTTAACTTATTTGGAAATCAACTGATAAAATGTACTCTGAAGCTGGTTTTAATTTTGAATAAAACAAGCTGGATCAAAATGACTCGTCTATTAGATACCGCTCCTGATTTTCTTATTGCAAGGCTGAATCATTCCCATTATTTTCTTTAATTTTGATGGGAAGAATAAGGAAATGTCATTCAAAAAGAAGAAAGCAATTCTTATGGAATTGCAGGAACAGCTGATACGTGATGGCTGAGGAGGTTAAGGACATTGAGAAAATTGAAGAAATATAAGACGGTCTAGGCTTTGCAAATGACAGAGTAAAAACGCTAGAAAGAACCTTTATACCAGTAGTTCTCAACTGTTTTCTTTCCACTCACATACCACTTTATGTATTCCCTATACCATAGGTGCTCTGTGATTAGTAAGGGATTGCTTAAGGTGATATGTGAGTGGAAAGAAAAAGTTTGGAAACCACTGTTTTAATCGTACCTCATTAACTCATGTGCACGGTTTCAGAATTCCAAAGGAAATAGGCGAATGACAATTTTTCGCAAGCAAAATATTTCAGTAACAATTGGGTCTAGAGCAGTGAATCTCACCCTTCCCTTCCCACTCACATACCACCTTAAGCAATCCCTTACAGAACACTGATGGCATAGGGATTACTTAAAGTGGTATGTGAGTGTTCAATGCTGGCATATCCAAACCTGGACTGTTGCTTCCAATTCTATTAACAAAACCAGAAAGCACATAGAGATTTTGGCACAGAACAGTTTAAATAGGACTTTCCCAGGATAAGGGGAACAGGCTGGAGATGTTGGCGGAGAAGATTGAGAGGAAGTACAATAGAGGAGTCCAAATGAATGAGAAGCTTAGGCAGTTAAGCTATTCCCATCGGGTTGGGAACACAAATTTAAAGTGAGTAGCAAAAGAACTAAAGATGACATGGGAGGGAAACATTTAAATAACAAGGAAATTATTACAGAACACATTGGCCATTTGGAAGGTAGAGGGTCTGTGGGGGTCTGGAGAAGTTTGGAAGGGTCCTTGTCACAGTTCATCTCAATCAGCTGCCTTACACAAGACTTTGATTTATGGGCTTTTTCCAGGTATGTACCCATGTCAGGTGCTGTTGAAAGATCATCAGCTTGGTGAAAGATGGTCTTTGCCTGCGTGAGACATGTTGGTCTTCTAGCATAGAAAGATGTCCATAAGGAAATGCTGCTGACCAGCACACCACAGACTGCAGGAGCACAAGCTGAGGGTTGCATTGGAGCTTGGTGTAGCCTGTGTAAAGCTCTGGGCAGAAACTGTGCAAACTAAAGTCCTTCCGTTACTGGAGGGAGTGCAGTCTGCCTTTTGGCCTTTCTTGGTGGAGATGTGGGAGTGGGAAGTACTAGTTGGTCATGTGGACGTGTGGGCTGGGGATCCTCGTATGGGATTAGGTCCTGCCATCAAGTCTAGGGTGGTGATATTTTGTGGGGTGGGCGTACCCAGGGTCCTGATTTCCGGGGTGGGTGGTCTAGTCCTCTGGGGTGACTCGATGGACGACTGTTCTAGTGACTGCTGCTACACTCCTTGTTGATCCGTAGACATCTGTGTTTCCTCCACGTTGTTCACACATCCGGCCGGCGCGAGATCCCTGATGGCCACCGAGCCTTCTCTTCCATCTGGGAATGTGACGAAGGCATACTGAGGGTTCGCGTGCCTCAACTCCACTTGATCCACCAGCGGGTCCGCTTTGTGGGGTCTGCAGTGTTTCCGGAGGAGAACAGGTCCCGGTGTCATTATCCATTTAGGCAGCACTGGGCCCGTCGTGGCTTTCCTTGTGAAAGAAAAGATACGGTCATGTGGAGTCATGTTAGTGGCAGTACACAACAAAGAACGTATAGAGTGTAGGGCTTCTGGCAACACTTCTTGCCATCTAGTAACAGGCAGGTCTTTTGGTTTTAAAGTCAAGAGGACCGTTTTCCAGATAGTGGCATTTTCCTTTTCGACTTGTCCATTCCCCCTGGGATTGTAACTTGTAGTGCGGCTGGTAGCAATCCCTCTCTCGTGCAGGTACTGCTGTACTTCTGCGCTCATGAATGCAGCACCCCTGTCTGTGTGTATATAGTTCGGGTACCCAAATATGCTGAAGATGGGTTGGAGGCATTTTATAACCGTGGCTACTGATACATCAGAACACGGGATTGCGAAGGGGAAACGGGAATATTCGTCGATTACGTCTAGGAAATAGACATTTTTTATTATTGGACGGGAGAGGGCCTTTAAATATTGAGGCTGAGGCGCTCAAAAGGTTTGGTAGCTTTTATCAGGGTGGCTCATTGCTTTGAGACTGTAGCCGTTGGTGTTATACTTCTTGTATCTAGCATCTATCAATCATTGCACCATTTGTATGAGTTTCAATGAGATCTCCTCAAATTCTACTCCAGAGAACATGGATCTCATGTTGCAAGCTCATCATCCTTAGAACCAGTCTTGTGAATCTTTAAGCCACTCCCTTTGGTGCAAGCACCTTCTTTCTTTGGCAAAGAAACCAAAACTACATACGATGAACCAGGTGTGGTCTCACTCTTGCCCTCTGTATAACAATCATTTGTTCTTTTAATTACCGCTGCAACTTTGCTTTCAATGCTCGGCTCATAAAGATAGCTAGATTTCTTTGAACATTGTTAATACCTAATCTCTTGCTGTTTATAATTGCTCGGCCCTTCTGCTACTTGCACCATAGTCAATAACTTCATATTTTCCCATTTCTTTTCAATTTGCCATGTTCTCAGCCATCCATTCAACTTGCCTTTGTCACCTTGAAGCCTCTTTATATCTGCCTCCCATAGATAATCTCATCCTGTTTTCTGTCATTTAGCAAATTTGGAGATACAGGTAGTCCCCGACTTATGACTGTGTTCAGTTCTGACCAACAGGTCATATCTTGAAATAAACATAAGTAGGATCCGTTCTATTGTTCATCAAATACAACATGGCGGCCACCAAGCCAGTTCTTACAAGAGGTTAGCCACCCCTGCCATAGCACTATTTTCCATAGATAGGCCCCTACTTTCACCCCAAATGCCTAATTTTTATATTTATATATATTTTTATTTGTTTATAAAAATTTATACGGTTTTTCTGTCAGTCGTAAGTCACATGGGTCATAAGTCGGGGACTACCTGTTTAAAATTTGATCCATTCAACAAAACTGTTGTCATGAGAATCCAATAGCTGACATTGAATAACCGCACCATACAATGCAACAGTCTGAGAAAGATCACTTTAATTCCATTCTCTGCTTTCTGTTTGATTACCCATTCTCAGCATTACCTCCAATTCCTTGTTGACAAATCTCTTATGTGGGAACTAATCAAAAGCCATCTGAAAATCCAAGTACACCCATCTGTTGATTCAGTCTAATCTATTCTGTGAGTCACATCATCAAAAAATCAACCATGGGTTTCTTTTATAAATCCATGTGATTCTATTATTCTTTACAAGATAATCTGTTATCATGTATTTCAATCGAGACTGTAGTTTTTGGACCACAATGGACTTCGGCATTTTCCCTCCCATGGATGTCAGGGCAACATGCAGAGTCAGAATTATCTTGTTAAATCTGTAACATGGCACGGTTTGGGTAGCAATTAGCACAGGACTAATTATAGCACAGCAACCTGGGTTTGAAACCGCCACTGTCTGCAAGAAGTTTGAACGTCTCTAAATTTAAAAAGTAGAACAAAATTCCTTTGTTTGTTCTAATTTATAATTTATTAACAATCTTGCATCAGCTTAAATCTTGTGCCAATCATTTCACACATTAATTGCCAACTACCTAATTTTGCAGATTTTGCCATTGCCCCAGAGCCCAAAGAATCAAAATACTATATCCCCAACACAACACCTGTTTCCTCACTTGACATGGTCCATGCAGGTTATGAGGCCCTTTGTTCTTGACCCTCTCTATCTGTGACCCAATAAGGCACCAGATGGTCACTCAACCACAGACAAATCAGTCGTGTATTCATTGACAATGGAACAAGTTAGAGTATTTAATTAATGACTGGGAAGAATTAGTAAACATCTTGGAAGCTTTTCAATGGCAACAGGCCCTTCTGTCCCACGATGCCAAGCCATCTAAATACATCCAATTAACCTTCCTTGGAATTTGGGAGGAAAAGGAGCACCTGAGGAAAATCCACACTGATATGGGGAGAAAGTACAAATTCCTCATAGACAAGGCCGGGCTCAAACCTGGGTTGCTGGTGCTATAATAGTATTTTCTCTCAAAGTATAATCTTCAGTTTTCTCTTCATTTCAGTAAGAATTTATAATATTCAGGCTCACTATTTCAAAGGCTTTACTAATGACAAAGCACTTCAGGATTATTGCTGGATCAAAGATTAGTTGGATGTCAATATTAAGTCTAATTGGGTGAAAAAGCATTTTGAATTGATGGATTCAATTTTGTTGCCTAAAATCCTCAAGGAGACTCCTGCAAAACAAAACTTAACATAATCTCTTACAATTGGTTTTATTCAGAGAATGAAGCTAAATAAGGGTTGCCATAAATTCCTATTTGATTGGTTCATTTATTTTTGCTGAACCAGATGCCAACTGTTCTGTGAGATTTTGTCAAAATCTAATGCTTTAATTTCAAATTTCCACCATCTGTAGTTCTAAAAGAAACAATTTGCTTAAGTTGGATCCTCTTTCAGAGAACAGAATCTATTAGTAATCCAGAGTTTGAATTTCATGGGCTCTGTCTGCCCTCTAGGATGGTGTCTGCAATGGCTCATGGGCATTGACATAGAGTCAGAGAGTCATATAGCACAGATACAGGCCTTTGTCCACTTTGCCAAGCTGGACATCAAATCCCTGTCTACACGAACCATAATTTCCTGCATTTTAAAATGTAACCTTCCATGCTACTGCATATTAAACTACATGACAACCACGGTCTGGGTGAGAACAGTCTTCCTAAAATTACCTCTGACTCTAGTCCAGGCACCAGCAAGAATGTGTTGTCTTGCCATTGGCCACCCCCACTGTCTAATGTGACCACCCAAGGCTCTTCTCCAGCAAGAAAAAAGTTTTATTTCTTAGCTGAGTTCATCTTGATGTCCTGGTCATCAATCATTCTTTAACCTGTCACTAACCTGAATATAAGGGATATTATTGCTTTGTATGTGGGACTTTGCTGTATGAAATTTGGCTCCTGTATTTGTTACATTGCCAGAATGTCTCCACTCTACAAACCACTTGGGAGTACACTGTTGCTGTGAAAGGTGCTTTAGAAATGAAAGTTCATTTTTGTGAATGTGGTGCACCTCAGGGTACTGGACAATTCATTCCTGGCTAACTCCTGTCAAGTTCTACAGTATCTCTGGAATACTCTCCCTCATAAGGTTGTGGAACTGGATCAATGGATGTATTTAAAGAGGTGGAACATCAATTTTTGTACAATTGAGAAATTTAGGTTATAGAGAACTAACAGGGGAAATTAACTAATTGTTTATTGTCATTTGCACTAAGGTACAGTGAAATAAAACTTTGTTTAGTGTGCTATCTGGGAAAGTCAACCCATGTATAAGTCAACAGGTATAAAAGAAAACAATAGTGCAGAGAACAGTACTGTGCAGAGTACGGTCAGAACAGTGCTTGAGCTGTGTTAAGTTAGGGTTTTGCATGTGAGAGGGCCATTCTAGAGACCAATAACAGCGGGAAAAGAAACTCTTTGAATCAGGGGGTGCATTTTTTTGTGCTTATGCATCTTCTGCCCATAGGGAGGAGGGAGAGGAGAGTGTGACCAGGGTAAGTTGGGTTCCTTAGTGTGTTGGCTGTGTTCCTGTGGCAGTGGGAAGTGTGGACACAGTTGCTGGAGGGGAGGTTGGTTTGCGTGATGGCCTCAGCTGGGCTTATGACTTTTTGAGCAGATCCTGTGCCAAGTTGGGCAGGAACTTCCTATCTCTGAAAATTTATAAAATACATTGTCAACATGCTGAATTGCCTTAGAATTGGCAGATCAGCCATGTCCAGATTGAAAGGTGCGATAGGCTTGAGGCACCAGACAGCCCGCTCCTGCTCCTATCTTTTTGTGTTCTTGTGCACAGGTAACTTACTGATATTGGGAGAGTTGAAACTGGAAGATGGGTGAAAACCAGACAATGCTAAAGCAATTTTAAACTAAAGCAACCAACAAAATGACACATTCAGCACCTATGCAGGTAAGCAGCTGACTTACAATGCCAGAGACTCAGATTCAATCCTGACTTTGGATCCTGTTTGTGTGGAGTTTGCACATTCTCAAGAACAATCTGATGGAGGAGTCACGTGATGGAGTAGTGGCTGGTAGGAGAATACCAGCCCTCTCCAGAAAAGAAGAAATAAAGTGAAGAAAACAAAAAGTTTAAGAAACACAACAAATAAAAGATAAAGTTGTGGAGAAATGAAAGAAAATGGCACCCAAGAAGAAAAAAGTAAAATCAACAGGAAAAAAAAGAAGAAAAGATGCCGGAAGAGATAGGAGAAGGCCTTACCTGCATGAAGAAACAGGGAGTCGTCATGGAGAAAAGAGCCCACTCCATAAGGTTGATGATGACCCCACAGAGTCGTGACCACCCGACCACTGGACTGCAAAAATGACTCTCTGAGCCAAACAGAAGAGCGCAATGCGCACACTAAGGAAAAAGAAAACACCGACAGGAGGGGGGCCCAGCTGAGGAGTGAACTAACACAGCGCAACCAACTGAGGGATGCCCGACACCAGAGCTCTCAGATGGAAGAAGAGGAAAGCGACAGAAAAGGGAGTGATAGGAAAGAAGAGCAGCAACAGGAGGCCCAACAGATAACTAGCCCAGAAGAAGAGGACCAACAGCAAGAAACCATGCAAAAAGAAACCCAGCAAAGTGAGGCAAGCAACTCAACAAGAAAGTCAGAAGAGACACAGATACAAGGAAGAGAAGTAGAAGACACAAACAGAGGTGCAGACACAGAAGAAGAGGAAGAAGAAGACCAAGCACTGCACAGAGGAATAGAAGGTAAAATAGATGGACAGTATATAGATTTTAAAAATTCAAGATCAAATGAGTGCATTAAAAAAATGGTTGACATTAGAATTTAGTGAAATGAAAAGTACAGAAGAAAAAGTGAGTAGAATAGAGCTGGTCATGACAGAAATAGGGAGAAGATTAGAAAATGTGGAAGAATGAGAAATAGCTGTAGAAATGGAAGTGAATGACTTAAGAAGAAAACTGATAAACAATGACAAAAAAGTTAAAGAGTCACAAGAGTTGTTAGCTCAGAAAATTGATATGATGGAAAACTATAGTAGGTGAAACAACATAAAGCCTCAAACCGTGCATCTTGGCGCCTCACAGTTCGGCGGGCAGCAACCTCCTTTGAAGAAGACCGCAGAGCCCACCTCACTGACAAAAGACAAAGGAGGAAAAACCCAACACCCAACCCCAACCAACCAATTTTCCCCTGCAACCGCTGCAACCGTGTCTGCCTGTCCCGTTTCGGACTTGTCAGCCACAAACGAGCCTGCAGCTGACGTGGACATTTTTACCCCCTCCATAAATCTTCGTCCGCAAAGCCAAGCCAAAGAAGAAAAAAGTGGGCCTAAAGGAAGATGAAGAAGGCACAGATATGAAATAATTTATAAAAGAATGGATTCCAAAGGTCCTGGGAATGACAGAAATACAGGAAGGAATGGAAATAGAAAGGGCACAAAGAACACTAGCCCTGAAACCACAGACACAACAAAAGCCAAGATCCGTTTTTGTAAAATCTCTGAGATACAAGAGAAAATATACTGGAGATGGCATGGAATAAAATTAGAGAAGACAAAAAACCATTGGAATACAAGGGTCAAAAAATAGTTTTTTACCCAGATATAAGTTTTGAACTCCTAAAACAGAGGAAGGAATTTAACACAGCAAAATTGATCCTATGGAAAAAAGGCTATAAATTTATGCTAATATATCCAGCTGTGCTTAAAATATGTATCCTGGGGGAGCAAAACAAACTGTTCTTGGATTCGGAGAAAGCACGAGAATTTGCAAAATGTCTGCAGGACAGAAGGAAAGATGAAGAGATGTAACAAGAACGAAGAATGACGACAAACTACATATAAAGATGTAAAAATAATGTATAATTAAGAACTAAAGAAGGGAAAGAAAAGGGAAGAAGGAAAGTAAGGGGGGAAAAAAGAGGGTGAGCTTTGTTATATGTGAGGATGAAAGTCTTTTCTGGAGGGGTTGGGTGGGAGAGAATAACAGTCACTGCGAAATCAGTTGAAGCTTGCGAGTGGGTTCGCAATCTAAATGGCGAGGGGAGATGTGGTTGCCCGGCAAGGGACAAGGCGCATCTCAGAGAGGGGGGGACATTTCGGGTTAAGGGAATTTTAGATGTGGGAGTTGTTGAAGTGTTTTATGTTTTAAATGTGTTGTCATACATTGAGTTCAAAAAGGGAAAACAGAGATGAAAATGGGGAAAAGGGGGATGGTGGTGGTGAGGAAGCGGAAATGAGGTGTAAACAGAATATGAGATGGCCATGTTGAACTATATGACTATAAATATTAATGAAATACATAACCAAATTAAACAAAAAAGGCTATTAAATTTACTGAAAAAGAAAAAAATTGAGATAGCATTTGTGCAGGAAACACATCTAACTGAAGTGGAACATAATAAATTAAGGAGAGAGTGGGTGGGGCACGTAGCAGCAATAACATATAATTCAAAAGCCAGAGGAGTAGCTATTTTAGTAAATAACAATGTACCAATCAAAATAGAGGAAGAAATAATAGATCCAGCAGGGAGGTGTGTAATGATAAAGTGTCAGATATATTCAGAACTCTGGAATTTGATCAATATATATGCACCTAATGAAGAGGATCAAAAGTTTATGCAAGATATTTTTTTAAAGATTGTAGATACACAGATACATATTGATAGGAGGGGATTTTACCCTTAATTTGGAACCAAAGATGGATAAAACTGGACAAAAGATGAGCAAAGAGAATAGTGGCCAAATTTATGGTTAAATCAATGCAGGAAATGAAACATATGGAGGAAGCAGTACCCAATACTCATATTATTTGAGTAGGCATAAAACATACTCAAGGATTGATATGATTTTGTTGTTGGCCCATATTCAAGGGAGAGTTAGGAAGACTGAATTTAAAGCTAGATTACTATCTGATCACTCACCCCTGTTATTAGCAATAGATCTGGAGGACATCCCATCAAGAACATATAAATGGATATTAAACTCCATGCTACTTAAAAGACAGGAATTTAGAGAATTTATTGAATGCCAAATTAAAATGTACTTTGAAATAAATACGGAATCAGCGAAAGACAAATTTATATTATAGGATGCAATGAAAGCCTTCATCAGAGGGCAGATAATAAGTTATGTAACTAAGATGAAGAGGACTACAATCAGGAAATAGAACAGCTAGAAAGGGAAATAGTAAGTACGGAAAAAGAACTAGCAACAAGGGAAAATATAACAAAAAGAAGAGAATTGGCAGACAAAAAAATAAAAAATTACAAATGTATAAGGTGGAGAAGAACATAATGAAAATAAAGCAAAAATATTATGAGCTAGGAGAAAAAAACACAAAAAATATTAGCCTGGCAACTTTAAACAGAACAAGCTAAAAGATCTGTATTGGCATCAAGGAAAAAGGACAAACAAATTACATATAATCCAATGTAGATTAATGAGAACTTTAAGGAATTTTGTGAACAATTATACCAAACTGAGAATGAGGGGCAAGATGACAAATAGAAGAGTTTTTAGCTAAAATTGAACTACCGAAATTGCAAGAAGAGGAGCAAAACAAGCTGATAAAACCATTTGAAATAGAGGAAATACAGGATATATTAAAAAAACTGCCGGACAATAAACACCTGGAGAGGATGGATTCCCAATAGAATCCTATAAAACATTTAAAGAGTTATTAATTCCTCCTCTCCTGGAAGTAATGAACCAGATAGAAGAAACAGAAAACTTGCCAGATTCATGTAAAACAGCAATAATTACAGTAATACCAAAGACGGGGAAGGATCCACTAACATCATTTAGACCAATATCTCTACTTAATTCAGATTATAAGATAATAGCAAAACTATTAGCAAACAGATTGGTGGACTGTGTACCAAAAATAGTAAAACAAGATCAAACTGGATTTATTAAGAAAAGACGAACAGCGGATAATGTCCGTAAATTTGTTAATTTAATTCATGCAGTTCAAGGAAATAAAATACCAACAGAGCCTGTTGCTTTAGACGCAGAAAAAGCCTTTGACAGGGTAGAATGGAATTATTTATTCAAAGTATTGCAGAGGTTCAACCTACCATAAAAATATATTAATTGGATTAAAGCATTATATAATGGAACATTGGCGAAGGTGACAGTAAATGGATATGTATCAAACCAATTTAAATTAAGTAGGTCAACTAAGCAGGGATGTTCACTATCTCCCTCACTGTTCGCTTTAGCAATAGAAGGATTGGCAGAATTGATAAGAACAGAAAATAAAGTAAAAAGGATAAAAATTAAGGAGAAGGAGTATAAAATCAGTTTATTTGCAGATGACATCATAGTATACTTAACAGAACCAGAAATATCAATAAAAGAACTACATAAGAAATTGAAGGAATATGGAGAAATATCAGGGTACAAGATCAACGCAAATAAAAGTGAAGCGATGCCAATGAATAATGTGGATTATACAGAATTTAAAAAAGAATCACCATTTAAATGGGATGCCATTCCCTAAAGATCACTGGATCATACACCTCTGGTTTTCCCTTCCTGAAGTCAACAAACATCTCCTAGTTTTTGGTGACATTGAGGGCCTGGTGGTTGTTGGTGCACCCTGTACAAGAACAAGGGAAAAAGTCCGACTGCTCCAACTTCCGGGGGACACAACTCTGCTCTCCATCACAGGAAAACTCCTCGCAAGAGTACTTCTGAACAGACTGATGCTCATTATTGCAGAAGAACACCCCCCCCCCCCCAGAGAGTCAGTGTGGCTTCAGAGCCAACAGGAGCACCATCGACATAGTACTTGTTCTCAGGAAGCTCCAAGAGAAGGGTAGGGAACAAAACAAGGGACTGCATGTTTGTCAACTTTACCAAAGCGTTCAACATTGTGAACAGGGAAGGTTTGTGGCAAATCAAAGTTCGTCAGGATGGTCATCCAGTTATATGAAAATCGGCATGGCCAAGTTAGACCTCTCAGATCCCTTTTCAATAGGCAATGGTGTGAAGCAAGGCTGCATCCTTGTGCTGTCTCCCTTCACCATCATGATGCTCTAAAGGGCCACAGAAGACCTTGATGACATGGACGGTGTCTACAACCAATAACGCACCGATGGCAGCCTGTTCAACCTGGGGTAACTACAGGCCCACACCAAAACATTGGAGCAACTCATTTGAAAGCTACTCTTTGCCAACGATGCTGCCCTTGTGCTTATACGGAGGCAGCCTTGCAGCATATAACATTCTGCTTTGCGCAGGCCGAGCTCTTCGAACTGGAAATCAGCATGAAGAAGTCAGAAGTTCTCCATCAGCCCACATCTCAGGAAGATTACCTACCTCCCAGAATTACCATCAGTGAGACTGAGCTGAGGACAGTTCACCTGTTCAGCTACCTGGGGTGCACCATTTAATCAGATGCTAAGGTATGAGCCTAAATTGTTATACAAGTGACATAACCACATAATAATTCTTCCTATTACCCTCCCTCAGTCATTTATTCAAACATACATCACAAAACCAAAATAAAGAGCTAGTGTATTCAGGAGAGAATTGAAGAGTAATTCTTGTTCCCTCTGAAATGATCTCTTCACAGACTGGAGACCCTCTATTGATGCAAGTTACTGAAAAAGACTTTCATTGGGAAAGTCTTTTCAAGGGACCTGGAACCAAAGCAGTGAAGTGAAATTAAGGTACACTTGAATGGCCTATTCTTGTCTCATACTCCTGGGCAATATTTTATTCATGTACAATTGCAGGAATAAAATCAAAATTTAAACAATGAAAACTTGGGCAAAAGTAAGATTTGCTCTTCTATCCTTTTGGGGTATCCAAAGTTGCTAATGGATCAGTAAAAAAAAATTATGCCCAAATAGCACAGAGAAAACTCTCACAAACAACAATCGTCAGATAAATTGCTGATGTAATTTTAGTTGAAGTTCATGATTAATGGTTAGCATTGGGGCTGAATGGTTAGCATAGCGGTGAGCACAAAGCACCAGCAACCGGGGTTTGAATCTGGTACTTTCTGTAAGGTGTTTGTATGTTCTCTCCATGTTTGCATGGGTTTCTTTGAGTGCTCCAGTTTCCTCCCACCCTTCAAAATGTATGGGGTTGTAGGTCAATTGGGTGTAATTGGGCTCATGGGCCAAAAGGGCTTGTTACCGTGCTGTATATCTAAATCTAAATTTTAAATTTTAATTAACGATGATGCCTGAGTGAAAAATTGCTCTGAGATATTTTAGGTCCACTCATAGGACTGAGTTTGGCACCTTATTTAAAAGGCATTCCTTGCCAATTATGCATTACCCCTCTTTACTGTACTGGAATGTGTTTAAATATAAGGTGTGTTATAATTATGTGCTTGAGTCCCCAATTTTCTGACTCAGAGATGAGAAAACCATCATGGCTGACAAAAAAAAGAAGTAGTAACTGGCAAATGGGTTTGGAAGGCAATATCACATTTAATAGAGTAGTTCCAATCATTAGTTTAAAACATTGAAGCTTTCATTTCCACTCATCTCCACCCCTTTGGTCAAAATTAGTCTGTAACGTTGTTACACTTGAATGGCCTATTCTTGTCTCATACTCCTGGGCAATATTTTATTCATGTACAATTGCAGGAATAAAATCAATATAAACAGAGTGGAGAGAGTGCAGAGAAGGTTTACCAGAATGTTGCCTGGGTTTAAGCATCTGGAGTATGGGGAGAGATTGGACAGATTGGGTCTTTATTCTTTGGGAGCGTAGAAGGTTGAGAGGGGATTTGATAGAAGTATTTAAGATTATGAAAGGGATAGACAGAATGGATGTGGATAGACTATTTCCGTTAAGAGGAGGAAAGATTAAAACAAGAGGACATGAGTTAAGAATTAAGGGGCAGAGGTTTAGAGGTAACATGAGGGGGAACTTCTTTACTCAGAGAGTGGTAGCAGTGTGGAATGATCTTCCGGGAGAAATAGTGGCGGCGGAGTCAATTGTATTATTTAAGAAAAGGTTGGACAGGTATATGGATGAGAAGAAGATGGAGGGTTATGGGCATTGTGCAGGGAGGTGGGACTAGAAAGGGGTGTTTGGTTCGGTGCGGACTAGAAGGGCCTAATGGCCTGTTTCCGTGCTGTAATTGTTATGTTATATGTTATGTTATCAAAAATACAGTAAATGCAATGTGTTCACATAACCCCAGTAAAGGGTTGAAATTATGTCAGGAGAGAAAGAATTAACAATTTGACATTATAGCTAATCTTTGCAGTCACGAAATAGACAGCACACACTACTGGGAAACACTTTCAATGCTGCAGTTTAGTTTTCACAGGCTGATGTCACTTTAAATCGAATCAAGAATCAAAGCACTGATAGTCAGCGGGTGGCATTCATACCTCTCCTCGAGCTTTTTTCCTTTCCTCAGTATTATTCAAATAAAAACATATTATGGTCCCCAGAAGAACTTACTATTGTAAGAGGATGTCAGTTCTTTAATGGGTATAATCCTTCCATTGCTGCCCCCCGCTCACCCCATGTACACCACCCCCACCCTGGATCTCTTCGTCCAGGTCATTTTGTGGTGGGAAAAGGTCAAGTTGTCTTTTGGTAATGAGAAGGGAGGTCAGCGGAGAAAGGACTATGGTGCTCTACTGCCTGCTCAACTTTACCTCAGTGTCAGCAGAGAAGAGAAACAAAATGAATGAGTGAATTCAAACAGTTTCTTGTATGGGTGCTTATTGCAAAAAGTTAGTAAATGAATGAAGCATTTCTTGGGCCATTGGTTTCAGTGGGTAATCTCTATTTTCATCAGATTATATCAGACAGAATTTACAGCACACAAATAAGCTACCCAGTCCCTCTGTGTAGAGGATTACATTCCCTTTGGTCTCCCACTATCCTAATTCATGTTATTCCATTACTTTCACACTCATATAGTTACTCCAAGACCTGCTTTCTGGCTCCTCATGGAAAGGCCCAAAGGTGTTGGTGAGATGAGGGTGCAGGTGTACCCTGTTTCGCTATACATGTGTTCATAGAAATATCTTGGGAATAAAATTAGTTCATGGGGAAATTACACGTTACTTTTAAAAATATTAGTTGTTGATGTATTTTCAAAATTATTCATATCTTCATGTTCAAGATAACACTTGGTAGAGTGAGAAGAGTTTGTTTTGTGAGAAATCCATCAAATAAACTCTTACGTACCAGCCAGCAGCAATAAAAATGAGCCTAGATGGTGTTACATTTAAAATAATATTTTAATTATTATTTAACAATGATATAACACTTAACTAAATTTATCTACACTTATCAAACTTAACCCCAATCTATGAGTGAATATACATGTGTGTGTGTGGAACCCCCAAGCCACGACAGCTCCAGGCCCAATTCTCGAAAGGCAGTTCAGTTTCAGAAAATCGCAATGATCTTGACACATGGGCTTGAAAATGATGCGACATGCAGGCTTCAGATAGATGGGACACTCAGGCCTTAGGTGGGTGCAACATGCAGGCTTTAGATGGAATTGACAGTTCATGAATTGGATTGGGGGGGGGGGGGGGGGGTGACAGAATGTTGATTATCTCAAAACCATTTTTGACCAACCAAGTGTTCTTTGTAGACAAGTGCCAACTATAATTCCCCTCTTCTTTGGCGTAAGGGACGCAAAGCAAGTGATGCTCACAAAGCTTCCGGAATCCTTTTCATTGGTCAGCTGAACTCAAGTGAGTCACACTCAGGTCACCATCCAAGTGCAGTATTTCTTGAGCAACCTTTTTGTGGGTCAATCGAACAAAAGATGATTTCATTCTTTTTGGTCACCAAGTGGTCTTCTCATTCCTCTATAACCACACAATGGGGTCAAGTGGTTTTCTCCTACCCACAAAGAGCTCTTTACTCTTGTGCTGCCTTCTTAAAATGGCTCCCGAGGAAACAACTTGTTTTCAATAAGTTGGTCACATGGTCTCTCCTTCAGGGCCTTTTCCCTTCACTCTGCAAAAGTATCAAAGTTCGGAACATGCTGTCTTCGAAGCCTGCAGCTAGTTCACATTCATTTTCCAAAACCTGCAAGGTTTGTTAAATCTGTTCTCTTAAAAGGACAGTCCTACACAAATAAAATGAACTGAAAAATGGGAGAACATCACAACTCTAGTGGCAGTACAAAACTGAAGGCCAAGAGTGCATTACAGTATGTAGTACTGCAGTATGTTGTGTTACAGTGTGCAGTGTTACAGTGAAAAAATCAATCATCTCCAATCGTCGTGGTTTTCATGCCATTGGAACTAGTTGGTTGATTTGTGAAGTATCGTGTGCTTCTTAGAGTGCAACATGAAGTACACATTAAACAGATACAGGCACAGGCATCTTCTCTCTGTGGAAAATGGAACCAAGTGCATCACAAGCGGGGTTCTGAAGGGTAGAATCTCTCTGCATTTAAAAAGACAAGAAATGATTAGTGACAGTCAACAACACTTTGTGCGTGGGAAATCATAGAGTCATACAAAGAGATGATCAAGAGAATTCGTGACAGCGAGGAGGTGGACATCATCTACATGAATTTTAATGAGAATTTTCACAAGGTCCCACATGGAGAGAGCGATCACATGGGATTCAGAGTGGGACCAGCCAATTTTATAAAACAATTAACTTGGTGGACAGTTCCAGAGGATGGTAATGGAGGATTATGTTTCAAACTGGAACCCTGTGACTAGATGAGATAATTGGTCATAGTCTTTTTTTTCACAGGGTTGGGGAATCTAAAACTGGAGGTTGTAGATTTAAGATGAGAGAGTGTCACCTTCTTCATAGAGAAAGATGGTGGGTATTTGGGATGAGTTGCCAGAGGAAGATGTAGAGCTAGGAATAGTTATAACATTTAAAGGACAGATACATGGATAGGAAAGGTTTAATGGGATATGGGCCCAACACAGGCAAGTGATACTTTCTTAGCCAGCATGAACAATTTGAGACAAAGGGCTAGTTTTCATAGAGCACAACTCTGACTCAATGACATTTTGATTCAAACCAAAAAGAGCTCATTCCTTGCCAACACTCCCCAGTAGCTAAATGAATACCAGTCATATTGGGGTGTGATTTTAATTTATTATTTTTTAAAATTAATTTCATTTACAGCACTGTAGAAACTGATTTTGGCCATTTAAACACATGCTGCCCAATTATTCCCAATTAATTTACAACCCAATACGTTTTGGAGGGTGGGAGGAAACCAGATCACCCGGAGGAAACCCACGCAGACACGAGGAGAACTTTCAATTTCCTTGCAGGTAGTGCCATATACGAACTTGGATTGTTGGCAATGTAGTAGCTTTGCGGAAGGAGAACTAATAACGTGAGTTCAATTCCTAATGCCCACTGTTCCTGAAACTGCATACCCCTACACAATGAAGCCTGCGATGTTGACTGGAAGTGGCCCCAATTAATTTTACGATTTTAAGAGCTTCTTGAAAACACCTTCAGAGAGATTGCTTACACAGTATTGTTGGCAGATAAACAGTGCATAACATTTTCCAACAAAACATCTTTAAGATTAGTCACTCATCAAACAGTTTGGCTCAATATCATTAGGCATTGGAGCTCTCCCTCTTACAGTTCTTTCCACTTGTCTGACAGTTTTTTAAAACATTTTGGCACAATTAAGTCTTTCACAGTAAGATATCCTGATCAGATTTGATTCCTGGAAAAAACAATTAGTTATTTTTCCTCCCTACAGCCAGACTACAACACCCCCCCCCCTACCCATCAGCCCCCCTCCCCATCTGCCCCAGCCCCTGGAGCATGATCTGCTAGATCAGGCTTTGGTCTGAGACCCAAAAGCCAGAGGGTTTCCTGTTGTTTTAAAACACCATTGGCCAGAAGCTCCACATCAATCCTCAAGCAGCATTGTTTCTTAGAGTATTGTTTATGACTGTTTTCTAATTGTAACCATCTGCAAACATACTGCTAGACTTGTTTACAAAGGTTAACTGAGATGAACAATGAAATTGTTGTAACAATTGGCATCCTTGCAAAAGATTCAACACCCAACCTCAGGTCCCTGGGCAATGTGGTAATGATGGCTCTGTTACTGGACTGGGAAATAAAATAATATCCTACCATGGTTGATGAAAAAATTTATGGTAATCATAAAAATTGATTAGCAGAGAAAAACATCTGGTTTACTGATGTCCTTCGAGGAAGGAAATTTGTCGTTCTTGCCCATTCTGGTCCAGCCTCCATGTGATTCCTTTATTTTTCAATCTATATATATGGAAGTAATTTATAAAAGGTCACCAAGTCTCTTCAAATTTAACAGGTATCAAATATACAACTCCCAACTTTCTCTAAACTTAAACATGACAGAATTTGAGAGAACCATTGAGTCAAGGTAGGTGTATTAGTATCTTTCCTTTTAAATAAGATAGCTCTTCTAGCCAACAATGTAGAAAAGGCTACAACCTGATGAGTGGAAGTGGGAACTCGTCGCACTTATGGAATTATAATTCCAAAAATAGCAGTCATGGGTTAGGTTGCAAATTAATATCTAGTACAGCTGACTAATCCATACGACTCCTAACCCATAAAAAAAATGTGGCGACTCTCAGCTTGAAAATACCGAGAAAGTCACTCAGTTGAATGACTACTGAGCATATGCCATAAATGCTGGCTTTGCTATTGAAGTCTACATCTCTTGAGTGGGTGGTAGATTTACAGCAGTTGATACTTTTATTTCTGAGTTCCCATGTATTTACTTGCTAGTAGATGGGAGTGCTTTAGAAATATTGAGGCTATACTGAGCTGGATGGCACACCATTTGTTTTCTCAAGTCCAGTGGGCCTGTCCCTTTATTAATTAAATTAAATCTATGTCTCCCAGTTATTAACATCTCTCTTAAGAGAAATAACAGTTTAGACATTCCTTCAGTCTTCTTTCATTTAAAAAAAATCAATCCCAACTTCTCCAACTTCTCCTTGTAACAATAATTCCTCTGCCTTGTCAACATTCTCATCAATTTCCTCTGTTCGCTATCTTGTGCTATTCATTCTACATGTAGTTCAGTGATCAGAAAAATACACAGTCTTCCAGCTTGGAAGTACATCGAACTATAATTCCAAAAATAGCAGTCATGGGTTAGGTTGCAAATTAATATCTAGTACAGCTGACAAATCCATATCTTGCATACAATGTTCCATGTACTTCCAACTTGACCCCTCTGCTCTACAACCTCAACTAATGAGTCAAATATCCAGGATACTATCTTAATAATTTATTTACCTTTCTCTCTTTTATAAGGGATCTTTAACATTTGACTTGCCAATCTGGGTTCCACTATTTTTATTCACACTACAGCCCATTATTTATTATCGATTTCCTCAGATTGTTTGCCCTCTCTCGGTGCATTGTCTCACATTCCTGTGGATTCAATTTGATTTGACACTTTTGTGCCCACCTAACTAATTGACGTACACTCCTACAGCTTCCTCGTTACCTTTGATGTCTAGAAATGGGAAAAAACCTGAAATATTGACTGTTTGTTTCCCTCCATGGATACTCCATGACTCTTTGGGTCACTCCAGCTTCTCTTTGTTTGCTCAGGATTGCCACATCTACAACTTCCTACATCTTTTCTTCATTATGTACCTCATTGCCGATGTGGGTTCCAGAAGAAATGTTCTTCTTACTTCCTCAGATCTGGTGCGGGTCACTGCTCTCTGTCACAAGATGCCAGTGGTCAAATGATGAACCTTATGGAAACTCACAGAAAACACTCTTCCACTAACAAAAACTTGACCCAACTATTTCACCTTGCTTCAACCCATTGAACCCATATTGAACCCCACTGACATCTGGGTTTTACTGAATCTAGTTTGCCAAGAATTCTTATTTTATTTTATTTTCTTAATCAACGGGATTAAGTGAAAAACCATGTTAAAGTCCATAAGGTACAGAGCAAATTAATACTTCTTGATATCTTCAAAATATCAAGTTTAACAGACACTACCTTCTTGACGTCTCGATGTTGACTGTCACAGATTGACCTGTTTCTTTCTAAATCTTGAATTATTTTTCATATTTCCCCATCATCATGTTAAGCCACTGACCTTTAACCATACAGCGCTTTCTTTTGTTCGTCCTCTTTGGGCATGGCCATCATTCTCGGGGTCAGCATTCTTTGCCCATCCATTATTTCTCTCAGAAAGATAGTGGTTGAGCATCTTCTTGAACCACTGCAGTTCTCCTGGTGAAGGGGAAAATGCTGATACTCACAAGGTATGATGATGAGTTTATTGATATACACATTGTACAATGTACATATGTTCCAAAATTCTTACTTGCTTCAGCTGAACAGGTACTTGGGGGAAAAAAAGGCAATGACGAAAACAACTAAAAACAACAATAGTATACTTAAATGAAATTTAAAATAAATAATAAATACAAAAAGAATAGATTGTAACGGCCAACACTGGAAATGGCTATTGAATGAGGTGACCGGAAAGTCCTCTCATGACCTAAGATGCCCATTTTCATAGGCTACTGGTGGAACAGTGAAACTGGCCAACCACTGCCAGCAGATCACAGGGGGCCCAATCGGAGTCCAGATTCTGGAACCAACCAATCAATGGCCGGCCTGCTCAAGCCACGCCCCTGTAGTGACGCGGCCGAGCTCACTATAAAAGGGAGAGCTGCCCCTGAATAAACTGAGTGTTGAATACACTCTATTGCCGTGCATGTCCTTCCTCCTCTGCAAGTTTCGAGCTACAGCCCAGGAGCTAAACCATGAGTGACCCCGCTACAAGATAATAAATATCAAACTATTAGATCCATCAAAGATGAAGGAACAACAATGCATTTCCAAGTGTGTGGCTGGGTCGGCAAGGATGGAGAGGGATGTTTAAAAATGGTGGTATTCCCACACCACTGCTGCACTCTCCTTGCGACTGACAAGAGATCATGGCTTTAGGAAATCAAAGATGTCCCATGAGGTTTGCTACTCTCTTTCACTATAAGTGATGGACGCTGGAATGGTGGAGAGACAGAATGTTTGTGATGACATGAGGTATCAATCAAGTGGGCCACTTTGTCCTTGTTCTTGTGCATTGTTGACACTGCACTCATCAAGGTAAGTGGAGAGCATTCCAACACACACCAGAATTGTACCTTGTACCTTGGGAAATCAGCAGGAGATTGGCTCAGTACCTACTAACCAACCTCTGATCTCTTCTTATAAAGCATTTGGGGCTGATCCAAGGTGGTAACAATCCCCAAGATGTTGATGGTGAAATTTTTGTCAGTGACATCATTAAATTTCAAGAGGAGATGACTAGAATTGGCCATCAAACACCATCTGTACTATTCCTAATTTATACTCCCCACATTCCCATCAATCCACAGATTCTATTATTCACCTATACACTAAGGTTTCTAGACCCTTACAGGGAATAGTTATTTCCTGACACTTGTGTCACATATAAATATTATTTGCCACCTTTTAATATTAATTAAAGGCCATTCAATTGTAGTCAACTCTTTTATTTAGTAGTCAACAGAAATAATTGCAGGTCGAGTACTCCATATCCAAAACGCTTGAGGCCAGATTTTTTTTGGGGGGGGGGGGGTTTCAGATTTTCGATCAATGGAACTAGACAGCACAGTAGCATCAGCAGAAAACCTGTATCAGCGGTTAAACAACAACAAACAGCGCCACAAGCGAACAATTCAAATGAAATAATGTTTAGTACTTATCAAAAAAAACCTGATCTCCCGACACCTCTCCACCACCTCCCCAGCCGCCACAGGTCTCGACACCTCTCCACCACCACCGGTCCTCAATTGCAGTCCCTGCTCTTGCCTGGGAGCCCATGGCGACTTCTTCCATGCGGACGGCACCGCACCCGATATTGAGAACGGAGTCGCTGTCGGCGACTCCGGCTGCAGCCGGCACTGAAGGCTTGGACCCACCTCCATTTGGCATCTTCCTAACCAGAAGCAAAGATTTTGGGGTTTTTTTTTAACTGTTATTGTAATCAAATTGTTGCCTAAAGAACATCGAAGCCCCAAATGGGCAAGTCAGGTGTGGAATTGTTTTTCAACTTGTGACATCATGTCAGCGCTAAAAATAAAATTTGGATTTTAGATCTTTGGTTAAGGGGTACTCAACCTGTTCAATCTAATGTGATTTTAAACAACATGATTTTGGATTGAAAGCTAAATTCTATAAGACTGTGGTCAGTCTATTCCTTGGTCCTTTGAATAATAATGTCCAAAGATGGTCTCTCAAAGTTAGTCCCATTCCATGTCTTGCTGATCAGTTCCAGGAGAAGGAACAGTTTGCAGCTGAGAGTTGTGGATTAGTACACACCAAGATCTAGAAATATGTGCTTACCTAATACAATGGCCCCATTAGGAAACAAAACATATTGCAGATCTCTTCTGCTAATACACAAAATGATTTAGTTTACATGGAATGTTTATAATAAAGTATGAAATTAGTGGGTTACATTAAATTACTTGCTTAAAAATATTTGGTTCCTTAGAAGTGCTGAAGAAACCCAGCAGATCACTCAGCATCCATAGAAAGTAAAAGGCAGTAGATGTTCCAAGCCTGAGCTAAAACTCGGTCAGAATTGTAGGTTTACCTCCGAGATGCTGCTGCATTCCCATTCCACCTGTGTTCTTACAGCGATGAGGCTGCACTTGATTTACGATGAACTACTGATGCTACTGTGTTGCATGGTTCCATTGATCGAAAATCTGTAAGAGCTTATTTGGACAAGTATTTTTGATTGTTCAAAATAAGTGAGGTTAGTAATATGGGAAAAGATATAAGGAAAGGAGCAAAATGAACCCATTTCAAGAGACACAGGAGACTGCAGAATTTGAAATAAGAACAGAACTATTCAGTAAGATCATGGTTGATCTGGCCTTGGCCTCAGCTCCAATCACCTGCCAGTTCCCCAATAACAATGAATTTTCTAATTCTGCAAAAATCTGTGTCTTCAGTACATTCATTGGGTTTCGGATCTTTGGATAAGCAGTACTCGACTGGCGCAAAAAAGAATCTGTTGGAGGAACTTTGAGGGTCGAGCAGCATTAGTTGTAGAAAAAGAATTGTTGACATTTCAGGTTAGAACATTTTATCAGTACTCGATGAAGGATTCTTCTCCAAAACATATCAAAATTGTAAAAAATGTACAATAACATGAAAATAACCCAAATATTTTTAAGCAAGTAATTTCATGTAACCCACTAATTTCATATTTTATTATAAACATTCCATGTAAACTAAATCATTTTGTGCATTAGCAGAAAAGATCTACAATATGTTTTTCTTTCTCATGGGGCCATTGTATTAGGTAAGCACATATTTCTACATCTTGGTGTGTACTAATCAACATCTCTCAGCTGTAAACTGTTCCTTCTCCTGGAACTGATCAGCAAGACATGGAATGGGACTAACTTTGAGAGACCATCTTTGGACATTATTACTCTTGCTCTGTGAAATTTGTGGTAGAATGGATCAAGATGTCTCGTGTCAAACACAGAGTTGAGGAATTCTCTACTGTGTGCTATACAGCAGGCACAGACTACCTCTCTACATCCTTATCCACTACCTCCTCATAACAATGGTTATAGATAGAATCCTTGCTGAATTACAAATCTGAGCAGAAAGGAATTTCAGCCATAATTCCACAGCCTCATCTCCCAAATTGGGAAGAGGAGGATATGCCAGCAGACTTCACAGATGCTATAATCCAAAACATCTCCAAGGAAGGTAACCAAGAAGGTCTCCCACAAGGATACCAATCATCTCTCAGGGTTGGGAAGTGCAAGTGCCATAAGCTTCAGGTGAGAGGTGAACAATTTTAAAGAGGTCTGAAGGCTGTTACGAACCCAGAGGACCCATAAACCCAGCAGCAATAGATATTCACCAAGACAAATGGTTACTTAAACAAAAGTTGTTTTTAATTATCTTTAAACATGAAAACAGGATCAAACTTTAACTTATCTTAACTAACCTAACTTAACCCCCTTCTAATTCAAAGCACACGTGTATATAATGTGTGTGTAAGTTCAGAAAATCTCTTTGGTTCACAGTCCAATCTCATTTCTCATTCCTCCAAGTTCACTGGTTGGAGGCAATTCTTATACTGTGAACAGAATTTAACATTTATAAAGTTCACCAGGCTTTGGTGCTTGGAAGGTAAATGGTTACTGCTCAGGAAGGTCTTGTCGATTTTCAGAGAGAGATTTGTTGTACATTTACTTCCCTCAGTCACCTCAGTGTCTTGCTGATGAAACTTGTCCCATCAGGATTCTCCAGATGATAACCTCTTTCTTTCAGGTCACCACAGAGTTCCTTTCTGTTTCACTTATTCCAAGTGAAACATTAGACAGCCAGTCCTCTCCCCTTGCATGAACCACAAGAGATTTGACCAGGCCATCTTCCAAACAGGCTGTCCACAAAGCTTGCCAGCTTGTTCTGTTCCAGCTCCAGTTGCTTTCTGCTGGCTGTAACACTGTACAAGTGATCTCTGTCTCTCTCTGAGAGAAAGCCTCTTTGACTCTTTCTGTTTGCAAAACCATATGACCCTCTTAGAACAGCAAGCTCTCTTCCAGACAGAAGCAGCTCCGACATGCTCTTTCATCTGTTGCCTTTTGTAAACAACAATCCATTAGTGAAGTATCTTGAGCAGTCTTCAAAGCTTTTGCAAAAGCTGTTAGGCATTAGCAGAGCTCCAGTATTTCAAATAAGATCTGTTTTAAAGTGTTTGTATGCAACCTACTCTAACAAACCTTTCCCAGTTTATTTCCTAAAAACATATCTATTTCCTCTGACACAGGGGTAAGTTTTTCAGACAGAGTATTGTGGGTATGTGGAACTCTTCCAGAGAAAGTAGCAGAGTACAATTACTGTGGTGATATGTTTTCCCCTTTTACAGTATTCCCTACCTGTGTGCTGTTGTATGTATGAGGCTGGCCCACCCACTAGTGACTCATCTCCTATGTCTCCTCCCCTTATGACCTGGCCATAAAGGTCAACCTCCCTCCCCCCTTCCGGCATTCCTGTACCTGGATCCGGGCCAGCCAAAGTCTTGTTGTTTATTAAAGCCTATCGTTCCCCTGCTCGCGACCTCGTGGTTATTGATAGAGCCTATCAATTACAATGTTAACTTACAAGCTTCATGGATCAGGAAGGTTTAGGAGATTTTGGTTAAATGCAGGTAAATGGGATTTGCTCAGAAGGCCCTGTTCCAGGTCGGGAGCATGGGTAAGTTTATATAGTTCTACAACACCATGACTCTGTGAATGGCAGGCTATGAAGGCCAAGTGTCCTACTCCTGCTCCTGGCTCTTATGGTCTTTGTTCTCATATCTGAGACCTCAGCAAAGTCAAAGATCAACAATAAAATTCATTACCACCTTCAGTGCTGTGCAGCAATCTGATTAAAGGAGGACTTGAAGACCAAGGCATCAATAGAAGCACAGATCTCATGGTCTGGAAGAGCAGCAGGGAGCCCTGCCATGTCTGAGACGTGGACGATTTACAGCAGGCTCATGTACATCAGTGGAGATGTACTATCAGATGTACTATCCATGTAATCCTCCAAATCCTCAATCAGAGCCAATGCACTCAGCAACAAGGACACAGTTACATTCCTGAAAAACAAATAAAACAGCAGGAGCTGGAGACTGAAGCTAAAACAGAAATCCTGGAAGAATGCAGCCAAAGAAACCATTTCAGGCCAGGAACCCATCCTCAGAAGCAGTTGCATCCATGTTGCTTGCCTGTCTAACACCAGAGACCCCATAAAAGAGTCACTTCTCCTGAACTCTTTCCCCAGCAAAAGGTTACCAGGTAGACAGAGGAACATTCTCAAAGCCTCCTTGAAAAGGTGGAGCATTCCCATGGTCCCAAATTCATCTATGGCATTCACATTACAATGCAAATATTTACGTATGCACAAATTAACTGAAGTAGTCATATATTGAAAAATCTACACACAATAATCCACTATTGACATCCGAATGTCCCGTTCACCGATTGGGATTTCTGAACTCTATTATGTATTACCTTATGGGACCATGGATGAAAAATAGTTTGTGATTTTGGATTATTTCAGATATTCAGATAAGGGGTACTCAACCTGTGTTTTGAAGTGTTTATGGATTATAATTAAATTTGAAAGGCTAGGAGATTTGCTTCACATTAACATTGATTCAAGTACACAGAGAATTCTATTAAGCGCCCATGAAACAAGGCATTACATTTTTTTGGAGCATTTTGCCAAGATTAGTTCTTCATTAACAAGTTCGTCGAATAAAATGTAATCTAAAAATTGCTGTGAAGTTCACAGAATGATGACGACCAACATTGTTACTGGTGCTGCAAGATTTAGACAAAACTTGGCACAATATTAACTACTTATATTGAACTGAGGCACATATCCTGGAGATGCAACACAGAAATAGAAGTGGACCACTTTGCCCCGCAACCCTGTTCCCCACTTGATCATTTGAACTGTCTGAATAAGACAGAATTATGTTGAATTGCAGCACACAGAGAAAGGATATTTAGCCCCACAAAAATAATATAGAATCTGAAAAGTTCTGATATAAAACCAGAAAGCATCAGAAGTATTCAGCAGGTCCAGCAGTATCAAAAACATAATTAATATTTGAGTTGAATGATCTAGCTTTTCATATTGAACATTTCCAGCATTTTATGTTTTATTTCAGATTTTCATCATCTACAATATTAGGAAGTAGAAGAGTGCACCACAGGAACATTATGTCTGCGCTGACATGATACCAAGCTACCCTTCCTCTTGCCTGCACATGCTGTTCATGTATCTGCTTAAATGTTTCTTGTGTGCTCTTATCTCTTTCCACCACCACCCTGGCACAATGTTCATGGCACTTAACTTGCACACCTCCCTTAAACTTCCCCTTCTCATCTTAAAGCTATGCCCTCAAGTATTTAATATTTCCAATCTGGGATAAAGGCTCTATCTATCCCATTGGTGCCTCTCATTGTTTTACGTTCACCAGGTCACCCACCAGCCTCCATTGCTCCAAAGGAAACAATCCAAGTTTGTCCAACCTCTCCTCACAGCTGATGCATTTCAAACTCCTCCTCTGGTTCAATATTAGTGCTCGTGTTGATGTAATACACAGCTCCCACAACCTTGCAATATCTCACACTATCACCATATCGCAAAGATGAATGGAAATCGCTGCATGTAACTCTCCTGTGGTTGGTCTCAAACATGATACGGCATTGGATGTTATTTGCACAAGTATCAACATGTTCCCATGTGATACGAAGTGACCATTGAATACCCACTCCATTGAGCAGCAGCCTTCCAAGTTACAGCCCTGATTCCTGGCATGGCTGGTTCCTGCATTCGCCTCATAGGCAGGTGAAGAGCCAACTAAAATTCAGATGCTTCCCAGGAATCTAAAGGTAAAATAAGTATGTTGAGTGCATTGCCTCTGACATCATATGCATGAGGCCAACAGCGGTGGAGTCAGTACACTGAAAGAGGGCTTACAGATTGATGCTTTATTGTTATTTCTTAGTGAGGGAGAGAATGAACATTTCTTTTACATTAATAAAAATGATTGATATGAGAGCCTGTCTGGGCAAGAATGTCCACTCTGACACATTTAAGATAGATTTGAAATTCAAATGCATGCCAGCCATGAAGTGAATCACTTAAGAAAATATTTGCATTTGAAGTCTTACTGTGCAAAATAAATATTGCATTTATTGTGAATCTTGCTTTTGCTAAGGAATAGTTCCCTAAAATCGCTTATTATGACTGAGATGTGAAGGAAAAAGTACATTAGTAGATCAAAGCACCTTGCATCTAACTTGAACACAAGAACATTCCAGCTAATATTTCCATTTACTGATGCTTTACGTCTTGCTGGTTTGGTCCACACACAATTATTAATAGGATAATTAGCTCTGTTATAAACACATTGATTCAATGGAGCTTTTCTTTGTGCACATTCACCTACTCCATAGAACAAGATTCCTGTGTGTTACACTTGTGTTTTTATACTGGACACATATTAGAGGCTTTGTGAATTCAGAGCTCATATAAATGGAGTGTCGACTCTACATTAAAGACATACTTTCCCCCTATTTGGTTTTAATTTTGATGCAGTGCAAGCTTAACGTTGATTTAGCATATTCTTTTAATGGGGCAATATTCCTTATTTGGCAGCCAAGGCAAGCTGGATGTGAAAGTGGTTCTAAATATATGCCACACACTGCCTCCTTTCTCACTCTGTGCAACAGTCTTTTATTCATTAAATTTAAAAAGAAAACACCATCATTAATTTAAAAGAGACTGTTATGGCTGACTGCCATCTGCAATGGTGTGTTGGATTATATTTTGTCAAAGCAATTTTTCAAATCAGGGAAGCACTGAAGAAAACGTGAAGATGGATAGGTATGATAAACAGATTTCTCAGGCACTCCTGCCTCATGCCATCTCTCTCCTTTATTCATCATTCCCATGCAGTTCTCATCCGAAAATATTCCCGTGTTTTCCTCCTAGCTTCAGGAAAGAAAAATGCAGAACCTTTCAAACTGCAAATCTTTCAGACCAGCTTCCATTTTCTTCAATGTAGCCTGTGCAAGTTTGACTTTCAGTATCATGTTTCATCCTCATAGGAAGAAATTACCAAGAGCATAGATAGAGGAAAAGATTCAGGTCAATTCAGATGGGAGTTTATTGTCATACACAGAAGTACAATCTGCAGATGCACCAACATTCTTACATGCTGAAACAAAATGTGCATCGGATACACTAGTGCAGAAAGAGATAATATGTATAAAAGATAGATAGAAATAAATATTCACATTTGCAGTTATGTAGTGCAAAAAAAAGGAGGTTGTATTTCAATAGTGCAGATGAGCCTTTTTTGGTGGTCCCAGAGTAGTTTGTGTTTATCAAGATCAAGAGTCAGATAGCTGGTGGATAAAAACTGTTTAGCTTTTTTTTTATTTAGACATACAGCATGGTAACAGGCCATTTCGACCCATGAGCCCATGCTGCCCATTTACCCCTAATTAACCTACACCCGCCCCCACCCCCCCAATCCGTACCCAATTGCTGGCACTGTATCTTGAACCTAGAGGCATTGAACTTCAGGCTTTTGTACTTTTTCCTCGAAGGTCGCAGTCAAAAGATGCTGTGACCAGGGTGATGGAGGTCCTTTGTGATGTTGGCTGCCTTCTTCCTGCAGCACCTCAAGAGCTGGGAGGTCGGAATGGACCTGGCTATGTTTGATAGTATTCTTTCCACAGTAAACCTGTATGAAGTTTGACAGATTATTTGACAACATGCCAACTCTCCTCAAACTTCTTAGACAGTCAAGGCATTGGTGTGCTTTCAACACCGTTGCCTTGGTGTACAAAGTTCAAATTTATTCTCAGTGTACACACATGACAACTTATTACCGTCTATTACACACACCCCTCCAAAATGTAGTGGACACAGCGCAGGACATCACAGGCAAAAACCCTCCCCACCACTGAGAAGATCTACAGGGGATGCTGCCAATGGAGAGCAGCAACAATCATCAAGGATCCACACCACCCAGCATATGCTCTGTTCTCGCTGCTACCATCGGGAAAGAGGTATAAGTACCACAAGACTCGCACCACCAGGTTCAGGAACAGCTTCTACCACTCCTCCATCAGACTCCTCAGCGACAAACTCAATTAGAGACTCATTTAAAGGCTCTTACTTTTGCACTTTATTGATCTTTTTTAAAATCTCTTTGTATGGCACTATCAGTTTGTTTACATTTTGTTATCTGTTCACATTTCTTTATTTGTTAACATCTGTACCTTCTGTACTGTTTGTTTTTTGCACTACCAAATCTGCCTCGCCTGCAGGAAAAAGCATCTCAGGGTTGTATGTGATATAATGCATGTAAAATCATAGAAAATCCTCCAGCACAAAGTTGTGCTGAATTTGTTCCTACCTTAGAAATTACTCAGCTTGCCCATAACCCTCTATTTTTCTAAGCTTCATGTACCTATCCAAAAATTTCTTAAAAGACTATCGCATCCAGTTGCCGGCAGCTCATTCCCCACACTCTCTGTGTCAAAAAATTATCCCTGCCATCTCCTCTGCACCTACCCCCCAGTACCTTAAACCCATGTCCTCTTGTGGCAACCATTTTAGCCCTGGGAAAAACCCTCTGACTATCCACATGATCAAAGCCTCTCATCAACTTATACACCTCTATCAGGTCACCTCTCATCCTCCATCGCTCCAAGAAGAGGCTGAGCTCACCCAACATTTTTTCATAAGGTATGCTTCCTAAACCAGGCAATCTCCTTCTAAATCTCCTCTGCACCCTTCCATGGCTTCCACGTCCCTCTCGTAGTGAGGTGACCAGAAATGAGCACATTGGGGTCTAATCAGGGTCCTATATAGCCGCAACATTACTTCTCAGTTCCTGAATTCAATCCCACAATTAATGAAGGCCAATACACCGTACGCCTTCTTAACCAAAGAATCAACCTGCACAGCTGCTTTGAGTGCCCTATGGGCTCGGACCCCAAGATCCCTCTGATCCTCCACACTGCCAGGAGTCTTACCATTAACATTATATTCTCCCATCATATTTTACTTACCAAAATGAGCCATTCACATCTGGGTTGAACTCCATCTGCTACTTCTCAGCCCAGTTTTGCATCCTGTCATTGTCCCGCTGTAACCTCTGACATATTTCCAACTATCCACAACACGCCCAACCTTTGTGTCATCAGAAAACTTACTAACCCATGCCTCCACTTCCTCATCCAGGTCATTCATAAAAATCATGAAAAATAAGAGTCTCAGAACAGATCCCTAAGGCACACTACTGGTCACCGACCGCCATGCAGAATATGACCCATCTACAACCACTCTTTGGCAGTTCTGGATCCACAAAGCAATCCTCCTTATTTTCTCAATAAGCCTTGAATGGGGTACTTATTAAATGCCTTGGTGAAATCCATATACACTACATCTACTGCTTTTCCTTCATCAATGAGTTCAGTCACTTCCTCAAAAAATACAATCAGGCTCTGCCCTTGACAAAGCCATGTTGACTATAGTATTCCTAATCATATTATACCTCTCCAAATGTTTATAAATTCTGCCTCTCAGGATCTTCTCCATCAGCTTACCAACCACTGAAGAAAGATTCACTGGTCTATAATTTCCTGGGGTATCCCTACTCCCTTTCTTGAGTAAAGGAACAACATTTGCAACCCTCCAATCCTTCGGTACCTCGGCCATCCCCATTGACGATTCAAAGATCATCGCCAGAGGTTCAATATTCTCTTTGCTCACCTCCCACAGTAGCCTAGGGTACATCTTATCCAGACTGGGCGATTTATCCAACTTGATGTTTTCCAAAAGCTCCAGCACATCCTCTGACAATAAATCTGAAATCTGAAATATACAACCCTGAGGTTCTTTTTCCTGCAGGGTAGGCAGAATTTCTACTTATCGTTAACTATAAACTGTACTCAAGAAAAAAAGAGAGAAATGTAAACAAAGAAAGAAATGTAAACCAACTGTGCAATACAGAAAAAAAAATCAGTAATAAATATCGTATGAAGTAAGTCCTAAATGAGTCTCTGATTGGATCTGTTGTTTGGAGTCTGCTTGTGGAGGGGTAGTAACTGTTTCTGTACCTGGTGGCACCTATACCTCTTTCCTGATGGCAGCAGTGAAAAGAGAGCATATCCTGGATTTTTGATAATTGCTGCTGCTCTCCGAAGGCAGCATTCGATGGTGGGCAGAGTTTTTTCCAGGCATGTACTGGGCTGTGTCCACTAACTTTTGCAGGGCTTTCCACTCGGAGGTATTGGTGACCCCAAAGCATGCCGTGATGCAATTGGTCAGCATATTTTACATTACACATCTGTAGACATTTGCCAAGGTTTCCAATGTCACACCGAACCTCCACAAGTAGAGGTGCTCACGTGCTTTAGTAGGTTGGGTCCAGGAAAGGTCTTCCAAGGTAGTGATCACAGGAATTTAAACTTGCACAACTTCTCAACCTCCTATCCCCCAAAGATCATTGGATTGTACACCTCTGGTTTTCCTTTCCTAAGGTCTACAATTAGTTTTGGTGATATTGAATGAGAGATTGTTGTCAGTACAGCTCTTTTTCTGATAGAGATTATGGAGATGTTCTTGCCAATCTGCACTGATTGTGGTCTGGAGGTGAGGAAATCCAGGATCCAATTACACAGTGGGGCTTTAAGCCCCAGGATTTGGAATGTGCTGATGGGATGATGGTGTTGAATGCCAAACTGTAGTCAATAAAGAGCATCTTGGTACATGCCTGTTTGTTGTTGAGGATGCGCTGGCTCCAGGAGAGGTCTTCCAAAATGTGAACTCCCAGGATCTTGAAAGTTTAGACCTTCCCTCATTTGTCCCACAAATGCGTGGTTCCTCAACTTCCCATTCCTCATTAATAATCACTTTGCTATTGATATGCCATAGACAAGGACCAGTCAAGTTTTATTCCAATACTGGATTTTTATTAACAGATGAAAACCCACCTGTAAACGTGCCAATGGGAAAAGGTTCTCCATCTGTTATACCAGTGGGGTGGAGTATCTCTACAGGCATAGCCAATAGTCAGGGGTACCACTTCAGCACCTCTCTCTTTCCCAAGAGCTTTAGCACCTGGTGGAGCAGACTTTAGGACCTTTGCTTGTTGCAGAGCTGTATTAAAGGTCAAGCCCGGGGTCTCCAATAAACGTTGCCTGATGTACTCCGATTCCAATCCACTTATGAATGCGCCCAACATCAAGGACACTCAGTGGGCTTTGGCCATGAAAGCAGCACAAGTGCAGGCTCTGGATAGCCCTTTTAGTTCAAAGGCATCTTCACTCTCTCCTGCTTGTTGTTTTCAAATGTGAAGCTGATGTCTTGCGAACAAAGTGTTTTGTGGCAGATCATAATAGGTCCTGAGGAGATTCACTGCATTCTGGTAGACAGCTGTCTCCCTAACCATGGAGTAGGGCACTTCTCCAAGGAGGGCCACAAGATGGTGCATTTTCGCTGCATCTTGCAGAACATTGTTCACTCGCATGTATGCCTCAAAACACTGGAGCCAGTGGTGAAAAATTTCTCCAGCTCAGGTGGCATCTTGATCTATCTTGAGTCTTCCAGGTTTCAGGGAAGTATCCATGATTGTTCATCTGTTAATAAAATTGATATGCCATAGACAAGGACCAGTCAAGTACATTCCAATACTGGGCTTTTATTAATAGACGAAAAGCCTCCTCTAAACTGGCCAGTGGGAAAAGGTTCTCTATCTGTTATACCAGTAGGGTGGAGTATCTCTCCAGCCATAGCCAATATCAAGCAGTCAGTATAATACACCCCTTTTCCATTACATCATCACATTTATATCTTCTCAGAAGGTGATAATTTCAATGTTCATTGACAACAGTTTTCATGGTGATTTTGTCATGTGGCCTTCACCCAATCACACTCCTCCTATCCAATGTTCTTCAAAACTACTTCCCAAAACATAAATCTTTCACGTGGCTCACTCCCTTTCATCCTCGGGGAGCACTGTATTCCTAAATTTCCCTTCTATCATTTCAAATCTGTCCCTGACTCCATCTTTGCAACACAACCGTACTGCTCTTAAGTATACATCCCAGCACAATAATAAAGTCCATATTCCCTTCAAAAGGTTGTTTGCCCATTTCATCTATTTGGCCATTGGTTGCTTATTCTATTTTTAGAGATCCCAGATAAATTCTCATGGGAAATAACGTTCTGTGAGATTGTCAGCTGGGTACAGCCAAGATCATCTGACAATTACACAGTCTGCTGGAGGAACTCAACAGGTCAAGCAGCATCTGTGGAGTGGGGTGGGAAAGGAAGGAATTGATAACATTTCAGATTGAGACCCTGTGTCAGGACTGATAGCAGAGATGGAAGATAACGGGTATAAATAGGAGTTGTGGGGCATGGAGACTGGGGCCAGGAGGTGATATGTGGACAAGGGAGCTTTGAATGATGACAGATAGATGGAATCCAATGGGGGAGGAAGGGGGTTAGTGACAGGGGCTTGGTGATAGGTGGAGACAAACAATGAGAAAATGAAAGTGCAGATGGAGCCAGGTCAGGGAGAGCGGAGGCTGAAGGTGGAAACGATGGGTCACTTGACCTGAGACCAAGCCTCCAGGATTAGATTTTTCAGCAAGTGGAATTAGCTTCTCAGCAGTTACAACCTGAAAGTGAGGAGAAGATAAGCTATTAAAGTCGGGGGCTTACCGGGGCTTGGGCCAACTTGGTTCGGCTGGGAGTCGGAGGAGGAGCTTGGAGAGAGTCGGTCTGTGAATTAGAGGAGGAGGAGCTTGCTGAAAGTGACAAGGTTAATTGGTCAAGGGGCCAATAAAAGGAGTGAAAGGGGAGGGAGCGGCCAGCGAGGTGTGGCTCAGTGAGTGAGTGGAGCAATGAAGGAGTAAGACTTCCTAGCTTTGGCTTATCAGGCTTTGGCGAAAGCAAGCAAGGAGAAAAGGTACGCTGAGTTATTTGCCTTCGTATTCAGAGTCACGCCAATAGGGTTAGTGCTCTGTACTGGGTGTCAGATGTGGGAACAATGGGTGACCTCCACCCTCCCAAATAGCCACATCTGCACCAGGTGCACCGAGATGCAGTTACTAAGGGAGCGAATTAGGGATATGGAGTTGCAGATTGATGACCTGCGGCTTGTAAGGGAGAGTGAGGAGTTAATCGACTCAACTTTCCGGACGATATATACTCCAGAACCCGTGTCAGGTAAGTGGGAAACCGTCAGGGGGGAAATAAAAAAGCGAGAAAAGCGGAGAGCACACCAGTGACTATCCCACTCAGCAACAGTCATGTTGTGTTGGATTCTGTTGAGGGAGATAACTGGACAGAAGATGGCCACGGGCACCAGGTCAATGGCAATCAGCCTGGCAGAGTGGTGCAAAAAATGCAGTAGTTATTGGGGACTCCATTGTCAGGGGTACAGACAGGAGGTTCTGTGAGCCAGATAAGTATACCCGCATGGTGTGCTGCCTCCCTGGTGCAAGGGTACGAGATATCACAAATCGGGTCCAAAATATTCTGAGAGGGAGAGCAGCCTGATGTCTTGGTACATGTGGGTACAAACAACATTGACAAGAAAAGGGAGGAGGTAATGAAAAGGGATTACAGTGAGCTTGGACGAAAGCTGAAAGACAGGAACGCTAGGGTGGTGATTTCGGGATTACTACCTGTTCCAAATGCAAGTGATGAAAAGAATGTAAGGATAAGGAAAATGAACGTGTGACTGAGGTGCTGGTGTACAAGGCAAGGATTTGGCTTCTTGGATCATTGGGATCTCTTTTGGGGAAGGCATGATCTTTACAAGAGGGACGGGTTGCACCTAAATCCAAAAGGTGTCAACATTTTGGCAAGTATGTTTGGTACAGCAGTGGGGCAAGGTTCAAACTAATTTGGTAGGGGTATGGGAACCAGAGTGATAGGGAAAAGGGTAGGGAAGATAAAGTAATGGCCAGGAAAAGTAAAATAGGAAAAGTAATGTTGGGAGGAGAAAGTAAAAAATCAGATGGTGCAGTGAGTTTTCGGGTCAATGATAGTGTTAAGAAAATTACAAAGAAAAATAGTGGGCAGAAAAATCAAAAGAAAAGGTTACAGAAGTCACTAGATATTAAAAGGACAAAGAGAATAAGGGCACTTTATCTGAATGGCCGCAGTCTTAGAAATAAGGTTAGTGAACTTGAGGCGCAAATTGGTACCCATGCCTATGATTTGGTAGCCATCACGGAAACATGACTACAAGGTGACCCTAAATGGGAATTAAACTTTCAAGGGTATCAGGTGGTGCAAAGAGATAGACAGGATGGTAAGGGAGGTGAAGTTGCACTCTTAATCAAAGATGAGCTCCAGGCAGTAGTGAGGGATGATATAAGATCTGAAGAGCATAATGTTGAGTCCATTTGGGTAGAGATAAAGAATAACAAAGGGAAAAAATTATTGGTGGGTGTTATCTATCGCCCACCAAATAACAATAGCTTAGTGGCACAGGAAATAAATAGAGAGATAAGTGAGGCATGTAATAATGATACGGCAGTAGTCATGGGGGACTTTAACTTCCACATAGATTGGGAAAATCAAGTTGGTCATGGGAGTCTGGAAGAGGACTTCATAGAATGCATCCGCGATAGCTTTCTTGAGCAGCATGTTAAGGAACCCACAAGAGAAAATGCTCTCCTGGATCTAGTGTTGTGCAATGAGATAGGTAGAGTAAATGATGTAATAGTCAGAGACCATCTGGGAAATAGCGATCATAGTATGATTGAATTTCTCATTCAGATGGAAGGGGAAATAGTTAGATCTAAAACTAATATATTATGCTTAAACAGGGGTGACTACCATAGGATGAGGGAGGAATTGGGCAGAGTGGACTGGGAGCACAGGCTAATTGATGAAACAGTTGAAGAACAGTGGAAGATTTTCAAAGAAATATTTTGTAATGCTCAACAAAAATATATTCCGGTCAGGAAAAAGGGCAGCAAGAGATGGGAAAATCAACTGTGGTTAACAAAGGAAATAAAGGAGAGTATAAAATTGAAGGTGCAGGTGTACGAAGCTGCAAAGAGCAGTGAGAAACTGGAAGATTGGGAAAACTTTAAGAGACAACAAGGAGTTACAAAGCGGGTAATAAGAAATGAGAAAAAGGATTATGAAAGTAAATTGGGACAAAATATAAAAACAGAAAGCAAAAAATTTTATAAATATATAAAATGGAAGAGGGTGGCCAGAGTTAACATAGGACCCTTGGAGGCTGAGAAAGGAAAACTGGTAGCAAAAAATGAGGAAATGGCCGAGGCACTAAACAAATATTTTGTGTCAGTCTTCACGGTGGAAGACATGTCCAGCATGCCCAAGTGCGGAGTTAAGGATGCGAATGTTGGGGAGGGCCTTGATAAAATAGTTGTTACAAATGAAGTAGTGATGGAGAAACTAATGGGACTAAAGCCAGACAAATCACCTGGTCCTGATGATATGCATCCAAGGGTTCTGAAGGAAATGGCAGACGTTATAGTTGATGCATTGGTGGTCATATACCAAAATTCCTTGGATTCTGGGCAAGTCCCGACAGACTGGAAGACAGCAAATGTCACGGCACTTTTTAAGAAGGGATGTAGGCAGAAGACTGGAAATTATCGGCCAATTAGCTTGATGTCTGTAGTTGGAAAAATGCTTGAAGCCGTCATTAAAGATGAAATAGTGAAACTTTTGGAACGTAAGGGTTCAATCAGGCAGACGCAGCATGGTTTTAGAAGATCTTGTTTGACAAACTTGTTAGGATTCTTTGAGGATATAATGGGTGCGGTGGATAGAGGGGAACAGGTTGATTTTGTATATTTGGATTTCAAGAAAGCGTTTGATAAGGTGCCGCACAAGAGACTTATCAGTAAGTTACAGGAAAGAGGAGTCCGGGGAAGTATATTGGCCTGGATTGAAAATTGGTTGTCTGACAGGAGACAGAGAGTCGGGATAAATGGGAGTTTTTCAGGTTGGCAGAGAATGGTAAGTGGGGTGCCGCAGGGGTCAGTGTTAGGCCCACAACTGTTCATCATTTACATTGATGACTTGGAGGTGGGGACAAAATGTGGAGTAGCCAAGTTTGCGGATGACACCAAATTGAGTGGAAGAGCAAATTGTAATGAGGATGTGGAGAGTCTGCAGAGGGATATAGTTAAGCTGGATGAGTGGGCAAAGGTCTGGCAGATGGAGTACAATGTTAGTAAGTGTGAGGTTATCCACTTTGGCAAGAAAAATAAAAGAACTGAATATTATTTAAAGGGTGAAAAACTACAGCATGCTGTTGTGCAGAGGGACTTGGGAGTGCTTGTGCACGAATCGCAAAAAGTTAGGTTGCAGGTGCAGCAGGTTATTAAGAAGGCAAATGGAATGTTGGCCTTCATCGCTAGAGGAATTGAATTCAGGAGTAGGGAGGTAATGTCGCAACTGTATAAGGTACTGGTGAGACCGCACCTGGAGTACTGTGTCCAGTTCTGGTCTCCATATTTGAGGAAGGATATACTGGCTTTGGAGACGGTCCAGAGGAGGTTTACTAGGTTGATCCCTGGGATGAAGGGGTTGACTTATGATGAAAGATTAAATCATCTGGGATTGTATTCGCTCGAGTTCAGAAGAATGAGAGGAGATCTTATAGAAACATATAGGATTATGAAGGGTACGGATAGGATAGATGTAGGAAGGTTTTTTAAGCTGACCGGGGAAACTAAAATGAGAGGACACAGTCTCAAGATTCGGGGGAGTAGATTCAGGACAGAGATGAGGAAAAATAGTTTTTCCCAGAGAGTAGTGAATGTTTGGAATTCTCTAACCAGGGAAGTGGTTGAGGCTGCTTCATTAAACATATTTAAAATTCGGTTAGATACATCTTTACATGATAGAGGAATTAGGGGATATGGGGAGAAGGCAGGTAGATGGAGTTAGGTCATAAATTAGATCAGCCATGATCGTATTGAATGGCGGAGCAGGCTCAATGGGCCATTTTTGGCCTACTCCTTTTCCTACTTCCTATGTTCCTATGTTTCTAACCTCTCTGGTTCTCAGAATCTCCTGTGAGTTTTGGGCAATCTTCCTCAATTCCTCCTCATTGAATGCCCACCTCATTGCAGGGGTCACCCTGGTAAATCTGCACGACAGCGACTGTGATGGTCCAGATTCTATCACCAATGTGTCTATGTACAGATGGTAGTGTAGGATGACTGTGATTGGCTGAGAGTGTAGCCACACCTACTGGCAGGTCTTAAAGGATTGCTCCTCGCCAGACCAGGTTATTCTGGACTGGTTGACCTACTTGTGATAGGTTCCAGTCTTTTAGTTAATAAAAGCCTTGGTTTGGATCAACAAGTCTTTGGTTCTTTCGACATGCACTACAACGACTCAAAGGCAAAGAAATCCTTTCTTTTGGGAAGAAGTCCAAAACCGCACTGGGTATTCAAGTGAGGACTCATCAAAGGCCTGTACAATCTCAGCATGACTTCCTTACATAAATAGGCTTTACAAAGCCATTATATAAAGCATATGGCAATTAATCTCATGCAGCTTTAGTAATGAATTTCAATTCTTTTTTCAAGTCTATAAGTTGCTTCATTCACAAATTCAAGGAGAATTTTGCTGGCCCATTTACGCTACATCTGATATGACATTGTATGTGTGATGTCCTTGCTGAAGAGCTATTTTATTTTCATTTTAGGCTAGTCCCATAAAATCAAAAGATAACATTGCATGGTCCTTCGCACACTCAATTTCAAACACACACACGCATGTGTGTGTGTGTGTGGGGGGGGGGGGGGGTGGCGGCAGGAGACAAGCAAAAGGAATTTTATTCAAAATGCAAAATTTTCATTTTGATATTTTATGGGACACCTTTGAATGATACCCTGGAGTGTGAGTAAAATAAACATTTTTTTGGTCAGCAATTGAGGGCAAAACTACTAAGGAGATTGGAGTCTCAGACGCTATCTTCTATTTCAACTACCAGATGCTGCCAGTTTTGTCTGTTCTTTCCGAGGTTAGTGAAAGAAACCATCCTGTAGCCAAATATAGTATTCATTGAAAAGAGTTATTAGTGTGAACAGAATCAAAAGGTTGTGGTTTCAAGCCTCACTGCAAAAGAATTAAACACAATCCAGACTGGTATTTCAGCCAATTATTGAAGGAACGGTACAAATTCAGAATTTTTATTTTCAGATGAAATGTTAAATATAATTTTGTCTATCCAGCATGTAACATTGGCAGAATATGGGTGTTTTCCTGGTGATTTCTTCAAATGCCAAGGATTACAGAACGTTGCAGAAAGTGGCAGACACAGCCGAATCCATCACGGACATTGATCTCCCAAATGCCAAAGATATCTATGGTATAGCATTGCCTCAAGGACCTCCACCACCTCAAATGACAGAAGGAGAAGAAGACAAAATGAACTGACCCAGTATGTAAAAGTAGAAGACACAAATTTCTTATTTATTTTCATTGTGTGATGACATTGTTTAATGGGTTTAATGTATCATGTACGTTGAACGTTGAGTGAGTGCGGAGGGGGGGTGAAGGAGGGAGGGGGGAAAAGGGGAGAAAATTACACTGTATATTCAAGAGGGAAATGTTTGTGTGTATTTTTGTCAGTATAGTGTGAAAATTTTTTTTTTAATTTAAAAAAAGGAGAGAACCAACATCATAAAAAGTCTTCCACTCTCTTTCCTCTGCTACTTTCAGGCAGAAAGTACAGGAGCCTAAAGCCCAGCACCTCTTGGCTCAAGAACAGATTCTTTCCAACATCACCTGAAACTTAACACTACTAAAAGTCCATCAAAGAGCTTTTTGTACTCCTACCAGAACATCAGGTTCAGCCAACCTACTACAAATATTTATAATGTATTATTTCTTCTTATCCTTTTACATTTAATTATCATTTTTTATCTTCATTCTCACACATTTTTTAAAATTATTTTATTTTCGTTTTCACAGACTTACAAAGTCCAATAAACAAAGACATTCATACCCAAAGTATGTATTTGTCTCCACCACCCCACCTCCCCCACCTACCTAAGAGAATACATTCCAAAACCTTATCTCGATCCCAATCACCGTGGGGTCCATGACCCCGTTCAAGACCCTATAATGAAAATAAATCACAATGGCAATTCCATTCCAAGAAAACACTAAAAAGGAAAGAAAGAAACTCAAAGGAAAAAGAAAACTAAGGAGCTGAAAAGAAAAGGGCAGATGCATCTTCGGGGCCAAGTCATATTTCCGTAATCACACCTCTGGCCACACTGGGGTAATTTACAATTATCCCTATTTAAGAGGCGGGTATCAATCTATCTGAGAACCAATGTACTTCAGGTAAGGTTTCCCCACTCTAATGAGTGTGTCATGTTTCCTCCATAAATTATATGTGATTTTCTCTTGGGGAATGTAACTCTGCATTTCCATATTCCATTGTGTGGTATTTAGCTGGGAGTCGGACTTACATGAAAACGCTATACACTTCCTTGCTACCGCCAAATTGACCTTCACAAACAAAATTTGAAATTTAGTGAGTCTAAACTGCACTCTCCAACATCCCCCAACATCCTGATCCTGATCCAGATCCTGTAGAAAATCCATTTGTGTAATTTTTTTTAGAAAATCCCCTAGGTCATCCCAAAAAAGGTCTCAACTTTGAGCACAGCCAGGTAGAGTGGATGAAAAGTCCCACCACCACACCACATCTAAAACACATTTCTGAAATCTCAGACTTTGACCTGTATAGTTTCTGAGGTGTAAGGTACAACTGGTGCAGGAAGTTATACTGCACCATCCTGTATCTGGTGGTGATGACCCCTGCCACACTGTCCAGACACAGGACCTGGCACCATTCTCCAAGTCCAACTCCCATCTCTCCCGCCACCTTTGTAGGCCTGGTTTCAGACCTTCACTTTTGAATATGTAATACATCTTAGAAATAAATTTATGCACATTCCCCATTCGAATTAGAATCTCCATGTTACTACGTTCATGCATCTGAATTATACTTAATTTGTGTCAGTACATAAATACATAACTGAGAAGCTTCAGCAAGTAAGATTTTCATTGCATCTCTACAACGTACTTATGTATTTCACAATTAACTCATTCATTCATTGAACTTTAATTTCTCAGTCACCATTAACCATACAACCACTTACAGCACAGAACAGGCCAGTTCGGCCCTACTAGTCCATGCCGTAGCAAATACCCACCCTCCTAGTCCCACTGACCAGCACCCGGTCCATACCCCTCTAGTCCCCTCCTATCCATGTAACGATCCAGTCTTTCCTTAAATGTAACCAATGATCCTGCCTCGACCACATCTGCCGGAAGCTGATTCCACATCCCCACCACCCTCTGCGTAAAGAAATTTCCCCTCATGTTCCCCTTATAATTTTCCCCCTTCAATCTTAAACCATGTCCTCTAGTTTGAATCTCCCCCTTTCTTAATTGAAAAAGCCTATTCACTTTACTCTGTCTGTCCCTTTTAAAATCTTAAACACCTCTATCAAAACCCCTCTCAATCTTCTACACTCCAGAGAAAAAAGCCCCAGTCTGCACAACCTGAAAGAAGAGTACTTGGGTAAATAAATTGGAAGTCCACAGGTCTGGATCGACAATCCAGAAATTATGAGCTAAAGAACGATGCTAACTATCTGAGAATTTGATTTCATTTTGTAGTAATCAAGATAGAAAAAGCTGATATGGCTTAGAGTGATTGTAACCCTGCTGAGTCATCATCTAAGAATTTTGGTCCCAACCTGTTCTTGATTCTGTGTGATTTCAAGTAAATACTAATGTCATTCGTCTTTTACTAACTTCAAAAAAGGCTGAGCAACTCCCTTAGTTATTAGGAATTGGCAATAAATCCCAACCTTTCCAATGGAAGGCTCAGGCCCAAAACATCAAAAATACAGCATATCTTTCCCTTCTATGGATGCTGTGAGACCTGCTGAGTTCCTTCAGCATATTGGTGTTCTACAAACAGGAAGGTTATCTTTGATCTGGTTATGTTAACTGATTTACATTTTAATGTGGTTGTACGTGGCATTTCACAGTGAAGGATTCTGGGAATCATGAAAAATCCCTGACTTAATTTTTATTAAGTAGAGACTTTCAGTTTCATAACCTAGGCCATTTTCATTAGTCCACTCCCTCACAATCAACACCCACTTCACACCCAGCCACACCATCCTCCTCACTGAAGTTTTTCAAAGCAACGACTAATAATTTTTAACAATGAAAAATTCACACAATCGATATCACATAATGTTTTCTCCGAAAATGCAAAGCTGGTCCCTTAAATCCAACACCCAGTAACTTTCCATTAGATGAATCTTGCATAACTTCAGAACTAATAAAACTTACTTAAGCCTTTGAAATGAATTCCATTGGATCCTATGGCTTAAATCAGACATCTGATACTCTTCAGAGGTTAATTATAAAGAGACTGGAGATTTCTTAAGCTCAGTGTATGTGATCTCTCATGTTCTCCGCAATGAATCAAGCAGTGCTGATTTGGAAAACACTTTTTAGAAACAAATCTTGCAGAAAATGAACATATGACTTGGGAGCAGGAATCGGCCACTTGGCCCCTCCAGTCTGCTTCACCATTCAATAAGACCACAGCTGATCCAATTACACCTCAACTCCTCATCCATCTTGTCAAAACCCCATTTAACTTCCTTTGGATGCTTCTAAACTCCACTGGATGTTTATGTGCTGTGCAAACATAATGTAGCTCACCCATTCCTGCTATTCATCTAGTATACTTCTTTTCAGCTCCTTCCACTATATTAACAAACTCCCTCAGGTAAGACCATAACACCATGAAATGTAGGAGGAGAATTAGGCCATTTAGCCCACAAGTCTGCCCTGCTATTTTGTCATGACTGATTAACTATCCTTTTCAACCCCATTTTCCTGCCTTCTCCCTGTAACCCATGATTCCCTTCCTAATCACGAACCTACCTACCACAGACTGCCTCACCATAGGAAACATCTTCTCCATGCCCACTCTATCCAATCCTTTCAGTATTCAATAGGTTTCAATGAGATTCTCCTCATTCTTCTCAAGTAAGGAGATCAATTCTCTGCATCAGGGCAGCATGGTTAGCTTAGTAGTTAGAACAATGCCATTACAGTGACAACGACCTTGGTTCGATTCTGCCGTTATCTGTAAGGAGTCTGTACATCATCCCTTTGACCTGTATGAGTTTCCCCCCGAATGCTTCGGTTTTCTCCCACCCTCCAAAACGTACAGGATTGTAGGTTATTTTGAGTGTAATTGGGTAACAATGGCGTGAAGCAAGGCTGTGTTCTCGCACCAACCCTCTTTTCAATCTTCTTCAGCATGATGCTGAACCAAGCCATGAAAGACCCCAACAATGAAGACGCTGTTTACATCCGGTACCGCACGGATGGCAGTCTCTTCAATCTGAGGCGCCTGCAAGCTCACACCAAGACACAAGAGAAACTTGTCCGTGAACTACTCTTTGCAGACGATGCCGCTTTAGTTGCCCATTCAGAGCCAGCTCTTCAGCGCTTGACGTCCTGCTTTGCGGAAACTGCCAAAGTGTTTGGCCTGGAAGTCAGCCAGCTCCCCACCATGACTACCAGCCCCCCCACATCTCCATCGGGCACACAAAACTCAAAACGGTCAACCAGTTTACCTATCTCGGCTGCACCATTTCATCAGATGCAAGGATCGACAATGAGATAGACAACAGACTCGCCAAGGCAAATAGCGCCTTTGGAAGACTACACAAAAGAGTCTGGAAAAACAACCAACTGAAAAACCTCACAAAGATAAGCGTATACAGAGCCGTTGTCATACCCACACTCCTGTTCGGCTCCGAATCATGGGACCTCTACCGGCATCACCTACGGCTCCTAGAACGCTTCCACCAGCGTTGTCTCCGCTCCATCCTCAACATCCATTGGAGCGCTTTCATCCCTAACGTCGAAGTACTCGAGATGGCAGAGGTCGACAGCATCGAGTCCACACTGCTGAAGATCCAGCTGCGCTGGGTGGGTCACGTCTCCAGAATGGAGGACCATCGCCTTCCCAAGATCGTGTTATATGGCGAGCTCTCCACTGGCCACCGTGACAGAGGTGCACCAAAGAAAAGGTACAAGGACTGCCTAAAGAAATCTCTTGGTGCCTGCCACATTGACCACCGCCAGTGGGCTGATATCGCCTCAAACCGTGCATCTTGGCGCCTCACAGTTTGGCGGGCAGCAGCCTCCTTTGAAGAAGACCGCAGAGCCCACCTCACTGACAAAAGGCAAAGGAGGAAAAACCCAACACCCAACCCCAACCAACCATTTTTCCCCTGAAGCCGCTGCAACCGTGTCTGCCTGTCCCGCATCGGACTTGTCAGCCACAAACGAGCCTGCAGCTGACGTGGACTTTTACCCCCTCCATAAATCTTCGTCCGCGAAGCCAAGCCAAAGAAGAACTGGGTAGCACTCAGTGTCTAGAGTCAGCTTTTATAGTGCTGTAAATAAAATAACTGATGTGATCACCCAATGTTTTTTTAAACTGAAGCATTACCTCCCAACTTTGCGTTCAATTCCCTAGCAATGATAACACTCTGTTAGCTTTTCAAATTTGTCATTATACCTCCATACTAGAATTGTCGAGATTGGCACTAAATAGTTAAAGGATGCATATTATTTTTTTGTATCCTTTAACTATTTTGTGCCAATATGGACAATTCTCCATTTCCATAAAATCAGTCCAGCTTATTAAGTTTTTTCTTTCCAATGAACAGAATTTCTCTTTTCGGAAAGAATTGGGGATGAAATTAACCTTCAGTCAGGAAGCAAGTAATGAACTGTCCATTAAATATCTGACCAACCTTTTTTTTCAAATGACTGCTGAGCAAAAAATCTAAGTTGACACTTGAGAGTAGCACTGAGGGGCTGTTATCTCTCAGGTCAGCACACCCCATAAAAGTAGGAGATATTCCCAGTAGCCCTGGCCAATGTTGATCTTTCAACTAGTATCACTGAAACACATTGGGCTGAAAATTTATCAACATAACAAAGCCGGTAGAGTTAATGTAGTGGTTTGCATGACACTGTTACAGCACCAGCGACCAGGGCTTGAATCCGGTGCTGTATGTTCTCCCCGAGGGTTTCCTCCCATCTTTCAAAACGTAGTGGGTTATAGTCAGTTGGATGTATTAGGATGGCATGGGCTCATGGCCCAAAAGAGTCTGTAACCATGCTGTATGTCTAAGTTTAAAATTTAAAACAACTCCAAATAAAATTATTACAAAGTATCTGTTTAACTTTGAGAACAGCAATTTCCCAACAGGAAATTCAACTCCTGGACTTTTAGCAGGATTTTCAATCATCCTGGCAGCAGTCTTCACACAAAAACTCCATCTCCCCAACCCTCCAAAAGATGTCTTTGGTTCCTGCTCATTGCAGCAGCCAGGAGGATGCCAGTGCACAACTGCACCTTCCCCATCTGATCTGTCACATCACGACAGGTATAATGAGTTGTGTTCTTCCATGAGCCCCAAGTTCGAGCATACAAAGAGCCAAAGTAGAAAGGCAAAAGCACAATTTAAGAGTTTAAAGTTACAATGAAGAAAAGATTAATTAATACCAAGCAAGGGCAGATTGTGAATACCACTCTGGGGTTCACTCAGGAGCCTGATAGCTGCAGGGTAGAAACTGTCTTTAAGCCTGTCGATGTGCCATTTCATACTCTTGACCTTTCTTCCCAATAGGAGGAGGGAGAAGAGAGTGCACCTGGGGTGTGGCGAGTACTTCAGTGCAGTACTAGGCAGCAGGAGTTGTAGATGGAGTTTTTGTGATGTTCTCAGCTTCAGTCACTTCCTTCTCAGTTTCTTCTGATGTCAAGAAGTTCTGCCACTATGGAAAAGGAAAGATCTAGAGAGGTATGGGCCTAATATAAGCAAATGAGGCTTAATTACATGCTGTCCACTTCAATAGGTCAATTGCATCAGTTCCTTGCCTGACACCAGAGTCTTAAAACAGACACTCTATCCCACGTGCATGAAATTACAAAGTGGACATTAAAGCAGTGATTCTCAACCTTTTTCTTTCCACTCGCATACCACTTTAAGTATTCCCTATGCCATTGGTGCTCTGTGATTAGTAAGGGATTGAAGGGTAGTAAGAGTAAGTGGATGGAAAGAAAAAGTTTGAAAACCACTGTTTTAATTGCCCCTCATTGACTTGTTATGTGCGCGGTTTCAAAGGAAATGGGTCAATGACAATTTTTCTCAAGCAAAATATTTCAGTAACAGTTGGATCTAGAGCAGTGATTCTCAACTTTTCCTTCCCACTCACATACCACATTAGTAATTCCTTACTAATCACAGAGCACCAATGGCATAGGGAATACTTAAAGTGGCATGTGAGTGGAAAGAAAAAGGTTGAGAACCACTGCATTAAAATTTCCTGGAAAATTAACTTTCCCACTAACTTCAAGTAATTACTCCAGTTTCATCAGGAACATTTTGATGCCATTGAGAACATGAAGTCTTCTATGTTTTTTTTTCACACAGCCTCTGCATAACGGGAAATTTTCACAAAATTCCCACCACGCAGGTTGTGTAAAAAGTTCGGAACAGAGTTGAGTGACTCGTTTCCCATTCCAGAATTTTTCCTGCGGCAGCACTGGACATTTTTGTGGGCTGTCTGCTGTCTAAACTGAACTGCAGGTGGTCTGCAACAATGGGCTAATGAATAAGACATACATGATGACGTGTTCAGCTCATGGCATTGCAACGTGGGAGATTTAAATGTACAGCAAGGAGACATTACATTACCAGCAACAGACGACCAAGATGTAAATCATTGGAATGATGCTGGAATTATAGGATCTGTGGATCTAGAACCATTTTGCTCTTCTGTCTTCGGGCATTTTCAGTTGGAGGTGAATGATAAAAAATGGGGGAGGAGTGGCTCTGCTTGTTAAGGAGAACATTGAGGTGGCGGATGGTTTGGAGGGATCGTCCAGTGAGGCTGTTTGGGTAGAATTGAGGGATGGAGGAGGCATGAGGGCACTAATAGGAATGTATTATAGACTACCAAATGGGCCAAGAAAATTGGAAGAACAAATTTGTAAGGAGATAGCATATATGTGTAACAAACATAAGGTAGTGATCATGGGAGATTTTAACTTCCCTCACATTGATTGGGATACCCATACAGTAAGAGGAGTGGATGGGATAGAGTTTGTCATATGTGTACAAGATAGTTTTCTTAATCAATACGTAGAGGAACCGACTCGGGACGGTGTAATACTGGATCTCCTGTTAGGGAACGAGATAGATCAGGTGTCTGAGGTTAATGTTGGAGAACAAATTGGGTCTAGTGATCACAACTCTATTAGTTTTAGGGTAGTTTTAGGGAAGAGCAAAGAAAGGCCTAAAGTTGAGGTTCTGGATTGGAGAAAAGCAAATTTTGAAGGAATAAGAATGGATTTGGAGAGTATTGAGTGGGACATGATTTTTTCAGGAAAGGATGTAAATGAAAAATGGAGAATATTCAAAGAAGAAATTTTGAAAGTACAGAGTAGATATGTCCCAGTGAGGATCAAATGAAAGGCTGGAAGTCATAGGGAGCCTTGGTTTTTGAAGAATATTAGAAATTTGATTAGGAGAAAGAGGGAGGTGTACAAGAGGTATAAACAGCAGAGTGCTGAGAAATTGAAAGAGTGTAGAAAAAAATCTTAAGAAAGAAATTAGAAAGGCCAAAAAGAGACACGAAGAGGCTTTGGCAGACAGAGTAAGAATAAATCCAAAGGGTTTCTATAGGTCTTTGGCTTGGCTTCGTGGACGAAGATTTATGGAGGGGGTAAAAAGTCCACGTCAGCTGCAGGCTCGTTTGTGGCTGACCAGTCCGATGCGGGACAGGCAGACACGATTGCAGCGGTTGCAAGGGAAAATTGGTTGGTTGGGGTTGGGTGTTGGGTTTTTCCTCCTTTGCCTTTTGTCAGTGAGGTGGGCTCTGCGGTCTTCTTCAAAGGAGGCTGCTGCCCGCCAAACTGTGAGGCGCCAAGATGCACGGTTTGAGGCGTTATCAGCCCGCTGGCGGTGGTCAATGTGGCAGGCACCAAGAGATTTCTTTAGGCAGTCCTTGTACCTTTTCTTTGGTGCACCTCTGTCACGGTGGCCAGTGGAGAGCTCGCCATATAATACGATCTTGGGAAGGCGATGGTCCTCCATTCTGGAGACGTGACCCATCCAGCGCAGCTGGATCTTCAGCAGCGTGGACTCGATGCTGTCGACCTCTGCCATCTCGAGTACCTCGACGTTAGGGGTGTGAGCGCTCCAATGGATGTTGAGGATGGAGCGGAGACAACGCTGGTGGAAGCGTTCTAGGAGCCGTAGGTGGTGCCGGTAGAGGACCCATGATTCGGAGCCGAACAGGAGTGTGGGTATGACAACGGCTCTGTATACGCTTATCTTTGTGAGGTTTTTCAGTTGGTTGTTTTTCCAGACTCTTTTGTGTAGTCTTCCAAAGGCGCTATTTGCCTTGGCGAGTCTGTTGTCTATCTCATTGTCGATCCTTGCATCTGATGAAATGGTGCAGCCGAGATAGGTAAACTGGTTGACCGTTTTGAGTTTTGTGTGCCCGATGGAGATGTGGGGGGGCTGGTAGTCATGGTGGGGAGCTGGCTGATGGAGGACCTCAGTTTTCTTCAGGCTGACTTCCAGGCCAAACATTTTGGCAGTTTCCGCAAAGCAGGACGTCAAACGCTGAAGAGCTGGCTCTGAATGGGCAACTAAAGCGGCATCATCTGCAAAGAGTAGTTCACGGACAAGATTCTCTTGTGTCTTGGTGTGAGCTTGCAGGCGCCTCAGATTGAAGAGACTGCCATCCGTGCGGTACCGGATGTAAACAGCGTCTTCATTGTTGGGGTCTTTCATGGCTTGGTTCAGCATCATGCTGAAGAAGATTGAAAAGAGGGTTGGTGCGAGAACACAGCCTTGCTTCACGCCATTGTTAATGGAGAAGGGTTCAGAGAGCTCATTGCTGTATCTGACCCGACCTTGTTGGTTTTCGTGCAGTTGGATAATCATGTTGAGGAACTTTGGGGGACATCCGATGCGCTCTAGTATTTGCCAAAGCCCTTTCCTGCTCACGGTGTCGAAGGCTTTGGTGAGGTCAACAAAGGTGATGTAGAGTCCTTTGTTTTGTTCTCTGCACTTTTCTTGGAGCTGTCTGAGGGCAAAGACCATGTCAGTGGTTCCTCTGTTTGCGCGAAAGCCGCACTGTGATTCTGGGAGAATATTCTCAGCGACACTAGGTATTATTCTATTTAGTAGAATCCTAGCGAAGATTTTGCCTGCAATGGAGAGCAACGTGATTCCCCTGTAGTTTGAGCAGTCTGATTTCTCGCCTTTGTTTTTGTACAGGGTGATGATGGTGGCATCACGAAGATCCTGAGGCAGTTTACCTTGGTCCCAACAAAGCTTGAAAAACTCATGCAGTTTGGCATGCCAAACTGCATGCCAAACTGTTTCTATAGGTACATTAAAAGTAAAAGATTAGTGAGGGATAAAATTGGACCCCTTGTAGATAGCGAGGGTAGGCTATGTGAAAAGTCAGAGGAGATGGGGGATATTTTAAATGATTTATTTTCCTCGGTATTCACTAGGGAAAAATATATTGTATCAGTTGAAGTAAAGAAAAATAGTGGGGAGGTCATGAATCACCGATGAGGTAGTGATGGCAGTGTTAAAAAAGATAAAGGTGGACAAATCTCCGGATCCGGACAAAGTATTCCCAAGGACACTCAGGGAGACTAGTGTACAGATAGTGGGGCCATTAACAGAGATATTTAGGATGTTACTGGTCACAGGGGTAGTGCCAGAGGATTGGAGGGTGGCGCATGTGGTTCCGCTGTTTAAGAAAGGGTCCAAATGTAAACCTGGGAATTATAGGCTCGTGAGTCTGACGTCTGTGATGGGTAAGTTGATGGAAAGTGTTCTGAGGGATGGGATTTACAAATATTTGGAAGAACAGGGATTGATAGGGAGTAGTCAGCATGGTTTTGCTAGGGGTAGATCATGCTTAACAAACCTTATAGAGTTTTTCGAGGGGGTTACAAAAAAGACTGATGAAGAGAAGATTGTGGATGTTGTCTATTTGGACTTTAGTAAAGCTTTTGACAAAGTTCCCCACAGGAGGTTAGGAAAAAAAGAGGAGGCATTAGGTATAAATAAGGAGGTAGTGAAATGGATTCAGCAATGGTTGGATGGGAGGTGTCAGAGAGTAGTGGTAGAAATTGTTTGTCAAATTGGAGGCCGGTGACTAGTGTAGTTCCTCAGGGATCGGTCCTGGGTCCACTATTGTTTGTTATATATATATATATTAACGATCTGGAAGAAGGGGTGGTGAATTGGATAAGTAAGTTTGCAGATGATACAAAGATTGGTGGTATTGTGGACAGTGAGGAAGATTACGGTAGCTTAAAAAGAGATATAGGAAAGCTAGAGGAGTGGGCTGAGAAATGGCTGATGGAATTTAATATGGATAAATGTGAAGTGTTGCATTTTGGAAAGGCAAATCTAAATAGGTCATATACATTGAATGGCAGACAATTGAGGAGTGCAGAGCAACAAAGGGATTTAGGAATTATGGTAAATAGAACCCTCAAAGTTGATACTCAGGTAGATAGAGTGGTGAAGAAGGCATTTGGAATGTTGGCCTTCATAAATCGGAGTATTGAATTCAAGAGTAGGGAGGTTATGATGAAATTGTACAAAGCATTGGTGAGGCCAAATTTGGAATACTGTGTGCAGTTTTGGTCACCAAATTATAGGAATGATATAAACAAAATAGAGAGAGTGCAGAGAAGGTTTACGAGAATGTTGACAGGATGTCAGGGTTTGAGTTACAGGGAAAGGTTGAGCAGCCTGGGGCATTTTTCTCTGGAGCGTAGAAGATTGAGGGGGGATTTGATGGAGGTGTTCAAGATTTTAAAAGGGACAGAGAGAGTCAACGTGGATAGGCTTTTTCAATTAAGAGTGGGGGATAATCAAACCAGAGGCCATGGTTTGAGATTGAAGGGGGAAAATTATAAGGGGAACATGAGGGGAAATTTCTTCACGCAAAGGGGTTGGGATGTGGAATAAGCTACTGGCGGAGGTGGTTGAAGCAGGGATGTTATTTACATTTAAGGAAAGACTGGATAATTACATGGAGGGGAGAAGATTGGAGGGGTATGGACCAGGTGCTGGTCAGTGGGACTAGGAGGGTGGGGATTTGTTCCGGCATGGACTAGTAGGGCCAAACTGGGCTGTTCTGTGCTGTTTATGGTTATATGGTTATATGGTTATATAGTTATCCGTACACAGGACATTCTGTGTGAACGTCCACTCCAGAAGGTATGTGTGAAAACTGACTATACAAAAATTATGTTCTTTATGTGGAAAAACCATATTTTACGAGAAAAATAAATGCTGAACAAATTCTTCCAATCTCAGCATCCTGTAGAAAGAGAAACCAGTGAACAACAAAGAGATGGGTAGTTTGAACAGATGTCTGATCCCGGATGAGTCTGAATTGTAGTAAAAACAAAAATGCTAGAGGAAAGAAGGCCTCACAGCATCTATAGTAGGTGAAGATATATAACCGACGATTTGGGCTTGAACTATGAATAAAATACAGGCAGACACCTGCATTAAACAGCTGGGAAGATGGAAACAAAGGGAGTGGGGAGGAACACAGACAAAAGGTGTTAATTGGAGATGGATTGGAATACAGGAGAGAGGAAAGGTGAGAAATGAGAGGGAGAAGGGAACTTTAGCTGAATTGTTAAGGCTGAAGTCTCCTTGATGAAAGCATACAAAAACTCAGCATAAATTGTGGGAATACACCGCCTCCCAGGCTACCCACCTGCCCACTCAACCATAATTTTCTCATACTTTGGGTAGAGGTTGAGGGTTCTATGCTGACCTCATCAGCTGCACTAAACTGGTCTTTCTCAACCCTGAGGGACTAGCTAAGAAAAGCGAGACTGCTGTGTCTATCAAAAGTGGAATGCCGAAACTCAGGAAGCTGACATGACCCATAGGTGCTAATCCTGCATGTGTAGCGGCAGCTACTCTGCTCCTGCAATAACACACACAACCAGATGGGTTGAGCTCAGTGAGCAGACTAGTTTATTGCAGGCTGCTAGACTGTACTTATACTCCCAGCCTGAACCTGGCTGAAAACCGTGCTGGAGGGTGCTGACGTCACCCGGGCGTCACGTACTCCCCCAGTGCGGGCTTCTGAGCCCCATGCTGGGAGGAAGGGAACACCCCCGACAGCATCATTTTGGCTGGCTGCCTTGCCACGTGGCTTACAAGTAGGGTCGGTTCGCCTGTCTAGTGGTGAGCCGCCACACATGCTTCATTTCACAGGATGTAGAATGTTCTCTTTCAGATAGGCACTAACTTTCTTGGGAAAAGGATGTACTTACAGTACATGATTTCAAGATTACAACAAGCTTATGGTGAATGCCGACTGGCTACAAATGAAGTGGACCACAGCATAGCAGATACAGTTAAACAAGAAAATCTGCAGATGCTGGGTCCATCAAGTACAATACACAAATATCAAGCTCAGCAGGCCAATGCAGTATATAAAGTTATCCAGAGCAGTCTCTGTTCATTTATCAATTTGCTGGAAGAGTATTTTATACACAAAGCCTGTACATTTTAGAGCTGGTTTTCAAAAGATTGCATTTGCTGTGCTCAAATGTGGCAGTGGCAAACAATTGCAATGTAACTGTAGACAACAACACAATGGTCCTGACAATTCAGGCTCAGTGGGTTCACAGAAAGACGAATCTGGACACACATGTTATAATCACACGTGACTTTAATTAACACATGGGAAACATACAAGAGAGAACACACACTACCAAAAGGGACCCTTACAAACACCTAGTTCCCTTACCGACAGAGATATGGCTCTCTGCAAGTACCGAGCTATCGCAATACTATGACTCAGCTTCAGTGTAGTGCCCACCTTACCCACGACACTTCCAGTGATGTCTACAGTGGTGACCTGGCATAGAGCAATGTCCAGGGCTTGGACCAGAAGGCAGAGAGAAAGAATGTGCTGTGCGTTGCTGTTATAAAGGTAAAAGGTAAAGGTAAAGGCTTCATTATTGTCACGTTTAGAATGTAACATACATGAAATTCTGTAAATTTTGTCTGTGCTTCTAGCCAATAATGACCCTCTGATTTAAATCAGCCAATGGCAAGGTGTGTACTAAAAGGGGGGGGGGGGGGGGGCTGGAGTCCAACCTTTATTAACAGGTGATGTGATTTCTGAATAAGTTTCATACAGGAAGGACATGTGTCCATCAGCAATACACATATTCCAGAAAGGCAGAGACCCCATGTTTCCTCCACACACAAACATTCCACCCCTCAGGAGCCACATTACTCTACAATCACTACAAAGACTATCAATAACTCTATGTAATAACTATAAAAAAAGAAAATAAAAAAGAACAAAGGACATGTTAAAGAAAACGTGCCAATCAAGGAGATCAATATATGCACAAGTGCCTTTTGTATGCTGGACAAGGAACATAATCAAATTCAATGACAATGCCTCATCAGCTACCCCCCCCCCCCCCCCCCGCCCCACCCACCCACCACCCGTCCTCATCCTGACCAGGGTTGCTGTGTTTCTGATGGAGCAGAGTTCTGTGGGAGCTGCTCCCCAGTGTCAAAGGGGAGGGTAGAGAAAGTAATGTGTCTGGCCACCAACTCACATGCCTGACTTCTCTGGCTTGGCTGGCAAATGTGAGCACCCTTATCACCAATGTCTGCCACAGGAAGTGCAAGGTCATCCACCAGGTGCCAGAGCCCTCTCTTAGCTTGCTTGTCCCATGCCTTGGCCTCATGCTTGGGCACTCCCTATGCACAGCACCCTGTGCCTCCCCGTGGTAAAGCAAGGGACTGGCTCGAAGACGTATATCCAGGGGTACCCGGGGCATCCCATTTTCCTGGGCTGTCTTTTGACACCAGGATGTCGATTCTGCTCGCTTTCTCTTTAAACGGGTGCCACAAGTTCCAGTGTTGGATCCCTGTAATGATAGCCAGGAGGAGTTGGGACTGAAAGTTAGCCAATATATGATTTTAATTAAAACCTCCTGATGCAGCCACCCCATAAGGTGTTTGTTTCCATTAAACAGAAGGCTGGGGCGACACAGTCATTGTCAAGTGTAACAAAATATCTTTCTAGTGTTTGATCTGTGGCACTACTTATAAATTTTGAAACAGTGAACTGTAACTCCAATTCCCTGAGTTTACTTAAAGACATTATTACTACAGCTTAGGGTGATTAACAATGAGAAAAACAACACAAAAGGTCCATTACAACATCTGTACCCAGAAACAAAAGATGTGATCGATTGTCCAATGTTGAGGTTCAAGCTTCCATGGCAACAGCTTTTGGCCATCTTGCTGAGAGTTCTTTGAATAATAAGTGACGTGTTTCTTGCTGGTTGCTGTGTAGTGGCTGAAATCAGTGATGGGATCGCAGCAGTTTGTTTGGATGAGCATTTCGTAGACCCATATCGAGAAGAAGAACAGCTTGAAGGGTAGTCTTCTTCTGTTTGGGGGGGATGGGGGTGGGGGGGGGGAGTTGGGAGAGGTCAAAAGATAGATTAGTCAGGGCCCACCTCTGGTGGGAGAGCACTAGAAGGGAGACTGGGTGGCTCAAGGGAAGCTCCATCCCCACAGGGCTTACACCCACAATGCTCTCTCATGTTTCTGTGAGTCACCAGCAGGGGGCCATCGCTGAATTTCACCTCAGCCCTGTAAACTTGAGTGGGTTCTCCCTGCTCCATGTACTCCAATCCTTCCAGAGGGGGTAGTGGCTTACTAGATGTTTTTCATGTTCACCAGCCCCATGAGGGACAAGACCACCTCTCTAAACGTTCACTTCCCCTTGGGCATGTAGAGGTGACAAAATAGCCCACCAAGCCACCAGTCTCCTTCATGTTCCCTGGGAAGTAGTGTTCGCTGGCACCCCTGTAGGTACCCACAATCATTGCCCACTCCTTAAAAATCCATGTCCCCAATTCAATGGTGTGCATTGCAGACTCCATTCAAGGATGGCAGTGAACTTGGCCCAGACTCCAGTCACCACCCATTCCCATAGGGTGGTGTCATCATCAACTCTTTCTGGCAGTAACCACAAGGCATTTCCAATTGTCTTGGTCAGACAGACTGCCCAGGTGCTCGCTTCCCAATGAGGAAAAAGGAAATTTTGACTCCCTTGACTCCCAGCTGAAGTAGTAGCATGGCTAGGTATTTACTTGGCCCCTAGTGATATCAGTCCCCTCACCAAGTTAGCCCTTTAGTAGAGTTGTCCTGGGATTCCATTATCTCACAGTGACCATATATGTGCCCACCCAAGATTCCCCCCATCTTCTGGAGGGTCGGTGGGGTGTCCTCATGGCAGGTCTGGGACAACATAGTCACTGGAAGGACTTGCAAAGACTTAGGCATGCAGGGAAGAGGAAGTGTGTCATGGGACACAATTTCCTCATGATTGTCACCATCCATCTACACATACCCATCCCCCAACCACATGTCAATCCCTTCCCTCCAATGGACAATGGTTCAGACTTTTCATAGGTCAAGTGGCGAGTCAGACCAATGAGCTGCTTGTTGCTGCTGTGTTTCAATCAGCTTGGAAGCTGCCTTCATGACTTTAATTTCTAGGTTGGTCACTTCCCCTTGAGCAATCTGCACTGCCTCTTGCAGGGCACAACAGGGATGCTGCTGGGATTCTATCTCCCTATCTTTCTGTGCACGCTGATTACTTAACTCAGATGTGATACCCTAATGGCACCTTCGTAGAGATATCAGTAACCATAGAGCTCCCCCACAACTTCCCCTGCCTCAGTTAACCCCAGTAACAACAGGTGGGAGACCATAATGTGCCCTATCTTCTCTCTGTGGGGGTCCAACCTGTCAATGCAATCAACTGGCATGGCAGGCCTTGCCAATCATGCCACCAAATGGCTGAACTCCTGACGGTTATTGGTCCACCCAGGGATTTTATAATCCAACCCCAGGGTCACTTCCCTATCTATGGGTTGCCTCCTGCTGCCCCTGTTGATGAAGACACACACACACACACACACACACACACACACACACACACACACACACACACACACACACACACACTTACTTGTTAATACAATCTCTCACATTATTAGTACGGTCTTCCATTCCCACGTGGTTAAGACTTCGCCTGTGTCCAGCCGAAAGTCTATGAACTCTGCTCACAGCACCAATTGTTGTGTTTGGAAGAGTATCAGGTTCAGAGGGTTCACAGAACGAGTCTGGACACAAGTGTTCCGATCACACGTAACTTTAATTAACACGCGGGAGACAAACAGGGGAGAACATTGAACGGTACTCAATTATTATTTCACTTAAGCAACGATATACACATTCACCTCGGACCTAGATTGGACTTCAACAATAGTGAACCTATACTTGAAACGTTCACACACTTGAATGCACACACAACAAACTGGGAATTTTACACAACACACTCAGTTCCCTGTACCAATGTGGGTGCAGCTCTCTGCAAGTATTGATCCATCATAATTCTATGGCAGTTTCAGTGTTGTGCACATCTTACCCGTGATCATTCCAGCAATGACCACAGTAGCAACCTGGCGTGAGGTGATATCTGGGGCTTGGACAACAAGGCAGAGAAAAAGAATGCATCGTGCATTGGTGTTATATACAGTGCTAATTTGTGCTTCTAGCCAATAATAACCTTAGATGATTTAAATTAGCCAATGGCAAGGTGTACACTAATGGGTGGCTGGAGTCCAACCTTTATTGACAGGTGATGTAACTTCCAAATAAGTTTCAGACAGGAAGGACACACATCCACCCACAATACACACATTCCAGATAGACAGGGAGGCCACATTTCCTCCACATACACCAAGCCAACTGGCTTCGAATGAAGTGGGCAACAACAAGGCAGATACAGTGAAACAAGAAAATCTGCAGATGCTGGGTCCATCAAGTACAATGCACAAATATGCTGAAAAAACTCAGCAAGCAAATGCAATATATAAACTTATGCACAACAGTCTCTGATAATTTATCCATTTGCTGGAAGAGTGTTTTATGCGCATAGTCTGTACCATTTAGAGCTGGTTTTCAAAAGATTGCATTTGCTGTGGTGAACAGTGGCAGTAGCAAACAATCGCAATGTAACTGTAGACAACAATGCACTGGGCCTGACAATTTTAGTATCAACATATCGTTGAGTTGGGAAACCAAACAATTCTGTTTTATGGAATGGTCATCAGATACTGCCTGACCTGTCGAGTAGTTCCAGCATTTTCTGCTGCTTCTTCAAATTTTCAGTATTGCAGTTTTTTGATTTTTCCTGTGAACTTTAGGATCAAAAATCTTGATTTTTTTTTGGCAATATTCATGTTCTGTAATAAGGTGGCCCACAATGCTTTAAAGGGAGTAGTGTATTTCCCAGCCCAGTATGTTAGAAATTCACCATATGGTGTCTCTGCTATATGTAAGTATGCTCTGTTTCTAAAATTCATTTCCACTGACTTCAACAACATGGAACAAATTTCTACATTTTATCTTACTGCCACATTGGAGGTTGTGAGTACATACTATGCAACATTGAGTGTGACTTTTCCCACGTTACATCAATGTTTACACTTCAAAATTACTTCATTAGTTAAAAGTTAAATAAGTCTGTAGATACTGGGGTTGAATGTAATACACAAATCCAGTAAAAGTCCAAAAATGCAGATGCCAGAAATTTTTTTAAAATTACCGAGCTTTTGTATGCATGAACATAAGCACCACAGATGCAGAAAAGAATGAATAATTTTTTTTGTACCTTATATTTTATAGCAAAAATGTTTTGTTAATAAACTATCAAAATTTACCTGTTTGTCTCTTCTTTATTCCACCTTAAATTTGAATTTTAAAAGTACTGCCCGAGAATCCGAAAACCAAAAATCCGGACCGACTCAATCCCCAAGTGATCCAGATTTTAGGGCTTCCACTGGATGCTGGAGAAATTCAGCAGGTCGACATCCATAGGAAGTAAAGGGTAGCCAATGTTTCAGGCCTGGGCCCTTCATCAGGATATTAGTTACAATGTACTGTAAGAAAATCCAAAGGTCATGAAAGACACTATAGAAATGTGTGTTTAAAATTGAGAATAGGTTACTACCCTGCAACAGCATGCTTATAAAACTCACCTTAGAGTGATATATCCTTGATCAAGATATCTGAGAATGCAATCGCTCAGAATCATATCCCAAAGAGCATTTACATGCCTCAGGATTGTGGATAGTGGGTGGTGGAAAGATTAGAGGAAGTTAAAAAAGAGAAAAATGCCCAGAGGTTTATAGCTCTGTCTGTCCGTCAATAAATGTGGGTGAGATTATCCAGTTACTGTGTGAAACTTTGTGATTTACAAACTTGCAAGAAACTCATTGTGTGCAGTTTATAAAGTGCTGTTAGAAACACAAATGGTCAAGACTGTCGCCCTTAGAACAACAGCATCATTTAATCTAGTAAACGTTCCAACTGCACGTAAATTAGAGATGTAGGAAGTGGGCTATGAAAAATGGTCTCAGACATTTTCCATCCAACTTGTTTCTCCTTCTCTAACCCTCAGCCCCTCCCCCGCCCACCTCCTCCACCCTTCCCGAGTTACAGCAAACTGCCAAAACACACATGCATTCATTAATGATAGTACACTGGTAATACAAATTGCTGCCCTCGAAGTTCATGAAGTCTGGTATAAGAAGATCAGTCTTTTACCTTTCCAGGTCCCTGCAGTGTACAGTTATGAATTGAGCTACTATTCCTTCACAAAACAGTCTTAGGCAGCAGCCAGAACTAATATTAACACATGTTTACCAAAGGACTTAGCATCATGGCTTAACCTGACAAGCATCAAGCAGGCTTTAACTTTACAAATAACCATTCATGACATAAAAAGTCACAGGTTCACAATCATGTGTGTGCATGCACATTCACACATGTGTTTTTGCACGTGTGTGTGTATATGTGTGTGTGTGTGTGTGTGTGTGTGTGTGTGTGTGTGTGTGTGTCTGTCTGTCTGTCTGTCTGTCTGCATGTATGTGTGTGGTCATTTGTGATCCTTGCCAGGTCTTATTTATATCCAAGAATAGAAACAACATTGCCAGCTTTTCTTTCTCATGATGACACAGATTTGCAAATTGTCCACTGTTTTTTGATGATCAAGGAATGTTACATGAATGGTTTTTTCCCCTTTTGGAGAGAATTTTGAAAGTTCTACAAGTAATAACTTTAACAGAGAGCTACAAAATGAAAAGGTTTCCGCTGGACATAGCAGGAACACATGGCAATGATCCTGTCTCACCTATTTTGGCTTATTTCTCCTCCCCCACCCCACCCCCCCATTTATCTAGAGGATATGGGGTGGATGCAGCCAGCCATGGTATCAATTCCATCATCTCCTTCCCCTCTCCCTTTTCCACAGGATGGCCCTGGTGGCTTATCAAGCAGACTCCCAAACGATTGTCAGTAGTGTGCACGAGTTATCAGGCCAAGGAATAATCAATGAAAGTACTAAATTTGACAAGGCTCCGCATGGTGGGAAGTTCTGGAAAGTCGGGACACATAGGATCCACCAGCAGCTGGTCAATTGGTTAATTGGAAGCAGAATTAGCTCGATAGTAGGAGACAGAGGTTGGAAGTGGAAACTCATTACTCGCATTGGAGGATCATGTCTGGAAGTGCTTGCAGGGATTGGTGCTGGGTCTACCATTCTTTGACATCCCTGACAATGTCATCGGCATGGTCAGTAAGTTGGCAGATGATTGGTGGTGGAGTGAACAAAGAAGAAGGTCATCTAAGATTACAACAGGATTTGGATGAACTGGGAAGGTGAGCCAAAGAATGGCAGACAGATTTTAACTTGAACATAGGTGAAGTGTTTCACTTTGGTAGGTTAAAACATGGCAGGACTTCCACGGTGAATGCAGTGTCCATAAAAATTCATTATCTGTGCTAACTAATTTATTTGGTTTCTGGCTCCACAAGTGAAATATTTTAAAACTCACAGTGAAATGTGCTACTTAATTTTATACACATCATCAGCTCCAGAACAGATGCATTCTCGCCCATTTTTCATTTAAAGATTGAGCCTCTAAATTTGCATCTCACTGGATTAGATTAGAATAGATGCAACTTTATTGTCATTGCGCCAAGTAAAATACAAAGCCAATTAAATACAATTAACATCCAACCAGAAGATAAAAAAATAGTGCTGTATACAAATAACTATATGCAAATAAAAGCAAGTACATTCAGCAAACAAACAATTATTAAAGTACTGACAGTACAGTGTGAGGACAGGACCACTCAGTGCTGTGATTTAAGGTTCAGCAGGCTTTTCTTGAGCCTGCTTGTTCGAGAGCAAAGGCTCGTGAAGTGCTTACCAGATGGAAGAAGGGTAAAAATTCCATAGTTAGGGTGAGATGCATCCTTGATGCTCTTCGCCCTGTCCAGACAGTGTTCCTGATAGATGTTGTCAATGGTGTGCAATTGAATGCCAATAATCAGCTAGGCAATTTTCACCACACGCTGAAGTGCTTTATGGTCCAATACGAGACAATTCCCATACCACACTGAGATGCCAGAAGTAAGTATGCTCTCAATGGTACAGCGGTAAAAATCCATTAATATCCTGGGACAGAGGTGTACTTTATTTATGCTCCATAGAAAATAAAGTCACTGTTGCACCTTTTTGATCAGGATGGATGAGTTCAGGAAGCAGGTGAGATCATCGGAAATGTGGACACCAAGGAATTTGAAGCTTGATACACATTCCACCACAATTCCATTGATGTAAGTAGGGCATGCGTGTGGCTTCCATTATGTCTACAATGATCTCCTTGGTCTTCTGAGTGTTAAGTGAAGTTGTTGTCAGCACACAATGCGGCCAGGTGCTGCAGCTCATCCTTAGACGCCATCTCATCATTCTCTCCAATCAAAACAATTACCATGGTGACATCTGCGAACTTGATTATGGAATTAGAACCATATACAGAAATGTAGTTATAGGTGAAAAGGGAATGCAGGAGAGGGCAGGGCACACAGCCCTGGAGCACGCCGGTGCTCAAGGTAAGAATGGAAGAGAAGAGATTGTCTAATTTAATGGACTGGGGTCTATTAGTCAGAAAGTTCAAGATCCAATTGCAGAGGGATGAACTGATACCAAGTTGGCGAAGTTTGGCGATTAGTTTGGAGGGAATAGTAGTATTGAATGGTGAACTAAAGTCAATGAACAGCATTCTGACATAAGAGTAGGAGCTGTCCAAGTGGGTCAAGGCAGACTGAAGTGCCATGGAAATGGCATCCTCATTCGACCTGTTGGTGTAATAGGCAAATTGATGAGAGTCCAGGTTGATGGGCAAACAGGATTTTCAAATATGATTTTTAAAAAACAGTGTCTCAAAGAGCTTTGCAATGATGGGGTTGAGTGCAACTGGATGGAAGTCATTCAGACTCATGGTGGTTGGATGATTTGGAACTGACATGATGGTGGTACCCATGCTGATTAGAACATAGAATATAGAACATTACAGCTCAGTACAGGTCCTTTGGCCCACTATGTTGTCCCAAATGATAAAAACCTATTCAAAAAACAAAACCTTCCCTACCTTCCCTATAAATCTCCTCAGCAAGTGGGATTGCTTGACTTGGAGTACATCAATTCTAATAATGTATCATCTCAATTTGCATACTTGAATGTAAGCCCTTAAAATAGCATCAGCGGCGATCTAAATTCAATAAAAGAATTCTCATTACTCTATTTTTCTTGCATCCATGTGTCTATCTAAGAGTCTTTTAAATGTTCCTATTGAACCAGCCTCCAAATTTGGTGTCATCTGTTAACTTACTGAGTCATCCCGCGACTTCTTCATCCAGCTCATTTATAGTAATCATGAAGGGTAGGTGTCCCTGCAGAAGCCCATCTATTTCTACCCTCTGCTTTCTGCAGTCAAGCCAATTCTGAATCTGATTAACCCATCCAAGTTCAAATTCAAATTTCCACAGCACGTGGGATTGCTTGACTTGGAGTAGATCGGTTCTAATAATGTATCACCTCAATGTACATATTTGAATATAGGCCCTTAAAATAGCATCAGCGGCGATCTAAATTCAATAAAAGAACTCTGGTGCATTTGATATTGCACTGGTGGAGACTCACATTACCAAGGCACACTGAGAAAACGACTTGGAGAAATAATAGATCTGAATGCCACTTCCATTTTGAATTTATTTTGTGCAGGAAAATTCTTTAGTTAATCACGTTAATTATGCTGAAAAATAGCTTGCATTTTGATAGCACCTTTCCAAGCACTTTCTTTGGCTTGGCTTCGCGGACGAAGATTTATGGAACGGTATGTCCACGTCTGCTGCAGGCTCGTTGGTGACTGACAAGTCCAATGCGGGACAGGCAGACATGGTTGCAGCGGTTGCAAGGGAAAATTGGTGGGTTGAGGTTGGGTGTTGGGTTTTTCCTCCTTTGTCTTTTGTCAGTGAGGTGGGCTCTGCGGTCTTCTTCAAAAGAGGTTGCTGTCCGCCAAACTGTGAGGCGCCAAGATGCACGGTTGGAGGTGATATCACCCCACTGGCGGTGGTCAATGTGGCAAGAACCAAGAGATTTCTTTAAGCAGTCCTTGTACCTCTTCTTTGGTGCACCTCTGTCTCGGTGGCCAGTGGAGAGCTCGCCATATAACACGATCTTGGGAAGGCAATGGTCCTCCGTTCTGGAGATGTTTCCAAGCACTTTTTTTTCTTTGGCTTGGCTTCACGGACGAAGATTTATGCGGGACAGGCAGACATGGTTGCAGCGGTTGCAAGGGAAAATTGGTTGGTTGGGGTTGGGTGTTTACTTTACTGAAGCATTAAAAGCAGAAATTGACACTGAGCCATACACTGATTAAGATAGTCAACCAAAACCTCGCATCAATGAACTTTGATTAACTTGTAAGGCTAACCAAAATACCCTCACTTCAGCTGTTTTAAAGCGATTTAAAAATGGCCCTAGAAATATATGCAGGAACCATATGTGCAGGAATCAATAATAAAATTACTCCTGCTTTCCACCTTCTTCCCTACCTTCATTTCCACTGCCTGTTCCCAGTGTTTTTCACCTTCCTTCCATAAGGATTTGCATAATAGATAAAATATATGTCTTTGCTGGTTGTCATTTGAGCAGTGGGAATAAATAAATGAATGGATGAATGAGTGCACAACGTAGAGGAGCACTGAAATGTTTGCATGCTTTGGCTGCGCTGTACATAAAATACACTAACAGACATTAAGTATAAATTAAATTACCACTTGAGAGTAAAGAAGACAATAAATATCAAAGGATGGATAAATATTCAGTTAAAATTAATTGTAAATTTATTTTCAGGCCAGTAGAAGTCAATTCTGGCCATTTAAACCCATGCTGCTCAATTACACCCAAATTAACCTATAATCCCATACATTTTAGAGGGTGGGAGAAAATGAAAGCCCTGAAGAAAACCCACAGAGACATGGGATAACGTACAAAATCACTTTATTTTTTATGCAGGTGTATTAATTAGGCGTTGTAAGCTTAAGTCTCAAGAAACCAGAAAAGACACATATCCAGCTTCTACCAAGCCTCATAGGTGTCGGATACCAGCGGTTTTACTGTATTTAAACAAGATTGTATCACCAAGACATAGAAGGCAATGGGATCAAGTGTTGGTGAAAGGGATTGCTGAAAATGGGTACTTGATGACCAGCATGGATGTGGTAGCCTGTTTATGTTCTGTATTCTATGACTCTCTCCTGTGGGGGATCTGAAGGTAGCACCTTAAAACTTAGAGATAATTAATTGAAAAGAATTAGATGCTGGCAGATCTCTCACAGGGTAAGGAGAATGTTTTGGAGATTGGGGATGATGGTGTCATGATGAGATTCGAACTGGAGTTCAGTATTTTAAAAACTAAGCTGATGTAGGGACTGATGAAGTGAAAGATGAAAGCTTCAAACCTACACTACTGAATGTGTCTTGTCAACCTGGCTTGTGATGTGGGATTTTGCACTTTAAATTTAAATTTTTTAAAAATTATTTACAGCATGGTAGAAGCCGATTCCGGCCATTTAAACCTGTGCCACCCAATTACAGACAAATTAAACTACAATCCCCACATTTTGGAAGGTGGAAGGAAATAGTAACACCTGGGAAAAGCCCACACAGACATGGGGAGAATGTACAAACTCCTTAAAGACAGCACTGTATTCTAACCATGTTGCTATCAATGTAACAGCGTTGCGCTATCCGCTACGTTGACCATGCCACCCACTTCAACAACAAATGCCAGGAACTTGCATTGAGAATCATTGGGCTCCAAAGGCATTTCATCTATAAAAAGAATGACAGTGAAATGGGGAGATCTATTAGGCCACAATATCCAATGACATGCAATGCAATTACCCCATCATCTAACATTGAGTGAACCCTCCCCAAACCCTGAGATCCAGAGTGTGACCCCTCACCAAATTCCTGAGATACAACAAAGATCCTCTCCCAGACCCCAGATCCAGGTGTGACCTCAAAGCACCTGACATCCATTATTTTCTCCTCTGAAACCACTGAAATCCAATGATGTTTCCCTTCTCAACCCCTGAGATCAAGCCCTGAGGACCTGATATCTTGCAGTTGATTCTCTCTCAAATCCTCAAAATCTAGGGTGTGAAATCCCTGTAATTGAGCAGTTATCCCAAGCCCCAGAAATCAACTAACATCGCATAACTCTCCAAGAGCAACAAAAGTCCACCCCCCAGACCTTGAGCTAGACCCCAGAGAAAACCTATCTTCCTCAGCAATCAAGCCAATTATTTGCATCGGTAACAACCAGCAATACTTGAGTGCAATTGTTTCTTTCTGTTATTACCTGCCACCTCCTCATTGGAGCTCCCAACTGTTCTTCAGTACGTTGTCCAGGCAACATTTTCCCCTCTCCTTGCCAAGATGGAGAGAGGGTGGGTGAGTTTTTTATAAAAATCACATCTAAGCAAACCCTCTGTTATCCTCATGCCACACCCATATGTGCACATGTTCCAGTAACTCATCACCAGACAGTCCAGAAATGTTTGTTAATCCCCCCTTCCTTCTTTCCCTCTCCAATCCTAATGTCGGTTGGGCTGGTACTAACTCTGATGTGAAAATCGAGACTGATCTGATCACCTATCAGGTATACAAGCTATAGGGTGGAATTGGAGGAGCTTGCCAACTCCTATACCCCATCATCAATTGGTCAGAACAAGAAATGGCACGAGACTGGCAGGGAGAAGCAGCAAAAGCATCAGGAAAGGTGGGATTGCTGGACGTGCACAATGCGTCCCGGCTCCGTGACCTTCTTGATAGGGTCTGGGCTGTCAGTGAAGTTGGTCGGCAATGGGCTGATCATGTCATGACTGGGTCTGTAGGTATGCAGACCAGAAGTAAGGAGACAAAATCGCTGGTGGAATTAAAAGAACAACAAGGGAAAGCCTCTTTGCAAACTGAAGCTAAGGAAGAAGAATCATTGACTGTTACTGAAGTGAGAGAAGGTCGGCCTCAAGGAGAGACTCGTGAAACTACTTTTGATGCTGTTTTTACAATTTTGGAATCTATAGCTCATCAAATGGGTGATATGTCAACACAAATGTCTGCTCAGATTGATCATGGATTTATGAACATGACTGAAAAAATGAATAATATTTGTGAGGAAGTCTCTTCTGTTAAGATATTTCTGTTGTTAAAGCTGATGCCAATAGATGCTTGAACATGGTGGATACAGTTCAAGACAATTTTAAGAAAATGGAAGGTGCCTTTCAAGTCCCTAGAGAAAAAGTGGAAGATTCATTTGTTGGATGGGAAATTCAGAAGAAGGACTTATTGAAGAAGATAGACTCTCTGGAAAACCAAAACCACCAGAATAATCTCAAAGTAGTGGGAATTCCGGAATGAATTGAGGGTTCAGATCCAATAAAAAAAAACTTAAAAATGGATCCCTGAAGCATTGGGATTGGAATTTTTTCCAAAAGGTTTGGAATTAGATAAGGCACACAGAGCTTTGAGAAGTAAACCATATCCGGACCAACCTCCACAAGCTGTTTTGATTTGTTGTCTATAGTATCAAGATAGGGAAACCATTTTGCGAGTTGCAGTCCAAAATGCATGTAGATATCAGTCCCCATTGATGGTACAGGGAAATAAGGTTTTCTTTTCCCGGATTTAAGTCAAGAAATTGTTAAAAGGTGTAAAGAATTCAATTCTGCTAATGAGGTACTTTGGAGGAAGAGTCATAAATTTTCTTTTAGATACCCTGCAGTTTTGAAGATTTTTTATGGTAATTTCCAATCACAGTTTTTTGAGAGTGATCGCGATGCTTTAATTTTCGCCATTTCTTTGCCAGACAGGACTACTGAAAGGCATTCTTCACCTAGGAGGAAGACATCTGATAAGAAGAATGGAAATGAGAACAGGAAAGAAAATATGTCAAAGACTTTGATCGATACTGATGATCCGGAACAAGCCTTGGAATTGAATTCATTGGGGCTGTGAATTGTTTTATTTAGACTTATAATTTTGTAAGTCCGGTTGGGGGGGGATAGATGTCACTGAAGCTTTTGGAAGTCATCCGCCACATGTGGGACAGATTTTATTTCTTTCCACACCCAGTTAAGTGGGGAGTTACTACTTTTGTAGTCTCTACTTTTTAAAAAAATTATTTTTGTGTAATCTTTATTTTGTTTGGGGAAGGTTTAGTGGTTGTTTAATTTAGGGGCTATTCAGCAAGAGGAGCATCATTTTTTTATTAAGGAGAGGGGTTTTTGTGGATTGAAGGAATAGAAGGTATTTTTTTATTCTGATAACAATGTCTAGTTTGAATTTTGCAACGTTTAATGTTCAGGGCTTAAACAATCCGATTAAGCGTAAACATGTTTTAGCTTATATAAAAAAGATGAAAGTGGATATTGAGTTTTTGCAGGAAACTCATTTAACTGAAAAAGAACATTTACAATTGAAGAGAGAATGGGTTGGTCATGTAATTTCATCTTTTAACTCGAAAGCACAATGAGTGGCAATTTTGATTCACAAGAAAATACCATTTGAACTTAAATCTTTGGTGGAAACAGCTGGTCGAATTTTAATGATTAATTGTAAATTGTTTGCTGAGTCATGGTCCCTGTTGAATGTGTATGCACCTAATGTTGACAATGAACAATTTGTGTCTGAAGCGTTTTTAACTCTGAGTCAAGCTAAAGAAAATATTTTGATTGGGGGAGATTTCAATTGTGTATTAAATCCATTTTTGGATAAATCTCTGAAAAACTTGAAAAAATCAAAAGCAGCGGTCTAATTTGTTTCCTTGATGAAAGACTTAAATTTGATAGAGGTTTGGAGAAAGTTAAATCCTACTGAGAAAGATTTTTCATTTTATTCTCCATGTCATGATTGATTTTCAAGGATTGATTTGTTTTTGGTATCAGCACATTTGCAATCTCACTTTACTCAAGCTGAATACAGGAGTAGAATAATTTCTGACCATTCATTGTTATTTATTTCTTGTGTTGGGTCGGAAATTACTCAATCAACTTTTCGGTGGAGGTTCAATGCAATGTTATTGAAAAAAAACAGAAATTGTAAAATTCATTAAGGATCAAATTGCTTCTTTTCTGGTTTTGAATAGGAATACAGTTCAGAGTAATTTTTCTTTATGGGATGCTTTGAAGGTGTTTTTACATGGTCAAATTATTAGCTATGCATCAAAGGAAAAGAAGAAATTTTTGGCGGAGAGTCAGTTATTAGAAAAACAGATAGCTAATTTGGACAAATAATTTCAGAGGTATTGTATGGATAATAATAAGGCAGTTTTAACTAAATTGAAGTTACAATGTAATACATTACAAACATATCAATATGAATGTTTGATTCAAAGATCTAAGCAATGCTATTATGAGTTAGGGGATAGAGCCCATAAAGTTTTAGTGTGGCAACTGAAAGCAGAACAAGCATTGAGAACTATTAATGCTGTGAGGAAAGATAACTCAGTTACTTTTAAACCTCAGGAAATCAATGAGCAATTTTTATCATTTTACCAGAAATTATATGTTTCTGAGAGAGTTCGAGATGATGGTTCCATTGAATCTTTTATGTCAGAGTTAAACTTGCTAATATTAGGGGAAGATGATGTGAGGAAACTGGACTCTCCTTTTATGGATTTAGAAATAAAGGATGTTATTCAACAAATGCCTAACGGGAAGTCTTCAGGAGATAATGGGTTTACTGTTGAATTTTATAAAATGTTTTATGATGATTTGTCTTCTCTATTTATAGATGTTCTTCAGCAAGTAATGCAAGAACAAGCTTTACCAGATTCATGTTTGAGTGCAATAATAATGGTTATACCAAAAAAAGATAGAGATCCCTTGAATGTAGCTTCATATCGGCCAATTTCTTTATTAAATGCAGATTATAAAACAATAGTGAAATTAGTGGCAAATAGACTTGCTAAGTATTTACCACAATTGGTACATGCTGATGAGACTGGTTTCATTAAAAATAGGTATGCCTCTGACAATATTCTTAGAGTGATTTTTCTGATCAACGCTTCACGTCAGCAACCCAACCTACCAATGGTAGTTGCTCTAGATGCTGAAAAAGCTTTTGATGAGGTCAAATGGAATTTTTTATTTAAAATTTTGGAGAAATATAAGTTTGGATCCTTTTTTATTGGTTGGGTGAAGGCATTATATAATAATCCAGTTGCTAGGGTGGCGACAAATGGTCAAACCTCTTTTTTTTTTAATTATCGCATTCAATTCATCAAGGTTGTCCTTTGTTGCTAGCATTAGTCATTGAACCATTAGCTCAAGCTATTAGGCAGAATGAGAATATTAGAGGTATAAGGATAGCAGACGATGAATATAAGATTAATTTATTTGCTGATGACGTTTTGATATATTTAACTAATCCGGAACGATCTTTAATTTACTTGCAAGAATGTCTAGAACAATATGGTAAATTATCAGGATATAAAGTGAATTGGAATAAAAGTGAAATATTACCAATTTCTGAGGTAAATGATTAGTGTAGACAAATTACTAAATTCCTTGGACTGATAAAATCAAGTATTTAGGGATAATGATTGATGTAAATACTCAATCATTGTACAATTTAAATTATGTACCATTAATGAGAAAGATTAAAGCAGATCTGATTAAGTGGAAGGATTTACCTCTGTCATTAATAGTCTGAGTAAGTTGTATTAAGATGAATATTTTTCTGCGAATTCAGTATCCTTTCCAGTTGATTCCATGTTTATTTTCAAAATCTTTTTTTCAGGATTTAAATAAAGCAGTACAAGAATGTTTTATGGAAGGGTAAATTAGCCAGAGTAGCGATACATAAATTGACTTAGAAATACGCTTTGGGAGGTTTACAATTACCTCATTTTCAAAATTATTATGAAGCAGCTCAATTAAGATTTATTAATCATATGCTGGATGTTTCATGACCCCCCCCCCCCCCCAGCTGGGCTGGGCCAGGGTAGAATTGGCTGGTATCTTTGAACCTTATTCACATCAATTTACATTTAAATGGAATTCTGTTTTATTACAAATATATCGTGTTCTATGGCAAGCTCTCCACTGGCCACCGTGACAGAGGTGCACCAAAGAAAAGGTACAAGGACTGCCTAAAGAAATCTCTTGGTGCCTGCCACATTGACCACCGCCAGTGGGCTGAAATCACCTCCAACCGTGCATCTTGGCGCCTCACAGTTCGGCGGGCAGCAACCTCCTTTGAAGAAGACCGCAAAGCCCACCTCACTGACAAAAGGCAAAGGAGGAAAAACCCAACACCCAACCCCAACCAACCAATTTTCCCCTGCAACCGCTGCAACCGTGTCTGCCTGTCCCGCATTGGACTTGTCAGCCACAAACGAGCCTGCAGCTGACGTGGACATTTACTCCCTCCATAAATCTTCGTCCGCGAAGCCAAGCCAAAGAAGAATGTACTAATTTTTAAAAATTTGTTAGAAATTTGGACTAAAAGAAATTTATTGATAGGTTCAAAAAGTAAAATATCAGTCAAGTCCCAATATATCAAAATAAATTGATTCCTTTTTCATTGAATAATAGATTTTTAAGACAATGGCAGATTAAAGGAATAAAGTCGTTGCAGGATTGTTTTGAAGAGGGTAAATTTTTATCATTTAATCAACTTAGAGAGAAATTTGGAATTTCAGTGAATTCTTTGTTTGCCTATTGTCAAATTAGAAGAGAAGTGAAAATTCCTAAGTTAACGAAATTTGAGTTAATGATTTCTCATTATTTAAATAAGGGTTTTATTTCTGAGATATATGCGTTGCCACAAGACACTATGGATAAAATAAATTTAGATAAATCTAGGATTAAATGGGAAAATGATTTAATTTGTGATATTAATCAGGCTGATTGGGAGACAATGTGTTTTGATGTGTGACTAAATTGCTTAATGTAAGATATAGTATGATTAATTATAATTTTTTTGCACCAGTTATAGCTAACCCCTGAGACATTGAAAAAATATGGATTTAGTAATTCAGAGTTGTGTTTTAGATATGGCTTATGTGTAGGAACATTTTTACATTCAGTTTGGCTTTGTGATAAGGTTCAATCATTTTGGCATAAAATTAGGGAATTTCTTCAAAATTTGTTTAAGATCCAATTTTTGTTAGATCCAAAAAAAAATCCATTTATGGATTTGGAGTTAGATAAGTTTCAGACAGCATTTTTTCGTTTCGCATTGGCTGTAGCACGTAAATGTGTTGCGATTTCATGGAAAGACGAAGTTGAGATAAATGTAAATCGTTGGCACAATGAGTTGAGGTCCTGTAGCTTGCATCATGATTATGAATTTTTTGTTTAGATGTGGTCACCTTATTTGAAATGTACGAATTTAGTAATATCTTAAACTGCTGTATGTGTTTCTTTTATTTTCTTAATGCTTCCCTTGCGGAGTTTGCTGAGGGTGGGTGGAAGGGGGGTGGGCTAGTTGTAGTTTTCATTTTTATATTACGGTCTTTGTGAAAGTTTTTGTTTTGAAAATATTAAATAAAGTTTAAAAAAAAATCAATAGCCATACCGGCCAAAAAAAAATTGTTGAGAAGACATTACAGGAGAAGGGAGACCGGCGCCCGCAGAATTTTCGTGAAGTGTTTATAAAATGATAAATGTTGAAGACTTTGCTTGTTAAAAAAGAGGAAAGGTGGGATTGGTGTACCAGTTATATTCAGCACCAGGATTGGCACCTTAACCCAAACCTAAGCAGTTAGACTGCAGGACAATGATTTTAGATCAACTGTGATCTCATTGGATTGATCTATTTCTCCTCATTGTTCTTGGGTCTGTTTTCACTTCCACCATAAGGCCTAGGCCGAAATGACATGGAAACTCTCCTCCCTCCTTTCTCTGTGCAATGAAACACTCCTGAAGTAAATCTCACATAAATATTTCCGTAACCACATGAATAGACTTGGGTTTAGTGTTAGATTTATGATTGATTATTTTTCATTCTTAGATATTTTTAGCCAAATTTAATATGGCACCAAATTGTCCAGGTTTCTGATGTTCTGGATACACAGTGCGGTTCCTTCCTTTCAGCCTTCCTTTTCAATTCTGCAGTGCTGGGAGGGAGTGATCAGTTCCCAACATGATGGATAGATTCTGCACCTCCTTCATTTGATCTGAGCTGCCCGTCCTCAAAACTGTTAAAATCTAAATAAATGAAATTACTTTCTACTAAAAATTTGCCGTGAGAAATCTAATTTGTGTGTTGTACCAGAGTAAATTTTGTGAGCAAATCTTAGCACCAGGTTTTAATGACTGGTTCCATTGCCAGTTTTTATGACTTGGTCTATAAATATCATGAATTACCTTTGTACCTGTCGTCTGCTAGACTGCCAGAAATACAGAAGACCTTGTGAGGAGTTTGAAGCTCGACTTGTAGCAGTTGCTTATTTCATTTTCCCGAACTCCAGTATCCATTTCAGTCATGACCCATATAACAAGAGTTGAGGTTGTACGTTGTAGCCACTGCTGCCACTTAACAGCATCAATGCCAAATTCACGAATATCTGACAGTGTCGTGTGACATAATCTTTGATTACGAATTTACATATGGAAGCAGTAACACTGCAGATATCATAATCAAGCCCTGCCTTCATTTAATTTTCTGATCTGTGTTTCAACGTGCAGTTCTATCCATCAAACAAATGAAATGTTTCAGCTAAACAAGAACGTGCTGGGAAAACTCAGCAAGTCTCACAGCATTCCTTATGTTTCCTTAACATTGCAATGTTTCGGGCCTGAGCCCTTCGGCAAAAATCAGGCAGGCACCTGAATAAAATGGAGGGGGGCAGGGGGAGGAGCCAGAGACCACAGGAGGATATAGGTGGGAGAGAAGAAGAGGGTAGCTCTCTGAATGCAGAGGGCAGAGAATGGAGATCAGAAGGAAGGGAGAAAGAGGAACAGGGAAAGAGAGAGAGAGAGAGAGAACGGAGCTGGGTTTAACAGAACTCAGATAAGTTCATGTTAATGCTATCTCATTGTGGAGTGCCCCAATGGGTTATCAGCTGTTGTTCCTCCAATTGGCAGGTGGTCTTGGTTTGGCAGTGCAGGAGGCCATGAGAAGACGAGTCGGCATGGGAATGGGGAGTGAAATTGAAATAGTTCGTTATTTGGAAGGCTCCATCATTGCAGTGGACAGAGCAAAGGTGCTCAGTGAAGTGATCTCCTGGTCCGTGTCCAGTCTCTCTGATGTAGAGGTCCACAATTTGAGTACCCGCAGATGCAGTGGATAACCCCTACAGATTCACCTGATCTGTCGTTTCAGTCAGAAAGACTGTTTGGTCCCCTGAACGGTGGTGAAGGAGGAGGTGGTGTGGACACAAGTATAGCATTTCCTGTGGTCACAAGGGGGTGATTACTCTGAAGGGATTAATGCTCAAGGGGATAACCGAGGGAGTGGTCCCTGCAGAAGACAGAGAGGGGAGGAGTGGTGCAATCATGTTGTAGGGCCAGAAATTACAGATGTTGGATGTGGAAGCTGGTGCGATAGTAGGTGAGAACAACAGAAATCCTGTCCTAATCCTAACCTAACCCAAATGCATGTAGAGGCAGAGGAGTCCAGGGCAGATGTGCAGGAAATAAAAGAGACGCAGATAGGGGCTGAATTGATGGCAATAGAGAGAAAGCCATCTTTTTCAAAGGACATCTCAGATGATCTGGAATGGAGGAACTCATCCTCAGAACAGATGCGACAGACTCGGAAGAATTGAGTGAAAGGAATAGAATCCTTACAGGGGACATGGTGTGAAGAGGTGTAGTCGAGGTGACCAGGGGAGTCAATGGGTTTTCAGAATATGTCTGTAATGAGTTTGTCTGCCAAGATGGAAACAGAGAGATCAAGAAAGGGGAGAGTGTAGCCAGAGATGGGCCAAGTGAATTTGAGGTCAGGTAGGAAATTGGCAGAAAAGTGGATAAAGATGACAAGTTCATCATGGATGCAGGAGGCAACACCAATGTAGTTGTCAGTGTAGCAGAGGAAGGGCTGAGGAGCTTGTATCATGGATTGCTCCACATCGCCAACAAAAAGGCAGGCGTAGTAGGTACCCATGGCTACCCCTTTTATGTGGAGAAAATGGGATGAGTCAAAGGAAAAGTTATTGAAGGTGAGAACTAGCTCCGCCAGGCAGAGAGGGTGGAGGGGGACTGATTGGGTCTGATGTTGAGAAAGGTCAACATCAACAGGCTGTGTGACCTGTGGAGAGTCTCCAGCACTTTTGTGTTGAAATGTTTCAGCTACTGAGTTGTTATCACCCACAATCTGCACCAAAACCAGCATGTTTCCTGCCTCTGGGTCTCAGCAATATTTAAAGAGAAAATTGCATATTATGAATCCGAACTTTCCAACATCTGTGGGCAGGTTTAATGCCATTCCAAATCACTTGCCCTAATTATCAAACCATCTTGGAGCCTGTGTAGCATGAAGACAAAAATATGAACCTTGGTTCCCAAGGGCTTAGTTGACTTGGTTTATTTTTAATTTTGTTTGGAGGCCCCATGGCTGGTGAAGGAATGGCCCAGTGGAATTTTCTTTCTGATGATAGATTATTATTTTTTTCCCTATGCTCAGCTATAATGCCAAACAGAAATGAATAGAGTCCAAGGAAGTTTCGAGTTCCATTCTTAGTCAATGCTGACTTAGCTGGTCTCAACGAGATTGATAGTAGTTTTAACTGGATTGTTTATCTTAAACTATACTACACAGAATAGATTTAAAATCTGTAAGGCACATGCAATTTTTTAAAAAATGAGCAAGATGAGCTTTAACAGTTTTCGCGGTGTCAGAAATATGTACGATCTTAATGCAGATGATTGATTATATGAGAGTACCACTTTTCAGAAACACCTAGTTGTTTGTAAGGAATATTCTGAAATAGTGAAAAATGGTCCATGAGTTCTTAATTTAGTAGTGCATAGAATAATAGTCATCAAATTATCCAATGCTATGTCTATCTAAAAAATTAAAAGGAAATTAATGGTGTGAACCAGAATTTTTAAAAAATCAAATAAACTATTCATTAGAAACATTGATGATAAACTCACCTGGTTAAGTCTGAGAGGAAATCTGTCAGCGACCCATGTAACTCCAGAACAGATATTGCAGTTGATTCTGAAATGGGCCAGCCAGATTCTGTCAAACCCAAAGTTTTTCCAACACCATTTTGTGGAAATTGAAAAAAAAATAGACGAGTCACCAAGCATCCACCTGAACAGCAAACAACCGACGTAGGAGCTGCCCCACCATGAATCCACAGCTTGTCATAGTTCTAAACACAATGCAGACAACTTGGCAGATCCTTCCTTTACAAGAGGCTGCAGATGCTGAAATCTGGTGTAAATGTGGCAGGACATCCAGCATTTCACCAATTATATACCCAACAACAGCATGACTGTACATGATGATGTTCGGCTGGCCGAGGATCTCAATCGTTTCTTCGCTAGATTTGAGGTGGAAGCAGAAGAGATGGATGCAACATACTCACTGGCCCATAACAGTCAGGTCCTCACTTTGCAAGGCTGTCAGGCAGCAGGGCGGTGGGGGGGGAGGGGTCTGTCAAGTAGTGGGGCAGGGAGTTTTGTCAGGAAGCGGGGCGGGGTTCTGTCAGGCAGCGGGGTGGCGGCTTGTCAGGTAGCAGGGCTGAAATTCTGTCAGGCAACGGGGTATTCTGGCAGCGGGGCGGGGGGCTGTCAGGCAGAGGGGCTGTGGGGTTATCAGGCAGCAGGATGGGAGGGCTGTCAGGCAATGGGGCTGTGGGGTTGTCAGGCAGCAGGGCGGGGGATCTGTCAGGCAGCAGGGCGGGGGATCTGTCAGGGTTCAGGGCAAGGGACTGTCAGGCAGCAGGGGGGCAGGGCTGTAAGGCAGCAGGCAGCAGGGCGGGGGTCCTTCAATGGGCTGTTCAAAGCCTGATGGCACATGACTGGGCGGTTGGACCCTGTGTGTGCGCGGTATCTCCACTCCTCGCTCCTCGTTGGGCCGCAACAGCGGCAGCACTGCGTAACAGCGGCTCCGGCAGCACTTCCATTTTTAGTTCCTGCCTTGAGTTGTCTGTTCCCTGAGCGGTGTGGGGCTACATCACTGGAGGTATTTAAAATTACCTTAGGGTGGCTCAGTTAGCATAGCGGTTAATGCAACACTGTTACAGTGCCAGCAATCAGGGATAGGGTCAAATCCTGTGCTGTCTACAGGAGTTTGTATGTTCTTCCCGTATCTGCGTGGGGTTTCCCCCGGGGCTCCAGTTTCCTCCTACCCTTCAAAATGTGTAATGGGCTGAATGGACTCGCAGGCCAAAATGGCCTGTTATTGTGCTGTATGTCTGAATTTAATTTAATTTAAAGATTTTTAAATGTTGAAAGAATTGAGGTTCACTGGGAAGTGACACAGAAGAAGAGTGGAGGCCTCAGGCAGGCCAAGCATGACCACATTGATGGTAGAGATGTCTATTTTCATGTGGGTAAATAGACTGAGGTTTGGTCAGTGAAGGGAATGGTGACAGATATTTAAAGGTTAATTCATTGTCTTCAGCAGAAATTTATGCTAATTAGATAGAGGGATCAGGTCAAAGGTGAACCACCCATGGTTAACAAAGGAAGTGAAGGAAAATATTAAATTAAACATGAGATCATGTAAAATGGCAATGTCTTCTGGTAGCCCAGCCCAGAGGGACCAGGAACTCAACAAGAACCAGCAGGAAGACAAAAAAATGTTTATAAAGAAGGTGAAAAATTACAATTTAAAAAAACTGCCAAGTAACATCAAAACAAATATCAAGGACTTCAATGGATAAAAACAAAGTGGGTAAGTGTGGTACTTCGAGAAAACAAGGCTGGGGAAATTAATAATCCGAAGTAAAATGGCAGGTAAATTAGATCAATATTAATTATCAGTCTTCACAATAAAGGGCATTGAAAAGATGACAAAGATGTCTGAGAGGCTCATTTCAAACATTATGGAAGAACTTGTCACTACCATGAGAGACAAGGGACAAGATAATAGAAAAACGACACAAGTTTTGCACTTGTTCATGACAATAGATTCTAATGGGACCAAAGACAGACAATTCACCAGGTCCCAGCAGCCTCTGAGGGTTCTGCAAGAGGCAGAGGTAGAGAGGTAGTGGAGCCACTGGTTGAAGTTTTTCAAAAGCCACTGAGTTCCAGATACAAACCAACAGATTGAAAACTGTAAATGTGACCCCGTTCCTCAAGAAGGAAGGAAGGCAAAAACTGATAACCACAAACCTGCTAAACTTAACCAGAGAACTGGGAATTTTATAAGAAACGATGAAGAGATGGGCTGATTATTCATTCCATTTCTGTCTCCTGCCCAATATCCACAAACAGGACAGCCCTGGCAGATGCATTGTTTCAACCTGCTCTTGCCCCACCGAATTGAATCCTCCCTCTTTTCTCTTGTGGTACATTCGCAGAGACTTTTCCCCTCCACAAATCCATGATCCACTCTTCCAGTCCCAACCTTCTGCACTTACCCTGAGATGAGGGCAGAACCATCAACTCTCAAGAAGCTCATCTCACCCAGGAGAAAGGTGCTCATTGAACTAGCAGCCCGCTCATAACCCTCAACATTCATTCCATCTACTACCAGCACCCAGTGGCTATCACTTGTGCCATTCACAAAATGCATTGCAGTGACTCTGGCAGCATTTCCAAATGAACAGCCTCTTCATCCAAGGAAGGCAAGGGTGACAATTGCATGGGAGCAAAAACTCCTCCAGATTCCCCTTCAATTTGCACATCATCCTGACTTGGAAATATATTGTTCACCTTCACAGATGTAACTGTAAACTGATTGAAGGGCAAACATTTACAGTGGGCTGCAGGAAGTACAATGCTATTTGCTGTTGAATAGATATTCCCAACCACTTTTCCATGTGATTGAAAAGAAAATAGTCCTGGGCATATCCACCAGTAATTCACAGGATATGTGTAGGACACTACCAGTAACAACAAAGACAAGCTGAAGGAACAATAGGCTTGAATGCACAGAAGAACCTTGCTGGCCCGGATCCCAGGATAGGAATGGCGGCAAAGGAAAGGTGGCTCAACCTTTATGGCCCAGGACCTCGTCGGAGGAGTCATAGAGTTTGAGTCATCCGTGGGCAGGCCAGCTCCATACATACAACCAACAATGATATCTATGTACAATGGAGGAAACATTTCACCACAATATCTCAGTCCATCCCGCATTGTCCTCAAATTGTGGAGGTTTTTAAAAATGGACCACATTGGTAATCCAGTCACATGTGGACTAGATCAGGTAAGAATGACAGATTTCCTTTCCTGAAAGACATTAATGAACCAGATTAATATTTATACAAATCTATTAAATTCATCGTTTCTGTGACTGATATCAACTTTTTATTTAAATTCCAGGTTTGATCAATAATTTGAATGTAATTTCCCCAACTCCATGTGGGATTATAGACTGTTCATATTGGCTGCTTGTCCAGTAGTTGCTAGCCATTTTGGAATTAGTTTACGCCAGATAGTTTATTAGGATGTTGCTGGAATTTGAGGAGCTGAGTTACAGGGAAAGGTTAAGCAGGTTAGGACTTTATCCCTTGGAGCGTAGAAGAATGAGGGGAGATTTGATAGATTTGAAGATGGGCATAGATAAAGTAAATGCAAGTAGGTTTTTTTTTACACTGAGATTAGGAGAGATACCAACCAGAAGACATGGGATAAGGGTGAAAAGGGAGAAGTTTAGGGAAACATTAGGAGAAATCTTTCCACGCAGAGAGTGGTGGGGGTGTGGAACAAGTTGCCAGCTGAAGTGGTGATTGCGAGCTCAATTTTAACATTTAAGAAAAATTTGGACTGGTACATGGATGGGAGGGGTATGGAGGGATATAGAATAGGTGAAAATTAGAGGATCTAAGCAGAATAATAGTTTGGTAAAGACGAGAAGGCCCAAAGGTCCTCTTTCTGTGCTGTAATGTCCTATGGTTCAATGAAGCCAAGGAAAAGGAGGGTTAGCTAGAATCCTTAAAAGATGGCCAAGTCATCCAGCTTTAGGAATCATGTCTCTAAGTTGGGAAGGTGCAGAGGAGATTCACCAGAAAGTTTAGGGGCCAGGAGAGGTTGGATAGGCTGTGTCTCTGTTTCTTGGAGCAAAGGAGGCCAAGAGGTGACTATGTCGAGGTATATAAAATTAAGAGGGATATGGATCAGATGAACCCTCACAATCTATTTCCAAGGATAGATGATTCTTGAATTAGGGTACAGGTTTTAGGTGAGAGGGGAAGTTTTTCAGAGGGATTTGAGGAGCAACTCAGAATGTGGTCCATATGAGGAATGAGCTGACAGAGGAAACATTCAAAAGACTGAATGACAGATTGTATCATTCAAAAGATATTTGAACAAGTCAATGGATAGGAAGGGTTGAGAAAGATATGGACCAAATGCAGGCAAGTGGGACTTGCCCGGAATGCCAAATTGGTTGGCGTGGATGAGTTGGGCTGAAGACCCTGTTCCATGCTGCGAATCTGTGATATCACCAGAAAGGAAAACCTTGAGGGCCAAATGATACCGATCAATGTTGAATAGATACTCCTCTTCACCAGATTTCAAGTTGGGCCAAATATCCATCCAGGAACACAGATGTTGTGTGGTCCAATCCCTTTAAATAATTCAAATTATCTATTTCAGGTTAGAGGACACCTGTGCCAAAAATTCCACTCCCCCCCCCCAACCCTCACCCCTGCCCTTTCTAGGTCATCATGTTACATTGAATCTATTCCAGAAAAATTGAAAATTGCCTTTCAGGAAAGGCAAATTTGTCAAACAACGGTGAGAGTGAAGGAGATGTCACTCCACATCACAAATCACGTTTTTATTATTATTTGCAATTTCCAAAGTTTTGTTTGCAGAAGATTTGAGCTTTGGGGAGTGGATTTTAGAAAATAAAGATTTTAATTTTTCTCCAGAGGAAAATCTCAGAGCAATTTGTGATGATGGATGAGATGCTTGCTGCAGATGGAGCCCTGATCTTAGGTGTAATACCACCTTTTGTAAATCAAGACTGGATGTATCCCATAGTCCATTCCAAAGAATGTTTTATAAAATGACAACTGGTTATTGACTTCCCACACTTGTGCCAATACATTTCAGTGGAACTTTAATAAATTTTGACAAGGCACGTAACCCTTCCCTTTATGTGTCCCAAAGAGCTTATTTGCCAGCAATCTACTTTCCATCCAAAATTCAAAATCACCTTCTTATACTGTATTAAACCTCTTCAGATCCTGTGTGGCAGCTTCCGCCTTCTTGTCCTGAATCTGATTCGAACACATATGCATAGCAAAGTGTAGCTTCCCATTCACAATATGATTGAACATAATTTCATCAAAGTTGAGTCACATTTTTTGAGAATTATGTCTTTGCAACATACTAAAACCTATATTAAGCAGTACTCAGTTTACTTTATAATCTAGTGGTTATATATTCTCAACATCTGCTCTGTGTTAGTTTGGGAATCTGTCTGAGACTCAAGATGGGTGTTCTTCACTGTCTGCCAAGCAGGACTATAACATTCCATCACCGGCCAGAAGTGGGCTTTGTTAGGCTCTCAAGTTGCCTATGGTTACATGTCGAGCTCCAATATTTTTTCTCTTGTTTGCTAAAATGTTTCATTCTCTTCCTGGTACTGTCACTATTTGATCTAGCAACAATTAAATTTGACAGTCCTAAAGAAGAAGAATGTTTGAAACTGAAGAAGACTTGTGTCCCTTTGAAAAGTGGGAGTGGGTGGTAGAGTGGGGGGGGGCTTTTCTCATTAGCTAGACTGACTTGGTCTGCTCACGATGAAATTCTATGAAATTCTCTGTCGTGTTAACTTCATTGATTTTGGTCTCTGCTTGTCCATCAAATAGAAACTTTCAATGGCATCTGGCAGATTACACTGGACAATGAAGATATTGCTTCCTGAACACTTTTGGGTGTACTTTATGGATTTCGGGCTGCTGATCACGAAAATCACCTTAAAATTTTCTCATCACATACCATTTTTAGATATAACCTTTTTTTGTGATTTCCTGTCATATTTTGAGTCTACTTCAAACATACAAAACCATGAATTGCAACCTGCTATTGAAAATTCACTTTCTGCATTTGCACTTGGATTTCTTCCCTGATGATCTTGGTGCAGAAAGGGTTTCACCAGGAGCTTGTGACCATGGAAAAGTGACATCAGGACAATTGGAATCGATCCATGCTGGCTGAATATTTTTGGACAAAAGAGGTAAAAACACAATGCTGGAGAAACTCAGGAGGTCAAGCAGTGTACTTTATATAGCAAAGATAAAGATACATAACCAACATTAGAACTTGAACCCTTCATCAAGGAATGGAAAAATGTTGATGGGCGTCCAAACAAAAATGTAGGGGGAGGGGGAAGGAGGGAGGAGCATGGTCCCAAAGGCAGGAGGAAATAGGTGGTTAGGGGGAGAGAGGACAAAGCAACAAGTAGGGGGAGGAGGGATGGCTTGGTGAATAGAGAGGAAAGGGAATGGAGAGCTAAGGGAAAGAAGACAAGGGGAAGGGAAGAATGGAGAGTTTCCCGGATGGAAAATCAAGTGTTGTTCCCTCAATTTATGAGAGGTCTTGGTGGGATAGCACATGAGGCCACTGACAGCCATGTGAGTATGGGAGTGAGATGCAGAATTGAAATGGTTAGGTAATCCCTATCACTGATGCAGACAGAGCAAAGGTGCTCAGAAAAGTGATCTCCGAGTCTACACCCAGTCACTCCAATGTCAAGAAGGCCACAAAGGGAGAAGCAGATCACTCCCGCAGACACACAAGTGAAGTGTGGCTTTATTTAAAAGGCCTGTTTGGGTCCCTGGACTGTGGTGAGGGAGGAGGTGTGGGCAGAAGTGTTGGACTTCTTGTGGCCACAGGGGAAAATGACAAGAGAGGCATCAGATGCTGAGAACAAATGAAAATCAGCAGCAAAACATTTTTAGATCAGTTGAACTAACGCAATGAGCCACCTTAATTATGCAATTAAACATGGTAAATTCAATAAAAGTTCAGTTAATGTTTCTCCGACTTCCTTCGTGATGCAGAAAAACTGAAATTACCTTTGTGTTCAGCTTGAAGTTGTCAATCATAATCCCCAATTTTTTTTTCAGGAAGCAAACGTTTTGAAAACATTTGTTATCCAGCATTATTGATGAAGAGATTTTGGCTAACTTAGACAGGAGGACCATGCAGTTGTGTAAATCCTTAAACAGGTTTGGGAATGAGGATGGTAAGGGTAAAGGTTGGTGTCAGTGTTCAGTGTTCAGTTTAGCACAGAAAATAAGAATAGCTTATTTCTGCTCTTTATGTCTTATGGTCGCATGCTTCAGGAGAAACATCTCCCCTGCATCAAGTCCATTATACTCTGTAAGGACATTGCAATTTTCAATGAGATCTCTTCGGATTCTTCCAGTGCTCCAGAGTACAGTTACCGCAGTGCCAGCGAACTGGGTTGAAATCTAGTGCTGCCTGTTTCTACAACCTCCCCATGAACTGCAAAGGGTTTTCTCCGGGTGGTCATTTCCTACCATTCTCCAAAAGGGGTTGGTTGGTTAATTGGGTGCTGTTCAGCAGGATCGTTTCAAGGCCCGGAAGGGCTTTTGCAGTGAACTATGATTCACTGGTAGTGCGTTGGCTGATGGTTGGCTCCGCCTCCCAGCTCCGCCCCCATCTGCTTACATATAACTCTGGTTTCCTGCCTAAACCCAGAACCCTTCCAAAGACTACTGCAAAACTCTACCCTTGGTTATAAGTTAATAAAAGCATTTTTTTTTCCCTCCAGTTGTGAGAGCTTTTATTTGCGCTACAATTTTATTAGCTTATTTCCTAAACGATGAAAGCGCTACTCAAGCCAGGTATACCTCTGATAGACCCTCTGTCCCCCGAAATGGCTGAGGATTTCACATACTGGCTAGATTGCTTCCAGGCCTACCTGAACGCGACCAGAGACGTCTTCCACACCTATGAACTCAGGATGTCTGCACTTGTTTTGAGGATAGAAATGAAAGGGTATACAGTTATCAGGGACTGCACTACATACAATACTGCCATCAAGGTGTTAGAGGCATGGTACCTGAAGTCACAAAACAAGGTCCTAGTGAGGCACCGACAAGATCTATGTCGCCAACAGACAGGAGAGACCATCAATGACTACCTGCTGGATCTGTGGACACTTGCCAAAAAGTGCAGGTATGAAGCGGCTACAGGACGTGTTCATGAACAACAGATCCAGGACACTCTTGTTGCGGGGGTCTGCTCAAGGTAAATGAGGCAGTGACTCTTCGAGTCGGGAAAGAAGGACCTGGCTAGCCACGTTGAACTGGCCGAATCGTTGGAACAGGCCAAGTTCGAGAACGATGACCTTGAAGCCAGCAAGCTCGCTTACCCAGGTGACCCCTTCCAAGGACCAGTGTGCCCGCAGCTCCAGCCCTAACGGATGCTGCATCCCGTGCTAGGAAGTGTTTTTTCTGCGGCAAGAGCCAGCATCCCTGATCTTGTTGCCCGGCTAAAGACTCAGTATGTTCCAGCTGTGGCGAGAAAGGGCATTGGGCGAGGGTTTGCCATGCAAGGGGAAGCCCGGGCAAGTCCTGGATCTGATTCCAGCCCCAAGCCATTGGCTCTGAATTCACCCGACCCTACACTGGGCTGCACGCCAATAGAGGGTGGCAGTGAGGAAAGGCGCAAAAAGGCTCAGTGGCCATCTTGCCAAGACCCAAATTCAAACTCGGTGCCATTTTCATCAGAGGACGAAGGAGGGCGGCCATCTTGCTGCACCACGAGGTTGATGTCATCTTACCCAGGACTGTGGGGACCACTTGAGTGAGGAGTATGGAGTTTCCTGGTCCTAGCCTCAATGGTCCTAGACCAGGACAGACCCAATCAGCTCAGCAACTCCATAGTGACTGTGAAGGTAAACGGACATTCCACTAAATGCCTAATCGACACAGGCTCTACTGCAAGCTTCATAGCCTCACGGACTGTGCAAAAGTACAACTTTCTTTAGATGCATCCTTCAAATTATCGCATTTTCCTTGCGTCTCATTCACATTCTATGTGTATTCACTAATATTGTATAGTACATCTGTCGTTTGAAGGGGGAATTCTGTAAGATTCGCCTGTATATACTTGATGAATTGTGTGCTCTGGTGTTGATGGGACTGGACTTCCTGTGTTATCTTAAGTATTCTGGTCCCCTCCCTCCCATAACGGTTCGGATCGGAGGGCCCCTAAAATCAGAACCCACATGTAGCCTCTCCACACTGAATATCAGCCCCCCCCCCCACCCCCCACCTCTCTTCCTGAATCTGTCCTCAGTCTGCAAACCTATTGCTACCAAGAGCAGGAGGTCCAGCACAGCAGACCGAGATTTCATAAAGCCTGAGACACAACATCTGTTCGATGAAGGTATCATTGAACCTAGCACCAGCCCGTGGAGAGCGCAAGTGGAAGTGGTAAAAGGGGAAAACAAGTCCAGGCTAGTAACTGACTTTAGCCAAACTATTAATCGGTACACACTCCTGGACACAACCCTTCCTTCGAATTTCGGACATTGAATTTCGGATATTGCTCAGTATCGGGTCTATTCGACCCGCTTATCACCAAGTGCCAATCCATTCCAAGGACCATCCATGTATGGTATTTGAGGCTAACCATCGTCTCTATCAATTCCAGAGGGTCCATTTCGGTATCATTAACGTGGTTTATATCTTCCAGAGGTAGATGGACAGAATGGTGAATGAGTATGGTTTGAATGCTACCTTTCCCTACCTCGATAACGTCACCATATGTGGCCATACCTTGGAAGACCATGACACCAACCTCCAGAGTTTTCTCAACGCAGCGAAAGCCCTGAACCTCACTCTGACAAGTGCGCCTGGCTATCCTTGGCTACATAGTGGAGAATGGCATCACTGGCCCCAATCCCGATAGGATGTGCCCGCTATTAGAGCTCCCCATTCCCAGGACCACAAAAGCTTTGAGGAGATTCCTGGGGTTTTTCTCATATTACGCCCAGTGGATCCCTCAATACGCTGATAAGGTTCGCCCTCTCTTAAAAGCTACTAATTTCCCCCTCTTGGCTGAAGTCCAAATGACTTTTAACTACCTCCGGAATCACATTGTGAAAGCTTCCATGCATGAGGTGGATGAGAATGTAGCTTTCCAAGTGGAAAGTGATACTACGGATATAGTCTTGGCCACTACCCTCAACCAGGCAGGCAGGTCTGTTGTATTTTTTTCTCGGACATTGCAAGGCCACGAGCTCTGGAACCCATCTGTGAAAAAGTACGTTCAAGCCATGAGGCCCTGGAGACACAACCTGGCTGTTAGGAAATTTACCCTCCTCACTGACCAGTGTTCAGTCGCATTCATGATTAATAATATCAAGAGGGGCAAAATCAAGAATGACAAGATGCTAGGTGGAGGATCGAGCTCTCCTCCTACAATTATGACATTGCCTATCGGCCAGGAGCCCTTAATGACCCTCCAGATCCCTTATCCAGAGGAAGCTGTGCCTCTGTACACACCAGCCAACTGCGGTCTCTGCATAATGACCTCTGCCATCAATGGGTTAGCCTCATGGCTCATTTTGTCAAGGCATGCAATCTGCCCTACTCCATGGAAGATATCAGGTGCACCTGATCAAGTCATCCAGGCCCTTCAAATGGCACAGTGTCAATTTTAAGGGACCTCTCCCTTCCACGAACGGGAATATTTTCTTCCTCTCTATTACTGACTAGAACACCCACTTCTATTCCATGTCCAGACACGTCCACTTCGTCAGTCATAAAGGTTCTAGATTCCATTTTCGCCCTGTTCGGGTATCTTAGCTATATTCAGAGTGACTGGGGCTCATCCTTTATGAGTGACGAGCTACGTCAGTACCTGCTGGCAAGGGGCATCGCATCAAGCAGGACTACTAGCTACAACCCTCGGGGAAACAGGCAGGTTGAAAAGGAGAACGCCACAATCTGGAAGGCTGTCAAAATGGCCCTGAAGTCAAAAGGCCTTCCAGACTCATGCTGGCAGGAAATCCTTCCTATGGCGCTCCAGTCGCTACTGTGTACTGTGATCAATGCTACTCTTCATGAGCTCCTATTCAATTTTGAAAGAAGGTTGGCATCAGGAAATACATCCCCAATCTGGCCCACCACTCCTGGTCCAGTCGTTCTCAGGAAGCACGTGAGGAGAAGCAAGACCAACCCCCTGGTGGAAAGGGTGAAACTGCTCCACACCAATCCCACATACAACTATGTGGAGTACCCGGATGACAGAGAGGACACCATATCCATCAAGGATCTGGCATCTGCCAGAACAGAGGGTTAATTGCCTCAAGTGCCCTGAAAGCCACGGAGATCATTCTTGCCAGCCCCCAGTCAGGGCCTCAGGGGATCTGTGTGGTGATACACCACTAGCCTACTGCAGTGGGAAACCTGTGTACCTGCAGAAGAGCACTGGAGGACAAGGCAACACCTGGCTGGCTGTCAATCAGCCAACCTGAATGGACCAAGCACCACCCAGTCAGCTGTCAATCACCCTCCTGCATATAAGCTAGATCCAGCCCCTTGAGATCAGTCTCAAAGCCAGCTCAGCATTTCTCACAGCCAGCTCTGTGGAAACTTATGTCGAATAAAGGCTGTAGAACAGACGTTATGTTTTGTGTCTGCTTTCTGCTCGATAGCGCATCACAAGCTGGTTCAGGAGAAAAGTCCATCCTCCTCCATCGTTGAGCCAGAAACCCAGCCCGCTTCTCTGCCCTCACAAGGGGACCAGGAGACCCAAGGAGTCCAAGGCACTCCACCAGGATCTCCAGACCCCTGGACCACTTAAATCTGTATTGTAAGTAACTGGTTTTTTTTACTTTTTTTCTGAACCCACATTCTCGGTCTTCATTCATAGACCCTAAATTCTGCAGGAAGGGTGAATGCAGTGAACTGGGATTCACTGGTAGTGTGTTGTGCTGATGGCTGGCCCCGACTCCCAGCTCCACCCCATTTGCTCACATATAACCCTGGTTTCCAGCCTAAACCCAGAACCCTTCGGAAGGCCACTGTGAGACCCTACCCATAGTTACAAGCTAATAAAAGCGTTGGTTCTCCCTCCAGTCGTGAGAGATTTATTCCGCGCTCCAGTTTTTTTCTGTGCTGTATTATTAAAATTAGAAGATAATTTTACTCAATCTCTCCTCATACTGCAAACTTGCCATGCCTGGAACCAGTCTCATCAATCTTTGCACTCCCTCATATCAAAAACCTATCTTTCATTAGATTGTGAGACAAAATATTCAATGTATTACCTGAAACACAAAAGTCTGCAGAACCTGTGATTCTAGTAAAAACAGACCAAAATGCTGGAGGAACTCAGCTGGTCTTTTCTGCATCCATTAAAAAGGGCCTGACCCCCTTGAAGGGATAAAGTAGAATGAGCCCGAAGCAGGAAATCTCAGAATTTGGACAAGGCCGGCTTTGGGAGGAACCCAGCCCACAAAATGTGCTCATTGGATATGATAAGAGGAGCGGTAAAAATTTATTATGTATGTGTGAAAGGAGATAGGGAAGAGAGGATGAAGCTGGGGAAGGAGAAGGGAAAAAGAAGTGAAGGGGGATGGTTTAAAGAAACCCATAGAAGTCGATATTAATGGCATCCAGTTGGAGGGTGCCCAGTCGGAAGAAGAGGTGTTGTTCCTCCAAGTTGTGGGTAGTGTCAGTCTGGCAGTGGATGAGACCATGGACAGACATGTCAGCAAGGGAATGGGATGGGGAATTGAAATGGGTGGTCCCTGGGAGATTCACGCAATTGTGGCAGAGCCGAGGTGCTCAACGAAGCAATACCCCAGTCTGCATCCAGTCTCTTCAATGTAGAGGAGACAACACTGGGAGCACTTGATGTAGTAGATGACCCCTGCAGATTCACGAGTGAAATGTTGCTTCACTTGCAAGGACTGTTTGGGACCTCAGTGGTGGTGAGGGATGAAGTGTGGGTACAAGTGGAGCATCTCCTGTGGTCACAGGGTTAGGTACCAAGGGGACAATTGGTGGGGAGGGAGGAGAGGACAAGGAGGGAGTGGTCCCTGCAGAAGGTAGAGAGGGGAATATATGAATAGTGGTAGGATCACGTGGTTGGTGGTGGAAATGACGTAGGAGGATGTGTTGCATGCAGAGGCTGGTGTGGTAGGTGAGGACAAGACGAATCCTCTCCTTGTTGCTCATAAGTGGGGAGGGGACCAGGGCAGATGTGCGGCTAATGAAGGATATGTGGGTGAGTGGTGAATAGATGGAGGTAGAGAAGAAGCCACATTGTTTGAAGAGCAAGTCCTCATCCTGGGTGCAGATGCCACAGAGACAGAGAAAATGAGAGAATGGAATCCTTACAGGGGACAGAGTGGGAAGAAGTGTAGTCGAGGGAACTGTGGGAGTTGATGGGTTTGCAGAAGATGTCTGTCGCGTTTGTCTCCCAAGATAGAGTCAGAGACTACCAAGACCCTTTTTTAATTCAAACAGACCTTTAATTTCCTTTGAAAAAAAAAGTCAACATACCATTTGCCTTCTAAATTACTTGACACACCTACCTCGATGTGAACTTTTAATGACTTTGGAAGGACACAGAGGTCCCTTTGAATTTCAACATTTCCGAAACTTTCACCATTTAAAAGTTCTGTGCTTTTCTGTTCGGTGTTCTCTCATTGCTTTCCATCGGCTTTCTCAATCGTTCCTCTGTAATTTCATAAGTTATTTTCCCCTGAAAATACCTCCAAATTTTGTACTTTTTAATTTAGACAAAGAGCACAGTAACAGATCCTTCAGCACATGAGTCCGTGCTACCCCAAAACACCAATTAGCTAACAACCTCCTACAAACCCTATACAGTTTTGAAGGGTGTGAGGAAACCAGAGCACCCAGAGGAAATCCAAAGGGGCATGGGGAGAACTCCTTATAAGTCAATGCCTGATTCATACTTGGGTCACTAGTGCTATAATAGCTTTGCACTATCTACTGCACTGACCATGTCACTCACTATGCTAAACATGCCACCCTAGTACTGGACATTACTACACTTGGCAGTATGCTGCTTAATCCCTCTGCCATGTTGTTGAAGTGAACTGTGAACAGTTGAGGTCCACACACCAACTCCTGCACTAGCCACATCTCGCCAACCAACAGAGCAGCCATGAATCTCAATTCCTTCTGCATCAAGGAATTGCCATAAGTATGTGAAGGTTATAATATGACTCATGTTGTGTACAGAATGAGGCAATGCAGCCTGAGGTGCTGATGTCAGTTCCCACTAAAAATCGGACCAACTTATTGGAAGATCAGGGAACTATGGCTGCAAAGATAGATCTTGCCATGAAGTTCAGAATCACCCTGTTTTAGTTTCCAAGCATTAACAGTAGCCTGTTTTGATTTAATCATTCAACATAATAGTCAGAATCACATTGGTGATGCTTGAAACACTATACCACATGCCCCTAAGGCACAGGCACAGGCCAGAGGCGCACAGGCACAGGCCAGAGGTGCAGAGGCACAGGCCAGAGGTGCAGAGGCACAGGCCAGAGGTGCACAGGCACAGGGCAGAGGTGCGCAGGTGCAAAGGCACACAGGCACAGGCCAGAGGTGCACAGGCACAGGCCAGAGGTGCACAGGCACAGGCCAGAGGTGCACAGGCACAGGCCAGATGTGCATAGGCACAGAGGTACACAGGCACAGGCCAGAGGCGCACAGGCACAGGTCAGAGGTGCACAGGTGCAGAGCCACACAGGCACAGGCCAGAGGTGCACAGGCACAGGCCAGAGGCGCACAGGCACAGGCCGGAGGTGCACAGGCGCAGAGGCACACAGGCACAGGCCAGAGGCGCACAGGCACAGGTCAGAGGCACACAGGCACAGGCCAGAGGCGCACAGGCACAGGCCAGAGGTGCACAGGCACAGGCCAGAGGTGCACAGGCACAGGCCGGAGGTGCACAGGCGCAGAGGCACACAGGCACAGGCCAGAGGCGCACAGGCACAGGCCAGAGGTGCACAGGCACAGGCCAGAGGTGCACAGGCACAGGCCGGAGGTGCACAGGCGCAGAGGCACACAGGCACAGGCCAGAGGCGCACAGGCACAGGCCAGAGGTGCACAGGCACAAGCCAGAGGCACACAGGCACAGGCCGGAGGTGCACAGGCGCAGAGGTACACAGGCGCAGGCCAGAGGCACACAGGCAGAGGCCAGAGGCGCACAGGCACAGGCCAGAGGTGCACAGGAACAGGCCAGGGGCGCACAGGGACAGGCCAGAGGTGCACAGGCACAGGTGCAGAGGCACATAGGCACAGCCACAGAGGCACACTGGTACGCAGAGGCACTCAGACACAGGCGCACAGGGGCACAGAGGAACTAAAGAAGATACAGTCCATCGATAAGGAGCAAAGCATCAAGTTCTAGGTTCCTTTATTGTCATGTAATAAAAATAATGCACTATCGCAAAGAATTTGCTTTAGTCTTCCGTTTCGCCAACAGATTTGCCATCGGCACAAACTGCCTGAAGTGCCTTCTTACAGTCAGAGAAAGAGAAGCAAAAGAAAGTCCCCCCCAGAGTCCGTAGATTCTCCTCCAATGCTTCTGCAACCCCCACAACCTCACAGAGTCCAGGCAAACCATTGGTGACGCAAGCTCCAGATCCAAACCTCCGATGTGGTCAGGAAATCTTCAGTGTTTTCACCTTCGTTACCTCCTTGCATCCCGGTTCCGATATCTGGTACCCCTCCAACCAGTTTTGAGCCAATCTCCAACACTCCGCAGCCTGGCACAAGTCTCCCGAAAGGAGTCTCCAGCAGCCCACAGCATCCATGGGTTCCTTGCCTCAAGTTGTCAGCAGCCCACCGCATACGTAGGTCTTTCAGCTGCAGAGCCCCCTCACTGGTCCACCACCGAGGTCACCGTCCTGTGGGTAGAAGTAAATCGCAAAATTCTGTAGAAGTTAAAACACAAAATGCTGGAGAAGCTCAGCAGGTCAAACAGTCCTTTATGTAGCAAAGATAAAGATACAGAACTGACATTTCGGGCTTGAGCCTTTCATCGAAGTATGAGAAAATGCCGGCAAGCGTCTGAACAAAAGAGTAGGAGGGAGGAAGGGGGAGTGGCAAAGGCAGGAGATGATAGGTGGAGAAAGGAGGGAGGGGTCAGCACCAAAGAGGGGGAGGTGGGGGGATTGTAGACCTGGATGGGTGAAAGAACTGGAAGGACAGGAAAAGGAGAAAGGGGAATGCAGGCTTAATGGAAAGCAGTAAAGTCATATCTAAGTCCTAGCTTCACAGAACCATAGAACATTACAGCACAGAAACAGGTCCTTGGCCCTTCTAGTCTATGCCAAACTATTTTTCTGCCTAGTCTATTGACTTACAACCATTCCATAGCCCTTCATACCCCTCCCATCCATGCAAGGCCGGATTAAGGCCAATTGATGTCTGATGTCCCATCAATAATCACAAAAATCTGTCAGGCTTTTATTAACTAAAGACTGGAACGACCATCAACCTCATTGACTAAATGAAACAAAGAGAAAGGGGAATGTGCAAGGAGCTATAGGTAGGATTGGTTTTTGGAGTTGTGTCCAGCCGGCAGCAGCCAACCATGGCACAAGAGTGGTTTACCACATTCGCCCTTTATTTCTAAGAAGAGTCCTGTGGGGGCGAGAAAAAAAAGGTGAAACAACTGTACATATACATAATTTACAGGTTAAGTCTATCAGGGGATTTCCTCTGCATAGAAAACAACATGGCAATGGTTGGGGCACTGCAGTAGCATCCTGAGCAACTTGTGAGGTTGGCCTGTTAACAGTTTATCAAGGGGTGGAAACAGGTGGGGGGGATGGGGGAGTGTGGAGCTGGTACATCATTGGCAATAACTGTGGCCAGGGGTAGGGAATTTTCAACTGCAGGTTCCGGGACCTCTAAGGCTGAAGTGGGAGCAAGTGTCTGCTGAAAGTCAGTGGTGGTTGGGGAGGCCCCCGATGGAGCACGATCCTGGATAGAGACCAAGACTTGGCGCCCATCAGGGAAGGCAATGTAGGGATACTGGGAGTTTGCATAGAAAAGACGGACCATCTTGACCAGTGGATCAGTCTTAGATTCCCTGACGTGCTCCTGGAGCAGGATTAGTCCGGGGAGGTAAGTCAGGTGGGCAGCATAGTCCCTGATGCAGACTTCGTAGGGAATGCAAACATTCGTTCTTAAGGAGTGTTGGTGGTGGCCGTACATAACAGTGGAGCGGAGTGCGCTGGGAGGACCTCTTGCCATTGGGAGACAGGGAGACCCTGTGACCTCACGTGCCATTCTGTGGCATTCTCCCTTTCCACTTGCCCATTTCCCCTTGGATTGTAGCTGGTGGTCTTGCTCATGATGCTGCCCCTGGCCAGCATGCACTGCTGCAGCTCATCCCTCATGAATGATATACTATGGTCACTGTGGATGAACCCAGGTGGGGGAAGGGAGGGGTCCCTCGAAATCAATGCTGAGGCACTCAAAGGGGCAGGTAAACTTGTTCAAATGCGTTTTGTCCAGTTGGTAGAATTGGAGTTTGCATTCGCCACAAACCTGAGAGTTTTTAGTCATAGTCCAGACTTCCTCAAAGGAGAATGGAAAATATCTCTCTATTTATCTCTCTATTTATATATATACATACAGGTTTCTTTTTCGTTTATTGTGGGAGGCCCTTTTTGTGTGGCCCTAGTTCAGCTGCACCATGGTAAATCCAGCACTGGAAAAAACTCTGTGGTTCCCCTTCCCTTGGTGACCTAATCACGTGCTTATTTTGCTTAATGGTTAATCTAGGCCTGCAACCATGTACCTATCCAAATTCTTTTTAAATGTGAAAATTGAGCCCGCATTCACTACTTCAGCTGGCAACTCGTTCCACACTCCTACCACACTTTGCATGAAGTTCTCCCAAATGTTCCCCCTAAACTTTTCCCCTTTAATCCTTAACCAATGTCCTCCGATTTGTATCTCACCTACCCTCAGTGGAAAAAGCCTATCCACATTTACTCTGTCTCTCCCCATCATAATTTTAAATACCTCTATCAAATCTTCTGGTCATTGCAGTTGGAAATCTTGAACTAATTATCTGGTCAGGATCCATGGAAATCCCAGTCTGTCATCATCACCAATAGAGCTAAATGGTAGGATAGAAGCCTTGAATGCCTTACCAAAATCAGCATTAAAATGCACAACGACCTAAATGTGTAAAACCAAATATTAAGGTGTGGGAAAGGGCAGGAGATGTAACTAAGTGTATCAGTGAGGCTTTCAGAGATCCAGTGGCTTTTCTTTGATAATGCAATATTCTCAAATTTTTATTATTTAGTTGACTATTTTTTTTCCATACCTGGCCACAATCTATTAGATCGGGTGTCAAAACACACCTTCACTACCTCATAATTTAATGTGTTTCCTTCCTGACTGAAGTAAATTATGGTACATTCAATATTTTGTTCCTGGAAACACTGGAAAATGTTTTTATTTTAAAATAGACAGAAGCAAGTGAAACATGACTTTGGACCTGATGGAGATGTTTTCTGGCACTGAAAATATCATGTTTTTGGCTTGCTGCAACCAACAGGTACACATTTCCCAGAAACATAACAACGGCAGCTGCTGGATCCCTGATCAAGAAAAAAAGGCTGCTGGATTAACTCAACAAGTTAGATGCAGATGAGATCTTCAACCAAATTTGTCTGTACTCTCACATGGGTGACATGAGTGTGAGTTGGGCCTTATGCTCAGACTCCTGGTCACCATTCACACATTAACCAACATTACAAAAACCAATTACAGGTTGAGTACCTCTTATCCGAAAATCCAAAATCCAAAGCTTTTTGAGCGCTTACAAGACACCACAATTTGAAAATTCCACACCAGACCTAATTTGCCCATGAGGAGCTATGACCCTCTGTTGGCACTAGTTACCAACCTTTATCCGTGCCAGACCTATGTGCATTATTCACTGTGCTCTTTGCTTATTCTCGGCTCTGTGCTACAAAGATATTGTTGTTAATAACCGATGGTGAATTAGCCGGAATGGTTTTGAATCAAGTTAAGTACAAAATATTATTTTCATGTGAAATCTGAAAGTCATCTCTGCCTAAAATGCCATGTTTGGGGGTAATATGACCAGGAACATTATTGTGTTGAAATAAAATGCCATGTACTGTAACCTTTTGATCGAAACACAGCATCGTAGGCGGAGACTGAAAGCCTGCTGTTGTTTATTGTCATTGTTTAATAGCTGATACAGGGATTTTACTGATGATACTTCACTGCTTAGTGAATCTGTTATTCCAAAATCCCCAAAAAATCTAAATCCTGAAACACTTCTGGTCCCATGTATTTCGGATAAGGGGGCACTCGACCTGTAATTGGTCCGTATCGCATCGAGACCTTGTTATACTCAAATTATAATTTTTTTTTAATGCATTTCAGATAAGGGGGAACTCGACCTGTAATTGGTCCTTATCACATCGAGACCTTTTTTTAAATGAAGTTTTGAAAATGTAAAATAAGAACAGAAACAATAACCCGAAACTGACTGTATCTATTTTTCTTCCTACAAATTTCATCTGATCATCTGAGTGTTTCCAGAATGTTCTTTTTTTTTTATTTCTTCACCAATTAAATTGGACTCTGCTTCCAATTTTGATTTCTCCTTTTGCTTTGCAATTGGATCTGACCTTGATTTGGTGAAATAAGCATGCGCTCCATGTATTACCAATGCCAGATTGGGGGAACCCAAAAAAAATCATTACATGGTTGAAAAACATACAGGTACTTAAAAATTTTCAAGGGTGGTTAACAACCAGATTCTGGCCATGAGGTTTCTGACGACAGAAGACACTAGGAGTAATGACCGGCTGGTTAGATTATGAGTGCCATTCAATAAAAGGGACCTCTGGATACAAACTTGCTTTCTTTTTCCACTAAGACCCTGATCCTCACCACTGATGTCAGCATGTTTCAAGCCACAGTGCATTACAGTCTGTCTGTAACTGAAACCTCCCAGGGGCCAGGGTCTGAGCAGGGGCAGCATCTAACCCTTTACATTCTTGTACAGCTGACCTCAGTGGTTTATTTACTTACCTTCTTGCCCTCTGCTCTTCACTTGGGGTTTCCCTCTCCATGGTCAGGAGAGAGTTGCTTTGCCCTGTGGCATAAATACACAATCCCTGTTTTAGTTGTTTTGTTTACTTTGAACGCTGTGTGTCTAGCGACAGGGTGGGTTTGGATACACATGTTACAAGTGACAGCTCTCACATCCTGATTGATCCTGAGATCCAATAGTCAACTCCCACATTCAAACTCTTGTAGTAGGCATGAAGTACGGGTGGTCACTGACTTATGTCTGTGTTCCATTCTGACCGGTCGGTCGGATCTTGAAATGGATGCAAGTTGGTCACATGTTTCTTCGGGCCTGCGCTCACCTCCCCCACCTCAAACACTGGGTGTGCCACTGCCGTCGTCACCATGTTGGTCTGTCAAAATAAACAGCCCCTGGATCCCTTGGACCTGACACATAATTTTTTTTAATTTACATGCAATTTTTATTTTTTTTAATTTATACACTTTTTTTTGGACATATGTACAGATAAGTTGGTCATAAGTCGCATATGTGATAAGTAGGGGACCATCTGTAGTTCAAACTCATTAACATTGCAAAACAGGAAGAAATGAGTTGAGCCGCCTGCCCCACCCAGGTAATTCTTCCACTACTAAATGCCTGAACTCCTTTAGTTAAGCTTCCATGGCAAATAACTAATTTGACTATTAGGCTCAGTGGATAAGGTGATTAGTAGCCAAGCCCCTGTTAGCCTCCATAGAACAGTTAATGGTGCAATGCCTACAGTGGCATCAATGATCACCAATATAAATTATAAATTATACCCTATTGTCTGGAGTAAAGAATTGTCTGATTTTGTTAGAGAATGCGTCCCTTCCCAACCCTCCCTCCTGAGCAGGGCCTTCAATGCCTGAAGACCTGGCTGGGAAGGTAGATATTTCTACACTGCTTCAATGAACAGTTGAACAATATGATGGAGTGCCTGGGTCACCTCACCTACTCTTTTCAGCCATCATGCACAGTTATGGACCTAATGCAGGTAAATGGGATTGGTACAGATAAACACAGAGGTCAATACATGGTGGGCCATGGGGCTGTTTTTGTGCTGTACAGCTTCATTACTCCATGAGTTTGTTTTTGGCTAGAAACTGGATTTGACTTTATTTGATCAAAAGAATACAAGAAATAGGAGCAGAAGTAGGCCATCTGACCCAATGAGATTTAATGAAATCATGGCTGATTTGACGAGAGGCTTATCTTCGCCTACCTAACTTTTCCCCATATCCCTTAATTCCCCGACTATGTTAAAATTGATCCAACCTTGTCTTAAAATATTTACTGAGGTAGCTTCCACTACTTCAATGAGCAGCAAATTCCATAGATTTATTACCCTCAGTAAAAAGCAGTTCCTCCTCATCTCCATCCTTAACCTACTAACCTGAATCTTAAGACTATGTTCCCTCACCCACCAATGGGAACAACTTACCTACGTCCATCATATCTATGCCTTCATAATTTTATACATTTCTATCAGATGCCCTCCTATTCTTCTAAATTCCAGTGAGTACAGTCCCTGAAGACTCAATCTCTTCTCATAGACTAAACCCCTCATCTCCAAAATCAACCTGCTGAACCTCTTCTGGACCATTTCCAAAGCCAGTACATCCTTCCTCAGACAGGAGGCCAGAACTGCGCACAGTACTCCAGATGCAGCCTCACCAGTACCTTGTTCAGTTGCAGCATAATCTCCTGCTCTTCAATTCAATCCCTCTAGCAATGAAGGACAACTTTCCATTTGCCTTCTCCTTAGCCTGCTGCACCTGCAAACCAAACTTCTGTAATTCATGCACAAGTACTCCCATGTCCTTCTACATGGCAACATGCTGAAATCGCTTGCGATTTAAATAATAATCTGATCTTCCATTCCTCTTTCCAAAGTGGATAACCTCACATTTGCTAACATTGTACTCCATCTGCCAAACCCTTGCCCACGCACTGAACCTATCTATATCTCTCTGCAGACTCTCCATATCCTCTGCACAAATTGCTTTTCCACTCAATTTAGTGTCATCAGCAAAGTTAAATACAGGTGGTCCCCTACTTACAACCTATGCAATATACGACCATTCATACATACGACCAAAACAAAGTACTGTATAATTTTTTTTTAAATAAATAAAAAATACATGTGAATATAAAAATTATGCATCAGGTCCCGGGGATCCAGGGGCTGTTTATTTAGATGGACCAACATGGCGACGGCCACAGGCCGGAAGGGCACTGAGACTCTGCTGAACAGCATCCTGATGAATGCATCTGCCGCTGAACATGTTCTATTTTCAGGACATGAAAGCAGTGGCAGACCCAGTCTTCATGGTGAGTGCAGGCCCAGATTAAAATATGTCAATTTTGAGATCCGGCTGATCGGTCAGAACAGACCTCGGATGCATGTTGGAGACCACCTGTACACTACACTCTGGAAGATGTATATTGTGAACAATTACAGGCCCAGCACCGACCCCTGTGGCACACCACTCACCACTGATTGCCAACCAGAAACACACCCCTGTATCCCAACTCTGCTTTCTATTGGTCAACTAATCCTCTATCCATGCCAACTCTATGAATCCTTATGTACAAGTCTTTTATGTGGTACCTTATCAAATGCCTTGTGGAAATCCAAGAAAATAGCATCCATCTGCTCCCTTCTATCTACTGTGCTCATTATATCCTCAAAGGACTCCAGTAAATTTGTCAAACAGGGCCTTATTTTGCTGAATCCATGCTGCAAGTGTCTGATGGATCCATTTGGTTCCAGATGCCTCACTATTTCTTCTTTAATTATAATTTTAAGCATTTTCCCCAACTAGAAGTCAAACCAACTGGCCTATAGTTCCCTACCTTTTGCCTACATCCTTTTTTGAATTGTGCCATGATATTTGCTGTCTTCTGGTCTGGCAGAGAGGGAAACTACATGACTGATCACCCTCCTTCCATTGTGAATGCTGATCTAATTCACCATCGGCAGACTGCCCCAAGGCAAAGCCAGACTAGTGAACACTATAAAAAGTCAGAAAGAAGGAATGGGACACCCAGAAAAAATGTGAACTGAGGCTGTGGGATGTAGAGGGAAACCCATTGATGGAAACATGGAGGACCTGTCTATTGATGATTCTTCGTTCATGTGCTCTGCGGTTTGTTCCTTTCTTTAACTGTAAATTTAAAAAAAACAAAGGTTTCAGACACTTACCATTGCTCTCATTTATGTTGGTAAGGCAGGGGTGAATGGTGATGATCTCTTCACATGCACAAATAGTGGCGTGAAAGCAACAGCTGCAAATTAGGGAAATCCCTTGGGAAGCGCCCATTCCAATTTCCTAAGGCGTGGGACCTTCACTAAAAATGGTTGCTATCACATTAAGCAAGATCATAGAAAATAGGTCCAGGAGTGGGCCATTCAAGGCCATGTGCCTGCATCACCAGTCACCATGTCTGATCACACTGCTTTCTCTTCTTATCCCTTGATCCCCAGGGCCAATAGGCCCATATCCAACTCCCTTCTGAATAGATCTAATGAACTGGCCTCAACTATTTTCTTTAGAGGGGAGTTCCACAAGTTCATAACTCTCTCAACTCTCTCAGTCCTAAAATGCTCCCCCTTATTATTGGACTGTGAACTCATGTTCTGGACTTGCCCAACATCACGAACATTCTTCCTTCATCTAACCTGTCTGGTCCTATCAGAATTTTATCTATGTTTCAATGAGATCTCTTCCCTTATCCTTGTAAAATCTATGCTGACCAACTTGCAATGTATGAGGACACTTAGACCCTTGAGTGTAAAGCCCTGCAAAAAGTAATGAATATAGCCCAGGCAAAACCCTTCACTATCGAGAACATCTATAGAGAATGCTGCCATCGGAGAACAGCAGCAATCATCAAGGATCCACACCACCCAGCACACACTCTGTTCTCACTGCTGCCATCAGGAAAGAGGGATAGGGGCCACAGGACTCGCACTACCAGGTTCAGGAACAGCTGCTACCCCTCCACCATCAGACCCCTCAACAACAAACTCAATCAGGGACTCATTTAAGGACTCTTATTTTGCACTTTATTGATTTTTTTTATTCTCTATGTATTGCACAGACAATTTGTTTACATCTATTATCTGTTTACAGTTCTTTATTCGGGTACAGTTTTTTTTAAAAACACTACAGTGATAATTCTGCCTCGCCTGCAGAAAAAGAATCTCAAGGTTGTATGTCATGTATGTACTCTGACAATAAATCTAAATCTATTCATGGATATCTTCACCATCTCAGTCCAGAAGGGCATGGTACCCACCTGTTTCAAACAGGTGTCTATCAAACCAATGAGTGTGGTAACCTGCCTAAATGGCCAGAGGCACTCACATCAACAGTGGTGAAGTGTTTTGAAAGACTGGTGTTGAATCATATCAGTTCCCGTTTGATCAGCAACATGGATCCGTTTTAATTCACCTATTGTAGTACCAAGTCTACAGAAGATGCCATCTCACTGTCTCTACACAAAGCCTTGGAATACCTGCGGAGCAAACATGCATTCATCAGGATGCTGTTTATCAACTACAATTTAGGATTTAACACCATCATCCCCTCAAAATTGATCAGCAAACTCCAAAACCTGGGACTCAACAGCCCACCATGCAATTGGATCATGGATTTCCTCACCTATCCTAACCTGAGGATTGATAAGAATATCTCCACAATCTCCATCAGTACCAGAGCACCACAGGGCTGTGTTCTTAGCCCCCTTTTCTACTCACTTTACACCTATGACTGTGTGGCTCGGTCCGACAGCAACACCACCTACAGGTTCACAGATGATACCATGGTAGTGGTTATATAAGAAGGGGTGATGAGTCAGCACACAAGAGGGAGATTGAAAACTGGGCTGAGTGGTGCACCAATAACAATCCAGCACTTAATCTCACCAAAAACAAGGATCTGATTGTTGACTCCAGGAAGGAAAAACTAGAGGTATACAATCCAGTGACCACTGGGGGAATCAGAGCTGGAGAGAGGGAGCAATTTTAAGTTCTTGAGTGTATATTTACTGGATTCAACACACTCATGGCATCATGAAGAAAGCACATCAGCGCCTCTACTTCCTCAAGAGCTTGCAGAGGTTTGGCATGACATCAGAAACCCTGGCAAATTCCTACAGATGTGTGGTGGAAAGCATGCTGACTGGCTGCACCATGGTCTAGTATGGAGACACCAATGCCCCCCTAGCATAAACCCTGCAAAAGGTAGTGGACACAGCCCAAGACATCACAGGTAAAACCCTCCCCACCATCAAGAACATCTACAGGGAATGCTGCCGTTAAAGATTGTTCTCGCTGCTACCACCAGGAAAGAGGTATAGGTTCCACTCGCACCACCAGGTTCAGGAACTAGGAGTCCACCATCAGACTGCTCAAAAACGAACTTAATCATGGACTCATTTAAGGTCTCTTACCTTTTCACTCTATTGATTTTTTTAAATCTGTATTGCACAGTCAGATTGCTTACATTTCTTTATTTGTTTACATGTGTACGTTGAGTCAATTTTTTGCACTGCATGTAAGTGCTGATTCCACTTTGCACGCAGATAAAAGGATCATGTATGTACTCGGACAATAAATCGGAATTGCAGCTAGGCATGAGCAATGTGCATGTAAAAAAAACTGGGCACCAGTCATCCTTTTTCTCTTATTTCCACAGACATTTCAATTCCGAATGTTTGATCTTCCCCCGCTTTTGTGCTCAAGTTTCCATTTGAGTGATCCACTCTGAACATTTTTTATATATATATATATGTTGGAAGTTTTAACAATCAATCACTGCAGGGTTTCTCCAAGAAGCCATTTAAAATCACCATCAAAATTGCCAGCTTTCAGCTTGTTAATGATACTTGTTAAACATTAATGCGAGTTTGTGGCTGTGCAAGAGAGAAAGGCTGTGAGGGAACAGAGCCATCACAGGATGAGTAGGTTTTCTTTCCAGTCCTGAACTGAATGTCAATATCCCCCACAAACTGTGGGTCTGCCGGAGCTGCTGCAATGGCAGCGCTGCCACTGATGCAGACCCACGGAGGACGGGGAGTGGAGACACAGCACTCCCTCACGGGGTCCAATCTGTTTTATTGCATGTCAGTAAATTAATCCTGAATCTTGGAATACTTTTGTCGAGACCAAACAAGCACTAGGAGGGAGAAAACGAGAGTACATTGCACTGAGCAGACCAGGTTGCTAACTTTCTCGAGTGAGATTGACTGCAGCATTACCCCATCCAAACCTAATCCACAACAATCTAATCCCTCCCTACCTCACACCAACAACCCTCTATTTTAAGTACATCCACGTGTACATCTAAGAATATTTTATATTAAGAATATTGCATCAGCCTCCAGCAATGCATTCCAGGTACCCACCACTCTCTGATTTGTTTCGACAGTCGTTCGTCTTTCAGATGAAAAACGAACGTCTGCCAAAACAAATCCTCTAGTCCCAACTTAAAGACGGCAAATGTAAAAGAGGTTGACAACAGAAAAGATTTAAAGAAGTCTTAAAAACCAACATCAAGAAATGTAATGTCAAGATCAACATTTGACAGAAAACTGGCAAACTATCATCCAAGAAGGAGCAGCTACTTTCAAAGCCAATAGATGTGCAGAACTAGAAGAAAAGAGAGGCAGCCACAGCCAAAGCCCAATCTGCCATCTGCAATGACCTATCCTGAATGCAAAAGAATCTTCAAAGCCATCATTAGGCTCATAAGCCACCTGAGAGCCCATAAATAGATCAACAGAATAAATGCCATCATCCTCGAGGAATAGCCACCACAATGACGACTCTCTGATTAAAAAACTTACGTCTGTCATCCTCCCCAAAACTTATCTCCACTCACCTTAAACCAATGTCCTCTGGTACTTGCTACTGTTGCCCCAGGAAAAAAGCTGCTGGCTGTCCACCCTCTCCATGCCCCTCAATCTTATAAACCTCTGTTAAATCACCTCTCACCCTTTGTCTCTCAAAAGAGAAAAGCCTTAGCTCTGTCAACCTTGCAACCTTTGTTCCACTTTGTTTGGTAGCTTGGTAATTACTTTTGGAACTAAGCAGGGTCAAGGTGACTGGAATTGCCATTGGATGGCTCCTGAGAAAAGCTGTTCAGAGCACCATTGTTTATTGTTCGTAGCTCCAGTGCTCTGTAGTTCTTCCAAAAGGAACATAGATTTAGCCCTCCTTGGCAGTTTGCCTAAAGAATACATTCCTGCACAGATCTCTGACAAGAGTGTCTGAGCTATATTGATTTTAGAGTGGCCTTTATCAATATTTATTCTCTAGTTAAACCTCTGCATGTATTCACTTCTGCTTCATAGAGTCATGGAGAGATTCAACATGGAAACAGGCCCTTCGGCCCATTGAGTCAATACCAACCCAGAAGCAATCATTTTTACACTAATCCTACCCTTCTCAGAATCCTATTTTCCTAACCCTACCACTGCCATCGGCCTAGATCCTCACCTGCACCCCAGGAGTAAGTTGCAGTGACCAATTAACCTCCTAACCTACACATCTTTGTAAAGTGGGAGGAAGCCAGAAACCCCAGGTCACGTAAACTCCACACATATCAGTGGCAATGGTTAGGATTGAACTCATGTCACTGGAGCTGTTTGACAGTGATTCTACTGCCTGTGCCATTGTGTCATCCAATGCAGCTATGGTGTGTAAGACTATTTCAGACGACATTAAGGAGCCAAACACATTGAGTGACTCTGGTCTGACATATAGGCCAGTCCAGATAGAAATGGCATGTTTCCTCCCTTGGTAATATTAGCAAGTCAGATGGACTTTTACAACAATTGAATATGAGAGTCAGAAGTGAGGTGGTCCCATTCTGATCTCTCAGCCGGTGTCTCCTGCCCCATTATAAGAAGGCCTGATCCATCTTTAAGGAAGTGTACCCCGCATTTTTTTTCTTAATTTGGACCTTCAGTCCATTTCAGCCCATGAGTCTGTGCCACCCAATTAGCCTACACCCCCGGTACATTTCAAATGGTGGGAGGAAACCGGAGACCTGAAGGAAAACCCACACACACTCAGGGAGAACATACTAATTCTTTATAAGCAGTGTGGGATTTGAACCCCGGTCCCGATCACTGGTGCTGTAAAGGCATTGCGCCAACTGCTACGCCAACCGGGCCACCCTGAACATCTGGACATGTTGCGTCCTTCTGGACTTGCTGTCAAATTCTCCAACTTCCGACACCACACCTTCTTTATCCATATGAGAACTGGTCTCATCTTCCCAACTTATCCAACAGCAAATCAGCCAGTTCACTTTCTTTGCACCCCCGCTGTGCCAGGAAAATCCTTTCTGAAGGAAAGAGAGCAAATCTGTGCACAGAATGTCAGGATAATTTTGCTCAAGTACTTACATTTTCTCATAAGAAATGTCAACTGACCGTTTCTAATTGCTTCCTGCATTATTCTAATAAAACAAAGGAAACCAAGCAAGTCTGGGAGCTAGACATGTGGGAAAGGAGGGGGTGGGAAGGAGGTCATTGGGTGTAATACAGGGTGTGGAGGAATTTGACCATGTTGGGTTGGAACAAGGTGGTGATAAAGGACATGGGGCTGGTGCTGCCTTTCGACTTAATATCTAGCTAGAAGGATGGAAAGATTCTCTATCCAATGATTAAGGTACACATTTCAGTAGCAGAAATGCAAGGTAAACTAATCTGGCAATAGTGTGGAGTTCCAGACCCAGTTGCTGTGGTCAGAAACTAAACCAGAATCAAATGGACATCAATTCCACAGTTGGGCTTGAAGCAGCTGGCAGAAAAGAGAGGAATATCAATGACATGGGATCAGAACCTGTTGAGGAACTTTGTTAATGCAATGTTTTGTATTGGACAAGGGCTCAGCACCACAGGAGAGGTGGAACATAAACAAAGCTAATTGTTGATTGGTGTACATGCTGACGACTGGAGATAATATCGGCAGGGACGTGTGTCAAAAGGCAGAGGAAAGAGTGAAGCTCCATGTTAATGATACAATGAGAAAGGAGATGAGCTGGGCACCTCCTCATATGTTTCTGAATATCATTCAGAAATTAAAATCTTGACTGATTTGCCCCTTACCCATAACTCAGGAGTAAGTTTCAACATGCCCATTGAATTCCTGCAAGAAATCTGCTAACACAGCAAAGAACCCAATTTCTAAAAAAAATATTATTCCCTCCCACATTCCATCTGAAACTGGGTAGAATTGTTTGTAAAATTTTGTACAAAACCACTCAGCAGCTTGTGGTACATCATTGTTTTATTGCCAAATTTCTCGTTTGCATTTGACGTAACAGACTCGAGAATGATAGATCACCTGATTGTTAACAGATAACTGATTGGTTAGCTGTTGAAATAATTATTAGTCTTCCAAGTCCATGTCAGTGCCCAGGCCACATGATCAATCATCTACATTCTTTGATAATAATAGTTAATCATTGTTGACTGGTACATCCACTGATGACCTGTATTTCAATATTAGAGTCCATTCGGTGAAGAGATTTACTCAGTCACATAACCTCCCACAGCTTATAAACAAGTTTTCAGCGAGAATAATTATATTTTCACGAAGCTTAAAAGGTAAATTATTTCCTGCATCGTTAGCCTGCAAAAAAAATTGTTTAATATAAGTTACATAACTTAATGGCATATCAGGATTCCAGATAATGAGTGTCTGGAAAGCAGGTATTTCCAGAATTCGGTCTGTGATTGGCAAAACAGACTTTATTGGTGTAACTTTAATGTGTTGACTCTGAAACAATTCCAGCCTTTCAGTTTTAAAGTTTGTTCTGAACTCTGCAGCCTTTCACTCTGCTCTGTATGTTTCAACGCAGCAACTCCACATAAAACAGAACCCGCTTTAATCAGACGAGATCCACTGGCGCCTGATGATGTGCTGTGAAGAGGCTATGATTACCCAACACTTGTTTGTTGTCCTTGAGTGAAACATAGATGGCCTTCCTTTCATTTGAATCACAACTAACCTTGGACTCTGAGCCATCTTTTACCATGTTTGTTTATAGGTGGAATACCATCATCCATTTAACTGATTTGAATGGAAGAGCATGTAGGTAGTGATATATCTCCTTTAAAATTTGCAATCAGCCATATTTTTATGCACGGGACTAAACAAGAATTAAAGTGACTGTAGAAGGTGTCACAGGACTGAAGAGTGGCAATTGGGGAACACCAAGAATCCAAACCCCAAGGTGATTTTTTTTTTAACTCAATAGATAATGCAAACAGAGAATTGAAGTTTAAGCATTTTTAGAGAGGTGTGAGAAAAATGTCAGCGTGGATTATTGAAAGGGAAAGGATGTTTGATGCTGTAAAAACTGATGCCTCACTCGAGGCATGGGTTTAATCTTGACCTCAGGTGCTGGCCTTTAAGTCTCTAGAAAACTTCTACAGGTGATCTGGCTGGTTTCATCACTGCCTGGTATAGAGGTGCCAACTTGAAGGACAGGAATAAACCCCAGAGGGTTATTAACTTGGCCTGCGACATCACAGGCACCAGACTTCACTGCATTGAGGCCATCGCCATGAGGCGGTGTCTTTAAAAAGCAGCCTCCATTCTCAAGGAGCCTCACCACCCAGGCCATGCCCACTTCACTCTGTTACCATCAGGAAAAAGGTACAGGAGTCTAAAGACAAGAACTCAGCAGCACAGGGACAGCTTCCTCCCCACTGACATCAGATTCCTGAATAATCAATGGCACTATTTTGTGCTCTATTTTTATATATATATATATATATATAGTAATGTTGCAAGATAGTTAGAATATGTACGTTTGCACTGTGACGCTGCCACAAAAACATCAAATTTCATGATTTGTTCATGACTATAAATTCTGATTCTGTGTGGAGTTTGCACATTCTCCTGGCAGGTTTAAGGGGTCCAAGGATAAAAAGAATTGGGATTTCAAACTTGGCCCATCATTAGGATGTACATCAGAATTCCCAAATGTGCTGGAAGGATGAAGCCTAGGGCAGAGGGCGTCTTTCTCCCACTCACTATTCAGCCTTTTTTCTCTTCTGCCCTCTCACCTGTGGTAATGATAGAGATCAACTAGCAATGCCTTACTGTTTGATTATACTTGGCTGCCACCAGGGGTTGACACAGACAAGGAGACACACATTAGGCAGATCTGTAATGGAGACTTACAGCCTCAGGGCATGCTTCATGGTGCTGTTTACATCAACTTTAAAGTAAAAACCTTTTCCTTCATCCATGTGTTTGTCTAAGAACTCACACATACAAATATAAGATGAAACACCTGTATTCACCATAAGACATAGGTGCAGAAATAGGCTATTCAGCTCATTGAGTCATCCCCGCCATTTAATCATGAGCTGATTCCTTTTCTCACTCAGCCCCACTCCCTGGCCTTCTTCCCATTAACCTTTGATGCCCTGCCTAATCAAGAACCCATCAATCTCTGCCTTTTAGCACACCCAATGACCTGCGAACCTGCTCTCTTCTCCCTATCCATTCCTCCTTCCTCTCCCCCACCCACCACAATTTGATTCAGGGACCTGCCTGTTTTTGCTTATTATACCTGACAAAAGGCCCAGACCCTAAATACTGATTGTCCTTTACTTCCTGTGGATGCTGCGTGTCCTGTTGAGTTTCCCCAGCACGAGACTCCCAGCATCTGCGACTTTCTTGTTTAACTCAATTTGGAAGCTGGATCCAGGTGGCAAAGTTTTCTTCTATTTTGTGAAGTTTGAGGCACCACTGAGGAGGCTGCCAAAAAAGTTGTACCTGACCCTTGCCCTGGTATATTTCAGAGTTTCAGTGTATGGCAAGGTGAGGCAGGAACTTGGGACTGGAAACAGGCTTTGAAAGTCAGAGTTGGTGTGATGCCAAGTTTGAATAGGCATCCTGCAAGGGGCCCCAGCAGGAGCCAAAGTGTTGGAGGTGTTACGTACAGCCATGGCTCATCCAGAACATAACTCAGTGGGGAAACTAACAATGGAATCATAGATTTGGACAATGGAGTGGTAAAGCTATGTACTTATGACCTTAAAAAGAAAATAAGGTTCACGTATTGTCTTGGAAAGAGAATGCCATGTCTTGAACCCCAAAAGTGAGAGTGTGGATGATCACAGAAAAACCATGTGTGGATGAACAACAATGTCCAACAATGATGAAGGTCACAGGGAGGGCAGTCAAGAATATGACACAATTGCACCATTAATAGAGAATGCCCATCACCTGGACCCTTGTTCGGAAAGGCCTGCATGATGGAGTCCTGCGCAGACATATTGACAGAGAATGCCAAACTGTGATCTCAGTCAGAATGGAATTTAAAAGAACTCCTGGCCCAGAGATACCCCACAGACCCCAATGTCCTAACTCCCCACCCACAGATTCCACAATACTCTGGACAGTTAAAGTCCTCCCCACACCAGCCTGATAATGTCTCATTGGCCTCAGTACACCAACTTGCCATGTTAGCAAAGAAGTGTATTCCTGGAAAACATTTTGTTAAAGATTAAGGTTAGTCAGGCAGCTCCAACTAAAGTGTGCACTGATCCTGGCATTTACAGCATGGTCCAGTGTCTATGAGAAACTAAGAGGTTATGGGTTGAAGGGCAATAATGGGAGGAATGGAGTGTCAGAAGGAAAGAGCTATTGTCAGGTTCCTGGGGACAAGGCAGGATAAATCTAAGATTTTAGTGGGTAAGAATTAGAATGGAAATGCAAAGGTTAGGTTTAAAATGGATCCAAGATTGTAGTGAGCAGGTTCCCCGTGCACAGAAGGTGGTATATTTATCCTGAAAATACATTTAAGTGGCTGCAATGTGTTTCTGAGAACAAGTTGTGTGTTCTGATTTAAATCATTTCTCTTTCAATGCCTCTTTAATGTATTGTTCCAATGCCACAGAGCATTACTTTAAGCAGTAAAGCAGAGATTATATTCCAAGGGACTTTTATTTTTAGCCTGGCATTTTGGCTTGTCATTCTTTCCAGGTGCTCCTTCAGTCTGATGCCCCATAAATAGTGCAAATGTTGAGCTTACATTACATTTAGCTCACTGACAGGCCTGCTGTGGAGTATTTGGAACTTTATCACTATTTACAGCCAGGAAAGAAAAACAGAGGGAAAATATTATTAAAGAACAGCAGCCAAGCACAACCTGACAGAATGCCAGGATAAAGCATCGAGTCATTGGAAGTCCCAATACATCTCCTTGCCCTGCCACCCCACACATGGATACACACACTTATCAATACTTTGGAAGCTTGCAGAAAATGTTTTACAGCACTAACAAGATTTTTGAGAAGCATGGCAGGCCTTTTTTAAAAAAGACCATTTGACATAGGAGCAGAAATGGACTATTCAGCTCATCGAGTCTGTCCTGCCATTCAATCACGAGCTGATCCAATTTCCCCACTCAGTTCCACTCCCCGACCTTTTCCCCATAACCTTTGATCCCCTGGCTAATCAAAAACCTTGGCCTTCACAACCACCTGTGGCAAGAAGATTTACCACTCTCTAGCTAAAGAAATTCCTCTTCACCTCTGTTCTAAGCGGACTGAAGTTATGCCCTCTTGTCCTAGAATTTCTCACCATGGGAAACAACCTTTCTACATCTGCTCTGTCCATGTCTTTCAACATTCAAAATGTTTTAACGAAATTTCCCCTCATTCTCCTAAATTCCAATGAGTACAAGCCAAGAGCTGTCAAGCGTTCCTCATATGATAAACCTTTCATTTGCAGAATCATCTTTACGAAGCTTCTCTGAAACCTCTCCAACATCATGACATCCTTTCTTAAATAAGGAGCCCAAAACTGCTCATAAAACTATGTGGGTCTCCAAAATGCCTTATAAAGCCTCAACATCACCTAGTATCATAGAATCATAGAACATTACATCACAGAAAATGGCCCTTTGGCCCTTCCAGTCTGTGCTGAACCTTTTATTTGTCTAGTCCCACTGACATGCACCCTTATGACTCCCATTCATGTTCCTGTCCAAATTCTTCCTAAATGTTAAAATTGAACCTGCATTCACCACTTCAGCTGGCAGCCCGTTCCACACCCCCACCTCTCTCTGTGTGAAGACGTTCCTCCTCTCATGTTAACCCTAAACTTTTCCTTTTCACCCTTTACCCATGTCCTCTTGTTTGTATCACACCTACCTTCAGTGGAAAAAAGCCTATCTACATTTCTTCCTCATAATTTTAAATACCTCTATCAAATCTCCCCTCATTCTTCTACACTCTAGGGCCAGTGGTTCCCAACCTTTTACTTTCCATTCACAGACTACTTAAAGTAATCCTTGTGCCATCAGTACTCTGTGATTAGTAAGTGATTGCTTAAGATGGTATGTGAGTGGGAAGGGAAGGTTGGGAACCACTGCTCTAGGGTATAAAGTCATAACCTGTTTAACCTTTCCTTGTGTAGCGCAAAAAAAAGCTCTCACGGCGGAGGGAGAACACACGCTTTTATTAGCTTATAACAAAGGGTAGGGTCTTAGAAGGGTCTTCAGTAGGACTCTGGGTTTAGGCGGGAAATCTGGGTTATATATGGGTAGATGGAGGCAGATCCTGGCGGAGGAGTCAGCCATCTGCACAACCCATCACCATGAATCTCAGTTCACTGCATTCACCCTTTCCTGCAGAATTAGGGCCTGTAGATGAAGATAGAGATCACAGACTCAGCAAAAAAAAATCAAAATATATACAATTATTTACAGATTTAAACAATCCAGGGGTCTTGAAATCCTGGAGGAGTGTCTCAGCACCAGGGGTCTTGGGCTCCTTGGGTCTCCTGGTCCCCTCGTAGGGGAGGTAATAGGGTCTCCGGTTCTATGACAGAGAGGGATGTCTCTTCCTCCTGAACTGAATTGGAGGTGGTGAGAAAGGGTGCTGAAACTCATAGGTCACCTGAGGCAATGGACTCTCTGATCCAGCAGGTGCCAGGACCCTGATAGAGACAGTGTCTTCCCTGCCATCCAGGTACTCCACATAGGTGTTCTTGGGATTGGCATGGAGCAGTCTCACCCTCTCCACCAGGGTGTCCTCACGTGTTTTGTTAGGAGGTCCGGGCCTGGTGTGGTGAGCCAGGTTGGGAGTGTAGTTCCTGATGCCAATCTCCATTCAAAATTGAGGGAAAGCTCATGAGGTGTCACATTGGTTGCTGTACAGAGTAGCAACCGATTGAAGTGGAGTGCCATGGTTAGGACATCCTGCCAGCATGAGCCTCGAAGGGCTCTTGATTTGAGGGCCAATTTGATGGCTTTCCAGACTGTGATGCTTTCTTTTCCAACCAGCCTGTTCTCCCGGGGGATGTAGCTAGTAGTCCTGCTGGATGCAATGCCCCTTGCCAGCGGGTACTGATGTAGCTCCTCACTCATAAATGATAAAGGTGTGATACCCGAACAGGGCAAAAATAGAATCCAGGGCCTTGATAACAAAGGAGGTGGAGGTGTCTGGACATAGCAAACAGGAAACGAAAGTACTCAATGATATGTTCCTATTCATGTAAGGGAGAGGTCCTTTGAAATCCACACTGAGCCATTCAAAGGGCCTGGAAGACTTAATCAGTTGAGCCTTTGTGGGGCGGTAAAAGTGCGGCTTGTACTCCGCACAGACCTGGCAGGACCTGGTCATTTCCTTGATATCTGCCATTGAGTAGGGCAGATTGCATGCCTTGACAAAGTAGTCATGTGGGTAAGCCCTAGATGACAGAACTCATTATGTAGAGACCGCAGTTGGCCGGTGTGTGCTGAGGTATCTGAAGGCTCATTAAGGGCACCTGGTTGATAGGTGATATCATAATTGTAGGTGGAGAGTTTGATCCTCCACCTAGCAATTTTGTCATTTTTAATTTTTCCCCTTGACATTATTGAGCATAAATGCAACAGAGAACTGGTCAGTAAGGAGCATAAATTTTCTACCAGCCAGATAGTGGCTCCAGTGCCTGATGGCCTCCACAATGGCTTGAGCCTTTCTCCACAGAGGGATCCGGAGCTCGTGACCTTGCAATGTCCAGTAGAAAAATGCCAACGGCCTGCTTGCCTGGTTAAGGCTAGCAGCCAGAGCTACATCCAAATCTTCACTTTCCACTTGGAAAGGTACATTCTCATCCAACGTGTGAATGGAGGCTTTAGCAATGTGGCTTCAGGAGTCTCCAGGTGGCGCTAATGGAGTGAACACGTTTTGGTTTTTGCTCCATAAAATATACTATTTTTAACCTGTATCCACCTTTGAGCTAACTTCACAGAAGTCAGAAAGATCTTTATTATTTCTCTACTTATACTTGAGTCTGAAAATTTTGAAGAAATGACTGAAGGAAAAGCTACACAAGCTAAAACCCGGGCAGAAGAAGGTGACGGCCGAGAGAAGAAACAACCAGACGTTAAACTAAGTGAGATGACCTTCAATGACTTTTTAAAATTTTTTCGTGATGAATTCAAAGATGTTTGTCGCAAAAAAGACCTAGCTGAACTTCGTACAGCTTTAATTGCCTCAGAAGCTGAAACCAAAAGCAATGTGGCTTCAGACATAGGTAAAAGCTGTTTGGGCTTCACCCGAGAGGGGAAATGTAGTGGATTTTAAAAGGGGACAAACCTTATTGGTGTATTGAGTGACCCACTGGGCATAATATGAGAAAAACCCCAGGCATCTCAAAGCTTTCATGGTCTTTGGAACAGGGGATGCATCCTATCAGGATCAGGGCCAATAATACCATTCTCCACCATGTAGCCCAGGAATGCCAGTTGTTTAGTCCTGAACACACACTTGCTGAAGTTATAAGTGAGGTTCAGGGCTTTCGCCGCATGGAGAAAGCTCTGAAGTGGGACCCAACAGTATCTGATAGATGTTTTCGATGTAAAAAAGAAAGGGGAACAACAATTCATGCAATCTGGACATGTGAGAGAGTAGAAAAATTTTGGGATGATCTCAATCAGATATTAAATAAAATAACAGAAAACAATATACCAAAGAATCCAGAGATCTTTCTCCTAAGTAACATAAAAAATAAAGAATTTGGAATTGACTTGGAGGATGCACAAAAAAGATTTGTTAAGATAGCCCTAGCCGTAGCAAAAAAATGTATTATGTCAACCTGGAAATTGGAAGATAATTTGAAAATACAACAATGGTATATAGAAATGAATAAATGTATTCCATTAGAAAAAATAACATATAGTTTAAGAAATAATATTGAAATATTCGAACAAGTATGGGAGCCTTACATTAAATACAATAGCGAAAACCTACCGGGAACAAACATTACCTAAGTTGATGGAAGGAGAGAAAAGAAAAGAATGGACTCAGTAGAATTTCTGGTGTATTTTTGTTGAATGACAACATTGTCTGACTGGCTTAATGCAACCTAGATTGTATACCTAAAATGGATGAGGGGGGGGGTGGGGGGGGTGGCTTGGGAGGAGGGAGGGGGGGGAGAAAAAGTCACTGTATATGTGTGAAAAAGAAAAAGTGTATATCATGGCTAACGTGATTTATGGTGTGAAAAATAAAAAATTAAATAAAAAAAAAAGAGAAAGCTCTGAAGCTTGGCATTATAATTCCCGGTATGGCCACAGATGGTGACATTATCAAGGTAAGGGAAGATAGCCTAAAACTCATACTCATTCACCATCAGCCTCTGTAAGATAGAAATTCCATTGGTAATACCAAAAGGGACCCTTCAGAATTGATAGAGACAACCGTTTGCCTCAAAAGCAGTATATGGACAGGTCCTCGGAACGGATTGGCAGCTAGTAATATGCAGCCTTCAGTTGATGGTCAAATAGGCCTGATACTGCGCAATATCATTCACCTTGTCCGAAATTCGAGGAAGCGGGTATGCATCCAGGACCGTGAAATGATTAATTGTTTGGCTATAGACAATGACTAGCCTGGACTTCTTTTTCCCATTTTACTACCACCACTTGCGCTCTCCACTGGCTAGTGCAAGGTTCAATGATTTTCTCATTGAACAAATGTTGAGTCTCCAATTTTATGAATTCCTGATCACCTTGCAATCCGGAGACAGGTTTGGGAAGAGGAGTGGGGTGTCGATATTAAGTGTGGGGAGAGGCTGCATGTGGGTTCTGATTTTAATGGCCCTGTGTTCTGAGCCATTATGGGAGGGGAAGGGACCAGAATACTCCAAGGTCACACTTTTAAGGTGACACAAGAAGTCAAGACCCAACAGTACTAGAGCACATAAATCGTTAAGCACATACAACTGAAGTTTACAAAATTCCCCTCCTTCAAAAGACAAATGTACAGTATAATGTTCTTGGATACAAGTAGAGTGCGAATGAGACACGAGAAGTATACGGTAATTGGAAGGATATCATTTAAGTTTGTGTTCCCAAGCAGTCTGAGAGTCTATGAAACTTTCTGTATAGCCAGTGTTAATTAAAGATCTAGATGGGAGTCCGTTTATAGAGTTGCTGGGTTGATGCTAGAACCCTGGAGACTCTGAAGTCCTCCTCGCTCGAGCAGCCCCCTCCTTCCTGATGCACCAGCAAGCAACATGGCGTCGACCTTGTGGCACGGCAAGAAGGCCGCCCTTCTTCCTCCTCTGACGACGATGGCGTTAAATTCAAACTCTAATCATGGCAAGATGGCCTCCGAGGCTTTTTGTGCTGTTTTTCCACTGCCACCCTCCTTCAGCAAGTAGCGCAGCAGGTAGGCTCTGGCAAGTTCGGGGCTGAAGGTGATGGCTTGGGGCTAGAGTTGGAGCCAGGAAATGTACAGGCTGTGGATTTCCCAGGTGGAAGACCCTTGCCCAGAGTCCCCTCTTATCGCAGTTGGAGCAGACAGAGTTCTTAGCTGGACAATGAGCGCGAGGATGCTGGCTTCTACCGTAGAAGAAGCACTCCCTAAAATGGGAGTGCTCTCTAGCACGGGAGGCAGCTGCCATTAGGGCAGGGGCAGCGGGGACAGCCGGGGTCCTGGGAAGGGTTCGCGGGGAGAGCGTTGTCTCTGGCTTCAAGGTTGTCGGTCTTGAGCTGGGCTTGTTCAAGGAACTTGGCCAGTTCAACATAGCTTACCCGACTCAAGTAGTCACTGCCTCACGTATCTTGAGCGGTCCCCCGTGACTAAGGTGTCCTGGATCTGCTCTTCCTCACAAACCCAGCCGGTAGCCGTCTCATACCGGCACTTCTCGGCAAGAGTCCACAGGTCAAGTAGGTAGTCTCTACAGGCCACTGCCAACATAGAGCGAGTTGATGCCTTGCTAGGACCTCGTTTTGAGACTTCAGAAAATGAGCCTTCAAAGCCTCAATGACAGCTTCATAGGCTGCACAGTCCTGAATGACTTCATACCCCTTAGTCCATACCCTGGAAACAAGGGCCGACCTCTTGAGTTCATCAGTGTTGAACATGTCCCTGGTCACGTTCAGGTCGGCCTGGAAGCAGTCTAGCCAGTAAGCAAACTCCTCGGCAGCATCTGGGGGCAGAAGGTCGATCAAGAGCAAACTCAGCTTAAGCAGCACCTCCATCTCTTGTTAATAAGTTAATAAAATTGTAGCATGAATAAAAGCTCTCATGACTGGAGGGAGAACACATGCTTTTATTAGCTTATAACAAAAGGGTAGGGTCTTACAAGGGTCTTCAGTAGGGCTCTAGGTTTAGGCGGGAAACCTGGGTTATATATGGGGAGATGTGGGCAGAGCCAGCCATCTGCACAACCCATCACCAGTGAATCTCATTTCACTACACTCTGTCACTCAGTTCCTGAAGTCCAGACTACATCCTAATAATTCTTTCCTGCACACTTTCTGTCTTATTCATATGTTTCTTGTAGTTAAGTGAACAAAACTGCACACAATACTCCAAATTTGGCTTCACCAATGTCTTTCACAACCTCACTATAACATCCCAACTCCTATACTCAATACTTTGATTTCTGAAGGCTGTATGCCAAAATCTATCCACCTGTGACACCACTTTCAGGGAATTATGTATCTGTATTCCCAGACCCCTCTGTTCTACTGCACTCCTCAGTGCCCTTCCACTTACCATGCATGTACTTTCAAAATGCAAGACCTCACACTTGTCTGCATTAAATTCCATCTGCCATATTTTTCAGCCCATTCTTCCAACTGGTTCAGATCCCTCTGCAAGCTTTGAAAACCTTCTTCTATGTTCACAACACTTCCAATCTTAGTGTTATCTGTAAACATGCTGATCCAATTCACCACATTATCATCCAGATCATAAATATAGATGACAAACTACAATGGTCCCAGCACCGATCCGATACACACCACTAGTCACAGGCCTCCAGTCTGAGAACCAATCATCCACCATTACTATCTGGCTTCTCCCATCCAGCCATTGTCAAATCAGTTCATTACTTCACCATGAATACCAAACGTCTGATACTTACTGACTAACATCACACGTGGGACTTTGTCGAAGACATTACTAAAGTCCAATTAGACAACATCCACAGCCTTTCCTTCATCAAACTTCCTGGTAACCACCTCAAAAAACTCTACAAGATTAGTTTAACATGATGTACCATGCACAATGTCATATTGACTATCCCTATTCACTTTTTTGTTATCCAAATAATTTTATATCTGATCTCTTTGAACACCTTCCAATAATTTATCTACTAACATCAGGTTCACTGGCCTATAATTTCTAGGCTTATTTTTGAAGTCTTTTTTAAGCAACGGAACAGCGTGAGCCACCCTTCAATGCTCCAGCAGCACACCCATGGCTAAGGATATTTTAAATATTTTTGTAAGAGCCCCTGCAATTTCTACACTCACCTCACTCATTAGGTCTAAAGCAATATGTTGTCAGGCTCTGGAGATTTTTCCCATCCTTATTTGCTTTAAGTCCTTCTATTTAATGTGAAAATGTTCCATGACCTCATTCCTTGTTTTCCTTATTTCTCATGATTTTGTGCTCATTTACTGATTGAGTACTGATGAAAAAAAAATTAAGATCTCCCTATCTCTTTTGGCTCCATACAAAGCCGACCACTCTGATCTACAAGGGGACCATTTTTTGTCCCTTACTGTCCTTTTGCTCTTAATATACCTATAGAAACCCTTAGGATTTTCCTTCACATTGTCTGCCAAAGCCATCTCATGTTTTTTAGCCTTCCTGACTTTGCATTTTTTATATGCCTCAAGTACCCCATTTGCTCCATGTTGTCTATACCTGCTAAACACCTCTCTCTTCTTCCAAACCAGATCCCCAATATCCCTCAAAAAACAAGGTTTACTATACCTGCTAACCTTGCCTTTCACCCTGACAGGAACTTACAAACTCTGTACTCAAAATTTAACCTTTGAAGGTCCTCCCCTCATCTCATACATCCTTGCCAGAAAATTACTTATCCAAATCTACGCAAATCTTTTTCCAATTTAGAATCTCAACCCAAGGCCCAAATCTATCCCTCTCCTTAATTAACAAAACTAATGGCAATATGATCACTAGACCCAAAGTGTTCCCCTGCACATACTTCTGTCACCTGTCCTGTCTTGCTCCCTAATAGGAGATCCAGTATTGCACCCTCTCTAATTGGTACCTCTATATATTGATATAGAAAACTTCCCTAATCAAATTTTACAAACTCAAAGACATCTAGCCCTTTTACAGTATGAGAGTCCCAGTCAATCTGTAGAAAATTAAAATCACCTATTCTCACGACCTTATGTTTCCTCCAGCTGTCTGCTACCTCTCTATGTTTGCTTCTCCAATTCTCATTGGCTATTGGGTGGTCTATAATACCCTATGAGTGTGGTCTTACCTTTCCTATTCCTCAGCTCCAGCCATATAGCCTCGGTCAACAAGTCCTCTAGTCTGTCCAACCTGAGCACAGCTGTGATATTTTCCCTGACAAGCAACGCCACTCCTCCCCCTTTCATTCCACCACCCCCACTCCCCTTCCCCACTGTTCTATCGTGTTTAAAGCAACAGAAACCTGGAATATTGTGTTGTCAGTCCTGAAACCAAGTTTCACTAATGGTCCAAATGTTCTAATTTTATACGCAATCCATACTCTAAGCTCATCAGGCTTTCCTACTCCTTGCATTGAAAAAGTTCTTTCTTTTATTTTTGCTTTATGTTATAGGGGGTGGAGAGGGTGAGGGGCGGAGGGGGAAAAATGTCACTGTGTATATTTTAACGATGAATGTTTGCATATATTGTTATTGAAATGGTTCACAGTGAAGTATTAAATTTTAAAAATTATGAAAAAAGAAAAAGATGCATCTGAGAGCATTTCCACCACATATAACCTGCTGACTTCTAACGGTACCTGCAAATTTCATATCATCTTTTCCCTCCTCCACTCCTCCATCTGCTCTGACACTCTGATTCCCATCCCCACACAAATCTAGTTTAAACCCACCAGAGCAGCACCAGAAAACCTTCCCACCAGGATATTAGCTACATCCAGTTCAGATGCAAACTATCCCATTGGAACAGGCTCCACCTTCCCTAGAAGAGAGCCCAAAGATCCAGAAACATGAAGCCCTCCCTCCAGCACCATATATTTAGCCACATTTTAAGCTTCTATTTATAACCTCACTAGCATGTTTCATCGATAGCAATCCTGAGATCACCAACTTGGAGGATCTGTCCTTCAACCTTGGACCTAACTCCATGAACTCTCCTTGCAAAACCTCTTTGCCCTTCCTACCCATGTCATTGGTACCTACTTGGATCATGATATCTGGCTGCTCACCCTCCCTCCTGAGAATGTCATAAACATGATCTGAGATATCTCTGTCCCTGGCATCAGAGTGGCAATATACCATCCAGGATACTCACTGCCTTCCACAAAGACTCTTATCTGTTCCCTTAACTATAAAATCCCCTATCACTACAGCTTGCCTCTTTTCCTCTCCTTCTTAGCCACAGAACCAGACTCCATGCTAGAGACCTGATCACCGTGGCTTGTCCCTGGAAGGTTGTTCCCCCCACAATGGTATCTAAAATGGTATACTTGTTATTGAAGGGTATGGCCACAGGGGTGTCCTGCATTGCCTGCCTGTCTGTCTGTTACCTTTCCCTCTCCTGTCATCCATCTACCCTCCTCCTGCCTCCTAGGTGTGATAGTGTCCCTGCAACTCCTGCCTATCTACCCCTCTTCTTCCCAAATGATCCAGAGTTCATCCACCTCAAGCTCCATTTCCTTAACTCGGCTTGTCAGGCGCTGCAGCTGGATTCACTTCTCACAGATGAAGTCGTCAAGGATACTGCTGGCTTCCCCGACAACCCTCATTCTGCAAAAGGAACATTCCCTGCCTTGGCTGGGAATGGTTTATAATTATCAGAAAGAGAAAATGATATCTAAAACCTGCCCTTACCTGTGACTACCCACTAATCATTTTTGTTTTTTTGAATAGGATGTCCCTTACTTACTTCAACTCCAATCATGCCTCACCTCTTACATGTTCTCACTGAAGCCTGTTGAGTCAAAGCCCATCTGTTCCCTTTCCATCTCCTGACTGTCACCCATCCACCCTCTTCCTACCTCCTAGTTGGGATGGTCTCACTGTAACTCTTGTCTATCACCCCCTCTGCCTCCCAAATGATCCAGAATTTATCCAACTCCAGCTCCAATTCCTGACTCAGTCCACTCCAACGACATCCCTGGTCTTATATCAATTCCTCTTGTAATGAATGACTCCTTTGCATTTGCCTTCTTCACCATTGACTCAATCTGCAAGATTACCTTCAGACTATCCTGCACGAGAATGTGTAACTTATTGTTAGTCCACTGATCAATATCTAGTTCAGGGGCAAGTGTGGCATTACTGACATTTTTAATGAGTAGCTAACAAAATAACATTGCAGATTACGCAGCAAATATGCACAGCTGCTTTATTATCAATGAAGCTATTTCCTGTAACCTTTGAATGTTCCCAAATAGTCTAACATTACAATATCATCCCTGAACTTGCATCAATATTTTATCTCACTTGTAACATCGGATTCACATTGATGTTCATGCTCATTCCTCCCAAATAGAGCAGTTTCAGCCCAGGAACAGGAAATGTAACTCTTACTTGTTCAGGGTACACAGTGTCCTACACGGGGGCTGAGTTCAAGACAAACATAAACCTCCAAAGACTGTCACCACATCACGCCCATTTTAGTGATTTCTCTAAACCCATATATACATGTATGTAGCATACAATAATCTCAAATGAGACCAAAAGAAAGTGCTGAAAAACTCAGTAGACCAGTTAGTATCTGTGGAAGAAAAACTAGTTTACATTTTAATTCTGAGATCTTTCATCAAAACTGAGAAAAAGAAAAATAAGAGACAAGAGAGCACATCCTCCTCTTCAATCTTTATAGGTTCCATGACCTCACTAGTTGTTTCCCTTACTCCTCACGACTCTTTGCCATTTCCTGAGTGAATACTGATGATAAAAAATTTAAGATCTCCCCCATCTCTTTTAGCTCCAACCAAAGCCGACCACTCTGATCTTCAAGGGGACCTATTTTGTACCTTACTGTCCTTTTGCTCTTAATATACCTGTAGAAACCCTCAGGATTTTCCTTCATATTGTCACGTCTTCTTTTAGCCTTCCTGATTTATTTCTGGAGGTTTTCCTTACAATTTTTATTCTCCTCAAATACCTCATTTGCTCCATGTTACAAATACCAGTTAAACACCTCTCTCTTCTTCCTACTATCCCTCAAAAACCAAGGTTCCCCATGCCTGCAAACCTTGCCTTCAATCCTGACAGAAATGTACAAATTCTGTACTCTCAAAATATCGCCTTTGAAGGTCCTTCACTTACCTCACACATCCTCATCCAGAAACAACTTATCCTAGTCCATGCATTCTAGATCCTTTCTCTTTTCCTCAAAGTTGGCCTTTCTCCAATTTAGAATCTCAACCCAAAGCCCAGATCTATCCTTCTCCATAATTAACTTGAAACTAAAGGCAATATGATCTCGAGACCCAAAGTGTTCCCCTGCACATACTTTTGTCACCTGTCCTATCTTGTTCCCTAATAGGAGATCCAGTATTGCACTCTCTCTACTTAGTACCTCTATATATTGATTTAGAAAACTTTCCTGAACACATTTGACAAACTCCAAGCCATCGAGCCCTTTTACAGTTTGGGAATCCCAGTCAATCTGTGGAAAGTTAAAATCTCCTACTATCATAACCTTATGTTTCCTGCAGCTCCTCCAAATAAATTTAAATTTTTAAAATTCAATTTTTTTAATTTGTAAATGTAAATTTAGACATAAATACAGCATTGTAATAGGCCAGTTCTGCCCACGAGTCCATGCCACTCAATTTAAACCCAATTAACCTACATCCCCAACACATTTTGAATGGTGGGAGGAAACTGGAATCCCCAGAAAAAAACCCATGTAGACACAGGGAGAACATACAAACTCCTTACAGACAGCATAGGATTTGAACCCTGATCCTGATTGCTGGCACTGTAAAGGCGTTGTGCTAACCACTTTGCACCATGCCACCCTTCTCGTTGACTTTTGGGCAGTCTCACGACTGTCATTATACCTTTCCCATTCCTCAGCTCCAGCCATATAACCTCAGTTGATGAACCCTCTGTCTGTCCTGCCTGAGCACAGCTGTGATATTTTCCCTAAAGAACAATCCACTCCTCCCTCTTTCATTCCCACCCCCACCCCATTCTATCATGTCTGAAGCAACAGAAGCCAAGAACATTGAGCTGCCAATCCTGTCACCCCGCAACCAAATTTCATGAATTGTCATAATTCCACATGCTGTGCCTTACCTACACTACTCCTAGTATTGAAATAGATGCATCTGAGAACATTTCCACCACCTACTTACGAACTGCTGATATCTAACTGTGCATGTAATTTTCACATCATCTTTTCCCTCCTCCACTCCTCTATCTGCCCTGCCACTCTGGTTCCCACCTCCCTGCAAATCTAGTTTAAACCCACTGGGGTGATGCAAGCAAATCTTCCCTTAATTAAGTTAGTATCTCTCCAGTGCAGATACAAACCTTCCACGGACCAAGACCCACCTTCCCTGGAAAAGAGCCCAATGATCCAGAAACCTGAAGCCCTCCCTCCTGCACCATGTCCTTAGCCACATGTTAAGCTGCATTATCCTCCTATTTCTCACCTCACTGGCACCTGGCATGGGTAGCAATCCTGAGATCACAGCCCTAGTGGTCCTGCCCTTCAACCAAATGCTTAACTCCCTGAACCTCCTCACTCTTCATATTCACGTCATTGGTTCCTACATGGACCACAACATCTGGCTGCTCATTCCTCCTCCTGAGCATGCCGTGAGCCGATCTGAGATACTTCAACCTCAGCACCAGGGAGGATGCTCAATCTCTTCCTCAGAACCTCTTATCTATCCCCCTAACTATCAACCACTCCTCCTACCTTCTAGGTGTGATAGCATCCCTGTAACTCCTGTCTATCACCCCTCTGCCTCCTGAATGATCTGGAATTCATCCAACTCCATCTCTAATTCCTTAACTCAGTTTGTCAGGAGCTGCGGCTGGATCCATCTATCACAGATACTGCTGGCTTCCCTGATGACCAACATTCTGTAAGAGGAGCATTTTCCTGCCTTGGCTGCTATACCCACCAGAGGAACAATAATATATGATATATAAGACCTTCCCTTACCTACTGAATACTTTTTGCTGCTCAAATAGCTTCTTCTTCTCCTCCTCCTCCTCCTCCTCCTTCTTCTTCTTCTTCTTCTTCTTCTTCTTCTTCTTCTTCTTCTTCTTCAACTGTTGAACTCAATTGCCCAAACATCTGCTCCTTTATCTTTAACTGTTGAACTCCATTGCCCAATTGAGTTGGCTGAAAGAAATGGAGTAAGTAAGGGACAGATTCACTGTGGTGAAGTGGGTGGGTGTGAGAGGCATTGATAAGGTACACAGTCACCAGCCCCTTTTCTACTGGCACCTTAACTGGGACAGGAACATTGTCCAAATGCCAGCATCAAATGACATCATTTCATGCCAGTGATTAACTGCCTGAACCCCTACTCATATCCCCAGTGTGCTGATAAAACCAGCGGAAAAGGGATGGTAGAAAGTCACCCATTTCCAGATGAAAGTAGGTCACTCCAATCCCCCGGGATGAGTTGTGTTCAGTGGAAAAGCAATTAGTGTCACAGTTAAGTGTGGCTCAGTGGAAATGGCACAAAGGGCTTCCTATCCCGGGACACTGCACAGCCAATTAACTGGATGGCAGTGGAAAATGGGCTAAAGTCTTTTTCCCTGGATTGAAATATTTAAAACCAGGTGGCATAGATTTAAGAGGAACTATCTAAAAGATACTATGGGGCACCTTTTTTACACAGAGGGTGGTAGGTATATGGAAGGAGCTGCTTGAGAAAATGTCAGTGGTGGGTACAATTGCAGCATTTATGATGTTTTGACAAGTACATGGATAGGAAAGATGGAGGGATTTAGGTCAAACACAGGCAAATGAGATGAGTACAACACAGACAAGTTGGACTTCAGTGCCTATTTCATTCTGTATTCCTCCATGATGATCATGGGACCATTTTGAAGTGTAGGAAGGTGACCAGAGTCTCTGGCACTGAGAACGAGGGAACACTGCACAAGATCTTGAGATTCACAGCCTCAAACAAGAGGTCTTTATTTAAAACAAAATGAAGCTATATCAAAGAAAACTGAAATTAAATTCAACTCCTGAAAAATCCAATCTTGCATGAGAAAGTCTAATGAGATTCCAATTGAATCCAAACTTCAAAGCCTAAAGGCAGCTCGAGGTTTTATTTAAAATCAGAGAAACTCCAGCAGCAAACTGAAACTTTTCTTTAAGTCAATGAAAATTTGCATCAAATTCAAAGAACTGGTACTAACTTAATTTGCACACAGCCACATATTATTGTACAACTACCATCCAGGAAAAACTGAGTTGCAGCCAAATGACGGATCTTCACCAATAAGGGCCTTAGCCCAGAATGTTATGTTTGTTCAAATAGGAGAATTGAGAAACATTGCACTTCATTTTTTTCTTCAGGACCTTCATGTGTCTTATTCACCAAGATACAGAGAGACACTGAAGTATTAATTTGCATTTTAAGGTTGGAAAGGCATGCTGGGACACCACTGAGGAACATTCAGATTTCATTTGAACTCTCTAACTTATGTTACCACTTGCCAACTTGTTTTCCCTACTCCTTTCCTGCCTATGTAGCAAATTTTAGCCATTGAATTCCTGAGCACCTTGATATATTTTATCATTTGAACTCAAGTCAAGTTTATTGTCAGCTGATTGCACAAGTACAACCCAACGAAACAGTATTCTCTGGCCTCAGCACACAACCAGACATAACACACATGCAGACAAACAATACATATGCAGGATATGATTTAATATATTCAAATAAATAAATATTGTTTCATGAATATGAGAGTCTTGGATGGTTAGAGTGAGCAGTTTCTTTGGTCATTCAGCATTCTCACTGCCTATATTCCTCAGCCTGGTGGTGTTGCCTTTGATGTTCCTGTATATCTTCCCTGATGGGAGCAGCTGAATGACGCTGTGTGCAGGGCGGAAGGGGTCCTCAGTGATTTGCATGCCGTCTTCAGACAATGATCCAGGTAGATCACATTGATAGTTGGGGGGGGGGGGTGGTTGTGGTGGTAGGGAGACTCCAGTGATCCTCTCTGCCACTCTTATGGTCCTATGGATTGACCTCTGATCCATTTCTCTGCAGTAACCAAGCCACACTATGATGCAGCTGGCCAGGACACTCTTGACAGAGCTCCTGACATGATGTGACGGTAGCCTTGCTCATTTCATCTTCTCAAGAAGTGTAGTCACTGTTGCACCTTCCTGACAAGTGAGAAGATGATGAGTGTCCATGAAAGGTCACTAGTTAAGTGAACTCCAAGGAACTTGGTGCTCGCCACTCTCTCCACTACAGAGTTGTTGATGTGTAGGGGAGGGTGGTCATTCCTGCTCCTCCTGAAGGCCATGATCATCTCCATCGTCTTGTCCATGTTGAGACAGTTTGTTTTTTTCACACCATTTCCAGAGATTTTCCACTTCGTCTCTGCAGTGCAACTTATCGTTGTTGCTGATGAGGCCAACTACTGTTGTGTCATCTGCAAACTTGATGACACTGTTGGAGCTGGATCAGACAATGGAGTTGTGAGTCAGTAGTGTGAACAGGAATGGGCTGAGCACACAGCCCTGAGATACGTCAGTGTTCAGTATGATGGTGCTCGACATTCTGCTACTGACCTAGACACACTGTGGTCTTTCCATTAGTAAGTCCAAAATCCAATTCCAGAGAGGGGTGTTGAGTACCAGCAAGGACATCTTCACCACCAGCCTCTGACGAATGATCATATTAAATGCCAAGCTGAAGTAGATGAACAGTAGCATGGTGTATGAGGCATCATTCTCCAGGTGAGACAGGACAGAGTGAAGGGACAGGGCTATATCATCATCTGTGGAATGGTTTCTTCTATCGATAAATTGAAATGGGTCCAGCATCTCTGGGAGGTGCACTTTGCTGAGTTCCATCACCAGATGCTCAAAGCATTTCATAATGGTGGAAGTCAGTGACTTTAAGGCCTGTTATTGTCGTCCTCTTCAGTACAAGAATGATGGCAGTTGTCTTAAACTCTGCAGGATTGATGGACAGCTGTAGTGAGGGTTAAAGGTGTCCGTGAAGACTTCCATCAATTGGTCTAAAGGACACTCTGCAAGGAGCTGTTGAAAAATTAAGATTTTTTGTTAGAAAAATAAGTTATGTGATTTCTAGGTGTTGCTTGGAATTAAGGATAGAATAAAATAGAAAGGAATAGGCATTTGCTGTTTGAAATTCACCCAATTTAGACATTTTATTCTCACCGAAAATCTTTTTTTTTTGCAACAGCTGATTTATTTTTTTACACAGTGCCCTTAACAGAATAAAATATCTCAAAGCACTTCACTGGAGTTCAGTGGGCTAAAAATTGATATTGGCTCTATGATTAAATATTGATATTGGTAAGCAGAAGTATGAACATATTTGCAAATTGGTTTTAAAGGATGTGAGAAGTGGTAGGGTTTAAGGAGGAAATGCCAAACAGCTGAAAAAGCAGGTCACCAATGAAAATCGGAGAATGTATTGTGAAACTTAAATAAAACTTTGCAAGCTTTTGGGGGTAGAGGAGGTTAGAGAGGTAGAAAAGAGTAAAGACTGAGGACGTTAAGCTTCAGGCAATGCAAACCTCAGTTACACTCTTTCCTCAATCTTTGATCCTTCTCCTGCTCCGGTATTTGTAATCAGGAAATGCAGGCTAATGTATTGTAAGGGAATACACCAATCACCAGGACCCGCAGCATCTATAGGAAACAAAGGATAATCAAAGTTTCAGGCCAGAGCCTTTTGTCAAGGTATGAGCAAAAAGCAGGCAAGCACCTGATAAAAACATGGGGAGTGAAGGGAAGAAGGGGCAGGGGGAGGACCACAGGCCAACAGGCAAGAGTTCATAGATGGATATATATTAACACTGCTTTCAAGGATAAGAGGCCACAAAGAGCACAGAATCAACAAGATCACTTGAGAAACCTTTTAGCACAAAGGCAAGTGAACTATAAATGCTTTTGGTTAGTTCTTGTTCACAGTTTCCAATTAGTACAATAGCTCATCACAGCCACCCACCTTAAAAATCTCCTTGATTTCATGTCACTTGGTGTCACAGGCAATGTCGACATTTATTTTCCCATTCCCAATAGTTTCTCAACTGAAGAGTTAACTGGGCCATTTCAAACACCATTTAGATATACACCACGCTAATAGGCCCTTTCAACCCATGAGCCCGTGCCGCCCAATTACACCCAATTGACCTACAACCCTGGAATGTTTTGAATGGTGGGAGGAAACAGAAGACACAGGGAGAACATACAAACTCTTTACAGACAGTGCAGGATTGGAACCCTGGTCCCCATTACTGGCTCTGTAACAGCATTGAGCTATTCTTCTTTTCTTTGGCTTGGCTTCGTGGACGAAGATTTATGGAGGGGGTAAAAAGTCCACGTCAGCTGCAGGCTCGTTTGTGGCTGACAAGTCCGATGCGGGACAGGCAGACACGGTTGCAGCAGTTGCAGGGGAAAATTGGTTGGTTGGGGTTGGGTGTTGGGTTTTTCCTCCTTTGCCTTTTGTCAGTGAGGTGGGCTCTGCGGTCTTCTTCAAAGGAGGTTGCTGCCCGCCAAACTGTGAGGCGCCAAGATGCACGGTTTGAGGCGTTATCAGCCCACTGGCGGTGGTCAATGTGGCAGGCACCAAGAGATTTCTTTAGGCAGTCCTTGTACCTTTTCTTTGGTGCACCTCTGTCACGGTGGCCAGTGGAGAGCTCGCCATATAACACGATCTTGGGAAGGCGATGGTCCTCCATTCTGGAGACGTGACCCATCCAGCGCAGCTGGATCTTCAGCAGCGTGGACTCGATGCTGTCGACCTCTGCCATCTCGAGTACTTCGACGTTAGGGATGAAAGCGCTCCAATGGATGTTGAGGATGGAGCGGAGACAACGCTGGTGGAAGCGTTCTAGGAGCCGTAGGTGGTGCCGGTAGAGGACCCATGATTCAGAGCCGAACAAGAGTGTGGGTATGACAACGGCTCTGAGCTAACTGCTACACTAACTGCACTGCCCCTTCAGTTCAGTTAACTGCATCACTGTGGATCTGGGATCACATTTAAATTAGTAAATTTCTGTTCCCAAAAAGCATGCATGAATAAAAGGAATTTTTACACAGTGATTTCTTGGGTTTTTTTAAATTCCAATTTAATTCTAATTCAGTGGAAAAGCAAATTGTGCAGAGGATACGGAGAGTCTGCAGAGAGACATAGAAAAGTTAAGTAAGTGGGCAAGAATCTGGCAGATGAAGTACATTGCCGGCAAAGGTTTGCGATGCCTGAAGCTTAACGTCCTCAGTCTTTACTCTTTTCTATCTCTCTAACCTCCCCTATCCACTTTGGAAGGACAAATGGAAGATTTTATTTAAATGACAACCAATTACAGCCAGCTATCAAGAAGGCAAATGGAATGTTGGCCTTCATTGCAATTTAGGAGCAGGTAGGTTATGCAGCAACTGTACAACGTATTGGTTAGGTCGTGTCTGGAGTACGGAGTGCAGTTCTGGTTTCCTTACTTGAGGAAGGATGCATTTGCTTTGAAGGCAGTGTAGAAGAAGTTCATCAGGTTGATTTCAGAGATGAGGGGGTTAAGGAGAGATTGAGTTATCTGGGCCTGTACTTGCTGAAATTTAGAAGCATGAGAAGGGATTTTATTGAAAATGAAATAACATTATGCAAGGCATAGATAAGACTGAGGTAGATAAGATGTTACAATTATTGGGGTGACCAGAACTAAGGGACATAGTCTCAAGATTCAAGATAGTAGATTTAGGATGGAGATGAGGAGGACCTGCTTCTCTCAGAGGATGATGCATCTATGGAATTTTGTGCCTATTTTTTAATTTTATTTTTATTTTTCACACTATGACCCAAAATATACACCAACATTTCCCTCTTGAATATACACGGTGTCATTTTCTCCCTTTTTTCCCCCTTCCCTTCCCTCCCTCCTTCCCACCCCCTTCCCCACCCACTAAACGTTCAACATATGCAATACATTAAACCCATTAAACAATGTCATCACACAATGAAAATAAACAAGAAAATTGTGTCATCTACTTTTACACACTGGATCAGTTCATTTCGTCTTCTCATTCTGTCATTTTAGGGGGTGGAGGTCCGCGGTAGGACTTCTCTGTTGTGTTCCATGTACGGTTCCCAAATTTGTTCGAATACTGTGACATTATTTCTTAAATTATATGTTATTTTTTCCAATGGAATACATTTATTCATTTCTATGTACCATTGCTGTATTCTCAGACTCTCTTCTGATTTCCAGGTTGGCATTATACATTTTGTTGCAACAGCTAAGGCTATCATAATAAATCTTTTTTGTGCTTCATCCAAATCAATGCCAAGTTCTTTACTTCTTATATTACTTAGAAGAAAGATCTCTGGATTTTTTGGTATGTTGCTTTTTGTGATTTTATTTAATACCTGATTTAGATCTTCCCAAAACTTTTCCACTTTCTCACATGCCCAAATGGCATGTACTGTTGTTCCCGTTTCCTTCTTACAGCGAAAACATCTATCTGATACTGTTGGGTCCCATTTATTTAACTTCTTGGGGCATGATATATAGCCTGTGTAACCAATTAGATTGTATCATGCGTAACCTCGTGTTTATTGTATAGTTCTGGAGCATAGATTTTCCCATTTTTCATTTTTTATCTTTATGTTTAGATCTTGTTCCCACTTTTGTTTGGGTTTACAGCTTATTTCATCGTTCTCTTTCTCTTGCAGTTTGATGTACATGTATGTTATAAATCTTTTAATTATCATTGTGTCTGTAATCACATATTCAAAGCTACTTCCTTCTGGTAACCTCAGCCTCCTTCCCAATTTGTCCTTTAAGTAGGTTTTCAGTTGGTGGTATGCAAACATTGTACCGTGAGTTATTCCATATTTGTCCTTCATTTGTTCAAAAGATAATAAATTATTTCCCAAAAAACAATTTTCTATTCTTTTGATCCCTTTTCTCTCCCATTCTCTAAAGAAAGGTTATCTATTGTGAAAGGGATTAGTTGATTTTGCGTCAATAATAATTTTGGTAGTTGGTAATTTGCTGTTTTCCTTTCTATGCAAATCTTCTTCCAAATGTTGAGCAGATGGTGCAGTACTGGTGAACTCCTATGTTGAACCAGCTTTACATCCCACTTATATAGTATATGTTCTGGTACCTTCTCCCCTCTTTTATCTAGTTCTAATCTGGTCCAATCTGATTTTTCCCTTGTTTGATAAAAATCTGATAGATATCTTAATTGTGTTGCTCTATAATAATTCTTAAAGCTTGGTAGCTGTAAGCCTCTTTGTTTGTACCATTCTGTTAATTTATCTAGCGCTATCCTCGGTTTCCCCCCTATCCATAAGAATTTCCTTATTATTCTCCTTAGTTCATTGAAGAATTTCTCTGTTAAGGGAAGAATTTTGTGCCTATTGAAGCAGGGGAGGTCACCTCAGTAAATATGATAAAGGAAGGTTGGATAGATTTTTACATCATAGGAGAATTAAGGGGATATGGGGAAAAGGCAGGTGGATGGAGATGAGCCGTTGACCTTCATTATTCAAATACGTTTAGAAATTAAGATTGTGTGTAAATTCATTGCCTGTTTTTCTATGTACATGAATCTTCCAACATACTTCTGACCAGCCTCCCTCAATCCACTTTTCACAGAATTGAAGTTGTCCAAAATTCAGCTACTACTCCTGACACTAAATGCAATCCACTATTACCCTGTGATCACTGACTTGTATAAAACACAGTTGAGCAAAAGTTCAATTTTTAAAATTCTCTTCCTTGCCCTCATCTCTCCTGTTTTTGCACCTATCAATGCACCTTTAATCCTTGATATCTTTGCCCCTCTAATTCTGGCATCTTGCCCATCATCATCTTACGTTACACTCTCAGTTCCAGTGATGAACCTTTATTTCCACGTGGGAAATGGTATTTTTGTGAAGAAAACATAAATGGTGTCACTTCCTGAACCAGTTCACGGTTTTATTTCCGGTCAGAAATAAGGTCACACAAAGCCAGAGGAAACACCTTTCCACTGTTTATACTCAGCTGTCCTTTTTAGTTCAGGCATTTTGTGCACTGTTTGTCTTGGACGTTTGCTCGTAAAGTAGGGGCTTGTGTTCAATCTCTGATGCTAGTCGGTCCCAGTAAGTCCGAGTGAGGCTACGAAGGAAGAGATAGACCAGATCACGGTGACAAGGGCACACCTTGATCAAGTCCCTTCCAATGCCCAAACTGTACAAAGTGTTGGAGAATTTGGAGCACTGGGAGATTTAAAAACAGTTGCCCTTAATCCTTGCACTTGACACCTTGATTCTGTGAAACCGATGATTTCTACTGTAATTGTTAAATGCTGTTGCACTATTTCCTTATCATTGAGTCGTTCAATTAATCTTCTTGTCTTCCTGAACAGTTTTGTTGAATAAAGTACATCTGATTTGTGTTTAAAGTGAGGGATTATTACGAGGTGAAGGGTTGAAGTAAGTTTTAATGGATGGGGGGGTACAATTTCTGTGCTTGTAATAGGCACTATTTTCCCTAGATTCTTCTTTGGCTTGGCTTCGCGGACGAAGATTTATGGAGGGGGTAAAAGTCCACGTCAGCTGCAGGCTCGTTTGTGGCTGACAAGTCCGATGCGGGACAGGCAGACACGGTTGCAGCGGCTGCAGGGGAAAATTAGTTGGTTGGGGTTGGGTGTTGGGTTTTTCCTCCTTTGCCTTTTGTCAGTGAGGTGGGCTCTGCAGTCTTCTTCAAAGGAGGTTGCTGCCCGCCAAACTGTGAGGCGCCAAGATGCACGGTTTGAGGTGATATCAGCCCACTGGCGGTGGTCAATGTGGCAGGCACCAAGAGATTTCTTTAGGCAGTCCTTGTACACCCTAGATACACTACTGCCAAACAACTATAGCAGTGTCTTAAATGACATAACCTGCTAGAAAATTAAATCTGGTGCAGTAGCTGATGGCAATACTTCACTCCCAGAGAAACTCAGTACCTTCTATGCCTGATATGACCATAGTAACAGGGAAGAACCATCCCTCTGCACCCCATGTCCCCTGACAATCCTATCCTGTCTGTATCCGCGGATGACGTGCGGGCTGCCTTCAGGAAAGGGAATCTGAGGAAAGCATCTAGTACGGACAGAGCCGAGTATTAAAAATTATCAACTTATTTATGTATTAACAGACATCAACATCTCACTCCCGCAGGGCATGGTTCACACATACCACTACCCAATAAAGGGCAGAGCCACCTGCTTTAATAACTATCAAACAGGAGCACTTACATCTACAGTGACTAAATGTTTTTAAAGGTTGGTGTTGAAGCACAGTAGCACTTGTATGAGCGGCGACATGGATCTATTCCAGTTCGCCTATCATAGCAACAGATCTCCGGCGGATGCCATCTCACTGGCTCTACACAAAGCCTTGGAACACCTCGGCAGTAAAAATGCATACATCAGAATGCTCTTTAACGAGTACAAGTTTGGCATTTAACACCATCATCCCCTCAAAACGCCAAGACCTGGGACTCATCACCACACTCTTTAATTGGATCCTGGATTTCTTCACCTCCAGACACCAATCAGTGAGGAAGGGTCAGAACTTCTCCTCCACAATCTCCATCGGTACTGGAGCACCACAAGGCTGCATTGTTCGCCCTGTGTTTTACAGCTAAGACTGTGTGGCTCAGAGAAACAGCAACACCATCTCCAAATTTTCAATGATACCACGGCAGTGGGTTGTATAAAAAAAGGCCATGTGTCAGCGTACAGGAGGGAGTTTGAAAACCTGGCTGAACGGTGGACCAACAACAACCTTGCACTCAACATCACCAAAACCAAGGAGCTGATTGTTGGTTTCAGGAAGGAAAACCAGAGGTATACAATCCAGTGATCATTGGGGGATCAGAGGTGGAGAGGGTGAGCACATTTTATGAGTCATTACCTTGGATGATCTTTCCTGGACCCAACATTCTAATTACATTGTGAGGAAAGCACTCCAATCTCTACCTACTCAGGAGTTTGCGGAGATTAGGTATAACATCAGAAACCCTGGTAAATATTTACAGATATGTGCTGGAAAGTGTGCTGACTGGCTGCATCATGGTCTGGTGAAGGGGCCCCAATATTCTGGTGGTTAAAGTTCTCCAAAAGGTAGTGGACACAGCTCAGGCAAAAGCCCTCCCCATCATCTACATGGACCACTGCCATCGGAGAGCAGCATCAATCAAAAAGGATCCACGCCATCCAGCACACACTCTGTTCTCGCTGCTACCATCAGGAAAGAGGTACAGGTGCCACAAGACTCGCACCACCAGATTCAGGAACAGCTGCTACCCCTCAACAACCAAATTAAACAGGGACTCATTGAAATGCTCTTACTTTTGCACTTAATTGATTTTTTAAAAATTCTCTCTGGCACAGTCAATTTGTTTACATTTCATTACCTGTTTACATTTCTTTATTTGTTTAAATGTGTCATTGTGTACAGCTTTTTTTTGCACTACCAATAAATGGAAATTCTGCCTTGACCACAGGAAAAAGAATCTCAGGTTTCCGAATCAGAATTTATTGTCACGAACAAGTCATGAAATTCAGTGTTTGGTGGCAGCGTCATAGTGTAAACATTCATATTATAACCATTTTATAACAATACAATCAAAAATAAAATAATAATGCACAAAATGTAAGGCAAGGTCTTTGGTTCATTGATTCTTCAGGAATCTGATGGCAGCAGGGAAGAAGCTGTCCTTGTGTCATTGAGGGCTCATCTTTAGGCTCCTGTACCTTTTTCCTGATAGTAGCAGAGTAGAGGGCATGACCTAGATAGTGGGGGTCTTTGAGGATAGAGGCTGCTTTTTTAAGAAACTGAATCATGTAGATGTCCTCAATGGAGCAGGTCTGGTGCCTATGATGTCGCAGGCCGAGTCAACAACCCTCTGGAGTTTATTCTTGACCTGAGAGTTGGCGATTCCATATCAGGCAGTGATGTAACCAGCCAGAATGCTCTCCATGGTACACCTGTAGAAGTTTACAAGCATCTTAGTGACATACCGAATCTCCTCTTGACACCTCATAAAGTATAGTCGCTGGCGGGCCTTCAACGTGGAGGCTCCAAGGAAGATCCTCAGAGATGTTGACACTCAGGAATATGAAGTTCCTGACCCTCTCCACTACTGATGAGGAGTCCATGAGGACTGCATCATATTCCCCGGACTACCTCCTGAAGTCCATAATCGTCTCCTTGGTTTTCCTGATGTTGAGCACAAGGGTGTTGTCATTACACCATTCAACGAGTTGATCTATCTCCCTCCTGTATGCTTCCTCATTGCCAATGTAATTCTACGACAAACTGTACTGTCTTCGACAAACTTGTAGATAGCATTAGAATTGTACCTGACCACAGAGCCATGGGTGTATAATGAGTAGAGCAGCAGGCTAAGCACAAACCCTTGGGGTGTGCCTGTGTTGATAATCAGTGAGGAGTAGGCATTGTTTCCAATTCTTACTGACTGTGGTCTTCCAATAAGAAAGTCAAGGATCCAGTTGCAGAGGTGGGTATATAGGCCTAGATTTTGTAGCTTCTTGTCCAGCAGTGAAGGAATAATGGTTTTAAAGGCCAAGCTGCAGTCGATGAAGAGCAGCCGTATGTATGAATTGCTGTTTTCAAGGTAATGCAGAGGTGAGTGGAAAGCCAGTGATACTGCATCCGCTGTAGAGCAATTGTGACGATAGGTGAATTGCAGAGGGTCCAGTACATGTTAATTCTGGCCATGACCAGCCTCTCAAAGCATTTCATCACAGTAAAAGTTAGTGCTATTGGGTGGTAGTCGTTGAGGCAGCTCACACTATTCTTTTTGGGTACTGGGATGATGGATGCCCTTTTGAAGCAGATGGGTACCTCTGATTGCCACAAATCTCCGGCTAGTTGATCGGCACAGATTTTCAGTACCCTGCCAGGTATGCTGTCAGGGCCTGACCCCTGGTGAGGGTTCACCCTCTTGAATGATGTTCTGACATCGCCCTCAGAGACAGATATCACAGGGTCCTCAGCCTTTTCAGGGATTCTAGTAGGCACTGTTTGGTTCTTCTTCACAAAGCGGGCATAAAAGATGTTCAACTCATTGGGTAGTGAAGCATCATAGCCATCTTTAGTGTTCACCCTTACTTTGTAGGCTGTAATGGCCTGCACTCCCTACCATAGCTGGTGTGTACCTGTCTCTGTCTCTAGCTTCCTCAGGAATTGCCACTTTGCTTCAGAGATAGCCTTCCACAGGTTGTACCTGGACTTCTTGAAAAGATCCTGATCCCTGGCCTTAAATGTCCTTGATCTCATCCTCAGCTGGCCGCAAATTCTCTAATTCATCCAGGACTTCCGGGTGGAACACACCTGGTAATTGCATGTGGGAACACACTTATCCACGCAGGACTCAAAACAGAAGCCCATAATGTCGGTTCTGTGTCTCTGCCTTTGCTACATAAAGGACATTGTTTGACCTGCTGAGTTTCTCCAGCTTTTTGTGTTCTCACTACAACCCACCCCCCCCCCCCCCCCCCCGGTGTCCACATAATTTGGTGTTTTACCTCAGGTGAATGTAGATGTATGAAATTTAATATGAAGGCATAAAGTGAAGAAGGCAGAGAGTAGGCGGCGGCGGCCCCGATCCGGGCAAGAGCGAAGGGGAGGCGGCGGCCCTGGCCTCGGTCGAATGAGGCAGACGCCGGCCCCAATCCGGGCAAGAGCGAAGGGGAGGCGGCGGCCCCGGCCTCAGTTGAGTGAGACAGGAGGAGGCCCCGGTCCGGGCAAAAAGAAGGAGGCGGCAGCCCCGGTCCGGGCACAAGGAAAGCAGCAGCGGCTTTGGCCCCGGTCCGCGCAGTATGGACCGACCTAGGAGGGGAGGCAGGTCCCTCCAGCCCAGGTAAGAAACCTGCATAGGAGAAGGCCACTCTGATATAAAACCTACGACCCAAGGACCTCGCTGCCACGTCCCAGCTTGCTTGGCCACGGCACACGAACCATGGGTGTAAAGGGTGGGGCCAGTACTGCGCGCACTGCACTCTGCCTAAAAGCTCCTTTGCGCAGGCCCGAGGACAGGTCCACGTCCTCCCCCTCCACGTCCTCCCCCTCCACGTCCTCCCCCTCAAAAGATGCTCACAAACTCAAGCTAGCATGCTGGAACATCAGAACCATGCTAGACAAGGCTGAGAGACCTGAACGTCGGTCTGCCCTCATTGCACATGAACTCCTCAGACTTGACATCGACATAGCCGCTCTCAATGAAGTCCGCCTTGCAGACGTAGGCAGCCTCCAAGAACGCTTGCGCGGGCTACACACTCTACTGGTCTGGCAAGCCTATGGATGAACGACGCCTATCTGGTGTAGGCTTCATGGTCAAGAACTCCATTGCCTCCAAACTCAAAAAGCTCCCGACAGGCCACTCAGACCGGATCATGTCCATGCGACTCCCCCTTCAAAACAAGTGTCGCATCACCCTCATCAGTGTCTATGCTCCAACCCTCCAGGCGGAACCAGCAGAAAAGGACAAGGACTACACTGATCTGCGCAACCTCATTCAACGCACCCCTCCAGCCGACAAGGTTGTCATCCTTGGCGACTTCAATGCTTGCATCGGCAAAGACTCAGAAACCTGGCCAGGAATCCTGGGCAAGCATGGTGTTGGTAAGTGCAACGAGAATGGGCGCCTCCTGTTGGAGCTCTGCGCAGAACAGCGGCTTGTCATTACAAACACCCTTTTTCAGCAGAGGGACAGCCTGAAGACTACCTGGATGCATCCCCGATCCAAACACTGGCACCTCCTGGACTACGTCCAGGTGCGAGAAAGAGACAAACGAGATGTGCTCCACACCAGGGTCATGCCCAGCGCAGAATGCCACACTGACCACCGGCTGGTTCGCTGCAAGCTCAACCTTCACCTCAAGCCAAAGCCCAGGAACAGTAAAGCCCCCAGAAAGAGGTTCAATGTTGGAAACCTGCAGTCAGACGAAGTGAGAGGAAACTTCCAGGCAAACCTCAAAGCAAAGCTCGAGGATGCAATCTGCCTCACGGACACGTCCCCTGAAACCCTCTGGGATCAGCTGAAGACTACCATACTGCAATCCACTGAAGACGTACTGGGCTTCTCCTCCAGGAAAAACAAGGATTGGTTTGACGAAAACAGCCAGGAAATCCAGGAGCTGCTGGCAAAGAAGCGAGCTGACCACCAGGCTCACCTTACAAAGCCGTCCTGGCCAGAGAAGAAACAAGCCTTCCGTCGCGCATGCAGCCATCTTCAGCACAAACTCCGGGAGATCCAAAATGAGTGGTGGACTAGCCTCGCCAAACAAACCCAGCTCAGCGCAGACATTGGCGATTTCAGGAGTTTTTACGAGGCTATAAAGGCTGTGTATGGCCCCTCACACCAAGTCCAAAGCTCGCTGCGCAGCTCAGATGGCAAAGTCCTCCTCAGCGACAAGATCTCCATCCTCAACCGATGGTCAGAACACTTCCAATCTCTTTTCAGTGCCAACCACTCAGTCCAAGATTCCGCCCTGCTCCAGCTCCCTCAACAGCCCCTAAGGCTAGAGCTGGATGAGGTCCTCACCCGGCAAGAGACATATAAGGCAATTGAACAACTGAAAAGTGACAAAGCAGCAGGTATGGATGGAATCCCCCCAGAGGTCTGGAAGGCTGGCAGCAAAACTCTGCATGCCAAACTGCATGAGTTTTTCAAGCTTTATTGGGACCAAGGAAAACTGCCTCAGGACCTTCGTGATGCCATCACCATCACCCTGTACAAAAACAAAGGCGAGAAATCAGACTGCTCAAACTACAGGGGAACCACGCTGCTCTCCATTGCAGGCAAAATCTTCGCTAGGATTCTCCTAAATAGAATAATACCTAGTGTCGCCGAGAATATTCTCCCAGAATCACAGTGCGGCTTTCGCGCAAACAGAGGAACTACTGACATGGTCTTTGCCCTCAGACAGCTCCAAGAAAAGTGCAGAGAACAAAACAAAAGACTCTACATCACCTTTGTTGACCTCACCAAAGCCTTCGACACCGTGAGCAGGAAAGGGCTTTGGCAAATACTAGAGCGCATCGGATGCCACCCAAAGTTCCTCAACATAGTTATCCAACTGCACGAAAACCAACAAGGTCGGGTCAGATACAGCAATGAGCTCTCTGAACCCTTCTCCATTAACAATGGCGTGAAGCAAGGCTGCGTTCTTGCACCAACCCTCTTTTCAATCTTCTTCAGCACGATGCTGAACCAAGCCATGAAAGACCTCAACAATGAAGACGCTGTTTACATCCGATACCGCACGGATGGCAGTCTCTCCAATCTGAGGTGCCTGCAAGCTCACACCAAGACACAAGAGCAACTTGTCCATGAACTACTCTTTGCAGACGATGCCAGTTTAGTTGCCCATTCAGAGCCAGCTCTTCAGCGCTTGACGTCCTGTTTTGCGGAAACTGCCAAAATGTTTGGCCTGGAAGTCAGCCTGAAGAAAACAGAGGTCCTCCATCAGCCAGCTCCCCACCATGACTACCAGCCCCCCCACATCTCCATCGGACACACAAAACTCAAAACGGTCAACCAGTTTACCTATCTCGGCTGCACCATTTCATCAGATGCAAGGATCGACAACATGATAGACAACAGACTCGCCAAGGCAAATAGCGCCTTTGGAAGACTACACAAAAGAGTCTGGAAAAACAACCAACTGAAAAACCTCACAAAGATAAGTGTATACAGAGCTGTTGTCATACTCACACTCCTTTTCGGATCCGAATCATGGGTCCTGCTCCTAGAACGCTTTCACCAGCGTTGTCTCCACTCCATCCTCAACATTCATTGGAGCGACTTCGTCCCTAACATCAAAGTACTCGAGATGGCAGAGGCCGACAGCATCGAATCCACGCTGTTGAAGATCCAACTGCGCTGGGTAGGTCACGTCTCCAGAATGGAGGACCATCGCCTTCCCAAGATCGTGTTATATGGCGAGCTCTCCACTGGCCATCATGTCAGAGGTGCACCAAAGAAGAGGTACAAAGACTGCCTAAAGAAATCTCTTGGTGCCTGCCACATTGACCACCGCCAGTGGGCTGATATCGCCTCAAACCGTGCATCTTGGCGCCTCACAGTTCGGCGGGCAGCAACCTCTTTTGAAGAAGACCGCAGAGCCCACCTCACTGACAAAAGACAAAGGAGGAAAAACCCAACACCCAACCCCAAACAACAAATTTTCCCCTGCAACCGCTGCAACCGTGTATGCCTGTCCCGCATCGGACTTGTCAGCCACAAACAAGCCTGCAGCTGACGTGGACATTTACCTCCTCCATAAATCTTCGTCCGCAAAGCCAAGCCAAAGAAAAAAGAAAGCACTGCAAGGTGGTTTGCCCCGTTCAGTTAATAATATTGTAGATACTATAGGAAAAGAATCTCAGGGTTGTATGTGGTATCATGTACTCTATGTGCTCTGACAATAAATCAAAAATCTGAAATCTTGTCATACAACTGTGTGCAAATCACATCACTGTGAATCTGGGATTCCACCAAGTCAAAACAGTTAAGGAAGCAGATTTCTTTCCCTAAAGCACATTAATGAATCTGAAAGGTTTAGGACAATCCATTAGTTTCAGTTTGATTGTTTTTAATGGTCACCATAACCGTTTTATTAATGGAATTTAAATTCCACAGCTGTCGTATTGGGATTTGAACTCATGCCAAAGAATCATGAAACCATTAACATAGTCCCAACACATTTATATCCACTGTACCCACATAACTTCATGGCATCTATATATTGTTATGTGAATTTCTGCATCACTTTCTTTACTTACTCCCATCCTGAAGGTCTTGACATTTCCGGGAGTGTGACAGTGGTGAGGAACTATTATTTTCTCAATGGTTCCACTTGTGAGTTAAGTGCTTCAAGCCTATTCCATATGACATCATCACAGCCTACTCCTAACATGTGCTCTGCCAACAGGGTTCACAGAATCACCAAAAACTCATTGGTTTTCCATAACCCAGAGAAGTTTAGGCCAATTACAGAGCTCCCCAGCTGCCCAAAGGGTTAGTCATGAAGTTGAGATTCTATTTGGTCTGTGCCCAACTCAGTGAATCAATGGCACAGTATAGCCACTAAATAACTCACATTGACAGAGCTGAATATTGAGGGTCAGACTCACCAGCAGAGAAAAACTCTGCTTTAATGAAGTCTAACTTTGACAATTCTGGACGACACTCATCCACTGAAATTCCCACTCTAGTCTCCAACGAGGAAGATTGAAGGCACAATTTTTTAATTGGCTGAAACCAAGCCTAATTCCTCACATGGTTGAGCCAATAATTCAGGATAATTTAGAGTTATGTAAACCTGCAGACCACTCCCTTGGCACCGACCGTTATGCTTTTTGTTATTTTATCCAGCCATTGCCTCAGAGGGCTCCATTACTTACATCAAGCAGACTTTTCCTCCGCCTATATGGCCAACCCCACACAGTCAGGGTCTTGCTTGGAGGAAAACAACATAAGAAAATGCAGAGGGAAATGTTGAAGCAATTATTCAATTCAAAACACACAATTTTGATTCCAAAAGTGCAAAGCTAACTTCCCTTCTCTAACTTCATTTTTTGCTTTATGTTGCTTCTTTGTTTGTCTCCTGGAAGATTTTAATACCATAGCAACATATTGCAGATCTTGAAAGTCGAAATTAGAAAGAAAAATTTCTAAAGCGTTTGTGCAGAGGGAAACGGTGAACATTTGAGATCACCGACATAGAACGTTAACTCGACTTCCAAGGTTATGATGCCTGACGTGTTGAGACTTCATAAAAGTTTCTGCTTTCTCTTGGAGTGCTATTATCTTGGTGACAGAAGATCAACGAGACTTCTCGGACAAATCCAAATAACAAATCTTGGCTGTTCATTTTCCCAAATAAATTGTTGGAGCTGAACTCAATCCCGCTCACATTTGAGACCCTGTACACATTTGAGACAAAGGCAAATCTCATTGGCAATGTCTATCAAATATCATGATCATTCTAATACAGGTCGAGTATCCGGTATCTAAAGTACCGAAAACAGAAAAGATGCAAAAACCTAATTTTGTTTTTGCACCGACACAACGTCACAAGTTGAAAAAAACAAACCACCTCCATGTGGCAGGGTCAGTGCCAAGGGGGAGGCATCCATGGGCATTGCCCACCCCAAGTGAGGTGCTGTGCTCCCCATACGGTTGCAGCCGTCCCTCGCTGTCTGATCCATCTTGTGACAGATTAGAAATAAGTTTTTGGGAGATAAATGGGGGCAGGTTTTTTAGGTCACATACAAACACTTTAAAACAGATCTTATTTAAAATAATGGAGCTCTGCTCATGCCAGACATTCCAGCACCAAGAGCCTTTGCAAAAGCTTTGGAGAGTGGATTGTTGTTTACAAAAAGACAACAGATGAAAGACCTCGTCGGAGTCGCAGGCTGAATGGAGGGGAACTTGCTGTTCTAAGAGGGTCATATGGTTTTGCAAGCAGAGAGAGGAAAACAGGCTTTCTCTCTGAGAGAGAGAGAGAGAGAGAGAGAGAGAGAGAGAGAGAGAGAGAGAGAGAGAGAGAGAGAGAGAGAGAGAGGGGGGGGGGAGAGAGAGAGAGAGAGAGAGAGAATTCATTTCTGCACTTTTACAGTCAGCAGCAGCTGGGACTGGAACAGGACAAGCTGGCAAGCTTGTGTAAAAACCCCATTTGGAAGATGGGTTGTGAGTGCTTAGTTCAGCCTATCAAAACCCTTGTGGTTCATGCAAGAGGAGAGGACTGGCTGCCTAATATTTCATTACAAATAAGGGAAATGAAAAGGAACTCTGTGGTGACCTGAAAGAAAGAGGTTATCATCTGGAAAAACCTTTTGGGTTAAGTTTCTTCGTCAAGACACTTAAGTGGCTGGTTAAAAGGAATCAGTTGTGGGTGTCCAGCAAAACTACTCTCCTAGATGACCTTATATTGACCAAGAATCAGAACTGAGACATCCTGATCTGGTTGGCTCTGTCTGAGAATTATAACTTGATACATTTTTGACGGAAACCAGGATGGGTGTTTTTGCAAGTGAGGCCCGTTATATTAAAAAGCTCTCAAAACGCAAGTATTTATGCAATAGAATATAGAATCCATTGTTCCCAGACTTACAGTACAATTTAGGCTGAGCATGAAATGTGTCAACAAACAGAATTTCTTCCCAATAAACAAGTCATTTTTAACAGATGAACCCGATTGTGTCCAGCTGTACCGGCACAGAGGTTCCAAGACACCAACTTTTTCCAGTATGGTTTAGTTCACTATTCAGCAGGAAAGGTGTTCAATGGTTACAATAAACTGAAGCCAGCCATTCTTGAGTGACTGCTACCACACAAAATCCCAGATTTTCCTGACGATGGTGCCTGAGCCAGCTCTTAGTCCTCATCGAGAGGTCAGCAGTGGAAAGGGTTAAGAACTTCAAATTTCCAAGTGTCAACATCACTGAAGATCTGTCCTGCGGCCTCTATATCGATGCACTCACGAAGAGGGCTCACCAGCAGCTATACTTCTTGAAGAGTTTGAGAAGATATGTATGTTTAAAAAAGTTAATAGGAATCAAACTATTGGAGAGGATTCTTCAGAACAGGATTTACAAGCATTTAGTAAAGTAGTCTGCTCAGGGATAGTCAGCATAGCTTTGTGAAGGGAAGATCATGTATCACAACTATAATTGTGTTTTTTGAGAACACCAAAAGAATTGTGAAGAAATTGATGAAGATAGGGTAGTAGATGTGGTAAGACTTTTGGCAAGGTCCCCCATGAGAGACATTCAGAGAGTTTGTGTAGATACAGAATTGACTTTCCTGTAGAAAGCAGAGAGTAGTAGTGGTGGAAGGAAAGTATTCTGCCTGGAGGTCGGTGACAAATGGAGTACTGCAATGATCTGTTCTGGGTCCCCTGCTCTTTGTGATTTTTTTCATTGGTCTTGATGAAGAAGTAGAGGGAAGAGTCAGTAGGTTTGCAGATGATCCAAAGGTTGGAGGTGTTGTGAATAGTGTTGATGGCTATCAACAGGATATAGGCAAAATACAGAGATTGGCAGAAAAGTGGAGATGGAGTTCAATCCGGGTAAGTGTGAGGTAATGCATTTTGGAAGATCAAAATTGAAGGCACAGTGCAAGGTAATGGTCAAATTCTTAACAGGGTAGAACAGAAAGATCTCGGGGTCCAAATCCACGCAGATTGATTGGACAGTTAAGAAAGCCTAAGGTATGCTGGGCATCATTAAACGAGAGATTTAGTTCAGGAATCATGAGGCAATGTTGCAGTTCTATCAATTTCTGGTGAGGCCACACTTAGAAAATTGTGTTCAGTTCTGATTGCCTCATTCCAGGAAAGATGTAGAAGCTATGGAGAGGGAGGAGAGGAGATTTAACAGGATGTTGCCTGAATTGGAAAATATGTCTTGTGAGGAAAGGTTAGCAGAGCTGAGACTTTACTCTTTGGAGTGAAGAAGAATGAGAGGTGACTTAATAGAGGTCTACAAGATTATGAGAGGCATAGATAATGTAAACACTCAGCACCTTTTTCGCAGGCGGGAGTAGAAAGTGCCAGAGGTCAACTGTACAAAATGAAGAGAGGAAAGTTTATGTGAGACATCAGGGTTGTGATTTTTTTAAAATACAGAAAGTTGTGGGTGTCTGAAATGCCTTGCCAGGGATGGTGGTGGGAGGCTGAAACATTAGGGGCATTTAAGAGACATTTAGACAGTCACGTGGATGAAAGAAAAATAGAGGGTTATGAGAAAGGGAGGGCAGAGTTTTTTTTTGGTAGGTTTATAAGGGTCGGCACAACATCCTGGGCCAAATGGCCTATACTGTGCTGTAATGTTCTATGTTCTATGTCATCAAAGACACTTGCAAATATTTACAGGTGTACAGTAGACATCATTCTGATTGGTTTGCATTACTGTCTGGTGTGAAGGTGCAAATGCACAGGAGAGGATAACACTACAGAGAGTTGTGAACGTGGCCAGCGCTATCATGGGCGTCAGTCTTCACACCTTCAAGGACATCTACAAGAGGGGGTGTCTTAAGAAAGCTGCCTCTATCCTCAAGGACCCTCACTACCCAGGCCATGCCCTCTTCTCACTACTACCATCAGGAAGGTGGTACAGGAGCCTGAAGATGAACACCCATCAGTGCAAAAACAGCTTCTTCCCCTCTGCCATCAGATTTCTGAATGGACAATCATTTGACACAGACTAGATGGGTCGAAGGGGGCCTGTTTATGTGCTGTGGTGTTATATGGTTCTATGGTTCAAACTTGTCTGCATTAAATTTCCCTCTGCAAGCTTTGAAAGCCTTCCTCACAGTCCAAAAGATCACCAATCTTTATATCAACTGCATACTTGCTGATCATATTTACCACATTATCATCTAGATCATTGCTATGGATGATTTTTAAAAATGGACCCAACACCAATCACTGAGACACACCACTAGTCACAGGCCTCCAAATCTGAGAAGCAATCATTCACCACTACTCTCTGGCTTCTTCTGTATATCCAATGTTGAATCCACTTTATAGCCTCACCATGAATACTGAGGGCTGAACCTTCCTGACTAACCACCAATGTGGGATTTTGTCAAAGGCCTTACTAAACTCCATGTAGACAACATCTACAGCATTTCCTTCATGAACTTTCCTGGTAACCTCCTTGAAAAACTCTATAAGATTGGGTAAACATAACCTACCACCCACAAAACATGTTGACTATCCCTAATCAGTCTCTAATGGTCCATATAATTGTATGTCAAATCTCTAAGTACATCTTCTAATAACTTACCTACTACTGACATCAGACTATGGACCTATAATTCCCAGGGTTACTTTTGGAGCTTCTTTTAAACAACAGGATAATATAAGATACCCTCCATCCTCCAACACCACACCTGTGGCTAAGGAAGTTTTAAATATATCTACCAGAGTCTCAACAATTTATACACTATCCTCCCTCAAGGATGACGAGAACACCTTGTCAGATCCTTGGAATTTATCCACCTTTACTTGCTTTAAGAGAGCAAGCACCTCCTCCTCTTATATCTGAATTGGTTCCATGACCTCACGGCTTGTTTGCCTCACTTCCCTATTGTCTATGCCAGTTTCCTGATTAAAAACAGAGGCAAAAAAAACATTTGCGATATTCCCCTATCTCTTCTGGATTCATACATAGCCAACCACTCTGATCTTCTAGACGACTAATGTTGTCATTTACTATATTTTGCTCTTAATATACCCTAGAAGCCCTAAGGAATTTATTTCATCTTGTCTGTCAAAGCAACCTCATGTCTTCTTTTAGACTTCCTGATACCACCCCCCAAGAGTTTTGCTGCATTTTTTATATTCCTCAAGTACATCATATGCTCGTTGTTGCCTATATCTGCGATACAGCTCTCCCTTCATCTTAACCAATATTCCTTGAAAGCCAAGATTTCTTATGCCTGTTAACTTTACCTTAAATCCTTACAGGAACATACAAACTCCATACTCTTAAAATTTCACCTTTGACGGCCTTCCACTTATCGAGTACCTCCTTGCCAATAAACAACCTAGCCCAATCCACACTTTTAGATCCTTTTTCATTTCCTCAAAATTGGCCTTTCTCTATTTTACAATCTGAACCCAAGGACCAGATTTATCATTCTCCATAATTAAATTGAAACTAATGCCATTATGATCATTGGACCCAAAATGCTCCCCTACACAACATACCTCTGTCACCTGCCCTGTCTTGTTCCCTCACAGGAGATCCACTATTGTACTCTTTCTAGTTTTTCCTCTCCAATATTGATTTAGAAAACTTTCCTGAACACATTTGATAAACTTCAAGCCATCCAGCCCTTTACTAATGGGAATCCCAGTCAATAAGTCACAAGTTTAAATCCTGTCCTTTCACAACCTTATGATTCCTGCAGATGTCTGCTATCTCTCTACAGGTTTGCTCCTCCAATTCTCATTGACGATTGGGTGGTCTATAATGTAACCCCATGAGTGTGGTCATATCATTCCAGATCCTCAGCTCCACCCATATAACCTCAGTAGACAAGCCCTCTGGTCTGTCCTGCCTGAGCACAGCTGTGATATTTTCCCTGACAAGCAATGCCAATCCTCCCCCTTTCATCCCTCCCATTCTATCATGTCTAAAGCAGAAAAAGCCCAGTTCCAGTCCTGTCCCTCCTGCAACCAAGTTTCACTAATGGCCACAATGTCATAATACCACGTGCCAATCCATGCTCTAAGCTCATCTGTCTTTCCTACATACTCCTTGCATTGAAATAGATGCATCTAAGAACATTACCACCACATTGACTTCTAATGTTACAAGAAATTTTCACAGCATCTTTTTCTCCTCCATTCCATTCTCTGCTTTGGCTCTCTGATTCCCATCCCCCTGCAAATGTAATTTAAATCTCCCAGAGCTTCTTGCCTCAGAAGCTTGTTAATTTTTATGGCCAGTTCTTGGTTTTGCTACCATGGTCTAAGTTAAATAATCCATTTGTAACATAATGAAACCAAACCCTTAATTTGTACAAAATCCTCTCATTTTCTTGCATTTCCTCCCTGTGCCTAGTCCAATCATTCCTTTGCTTTGGTCAGCTTTATGTTCAGCTTCCATTCTTTAGTGAGAATTTACATGGAGAACTCCAAGGGTTGTTTTTAGATCCATAAAACATTACATCACATAAAAAGACCATTGGCCCTACTAATCTGAACTATTATTCAGCCTCGTCCCAATGAGCTGCATCTAGTCCATTGCCCTCCATACCCCTCACATCCATTTATATGTCCAAATGTTTCTTAAATGTTAAAATTGAGCCCACATTTACTTCAGCTGGCGGCTCTTCCCACACTCCCACTATTCTCTGTGTGAAAAAGTTCCCCCTAAACTTCTCTCCTTTCATCTTTAACTCATGTCCTCTTGTTTGAATCTTACCTAACCTCAGTAGAAAAAGCCTAATTACATTTACTCCAACTACACCATTCATAATTTTTTATACATTTATCAAATCTCCCCTCATTCTTCTACGTTCCAGGGAATAAAGTCCTAATCTGTTTAACCTTTCCCTGTTACTCAATTCCTCAAGTCCTGGCAACATCCTATAAATCTCTGTATTCTTTCTATTTTATTGATATCTTTCCTGTAGTTAGGTGACCAAAACTGCACACAATACTCCAAATTTGGTCTCACCAATGTCTTAGTCTGGGATTAAACCGACCACACAGGTATGCTACTTACAATATTTTTACCATTATCTTCCCCCTAATATCACTGCAAATGTTTTGTTATTATTATATAGGTGTCTGTGTGCCTTTGAGAACACAAGAAATTGTGGAGACATTTATCGCACCATACCCATGTCATCAAACAATGGCTATTCTGTTACCTTTATCTGGACTTTACCCTTTTACCAAATTAGCACAATGACTGGCACAGTTAGCGAAGCAGTTAGTGTAACACTGTACATCGGCAGTGATCAGAGTTTGAATCCGTCATTGTCCACTGTTCTCCCCGTGACTGCGTGGGTTTCCTCCAGTATTCTCTGTTATTCTCCCTCTGTTCAAAACATATGGTGTTGTAAGTCAATTGGGGTATTTGGGCAGCTCAGGCCCATGGGCCAGAAGGGCCTGCCACCGCACTGTATATCTAAATTTAAAAGTTATTATGTTCTTAGGATGTAACAAAACCTGTTTAAAATACCCACAATGTTTGATCATTCATGCCACTTTGTGACAAATAATATCTTAGAATCTCAAACCTCCTACAGAAGCAGTTTCTCCTCATCTCAATCTTAAATGACCGATCATTGGAAACAATGTGATCTTGCTTTAAACTATTCAGTCTGAAGAAAGAGAATCTCAACTCTTATCCTGCCAAACTATTATTCATTTCAATAAGATCATATTTAATTCTTTCTTACTCCAATAATAGAAGGCCTATTTGCTCAAACTCTCTTCATCAGTAAAACCCTTCATCATATGAAGTACCCTGAAAGCTTTCATCAGATACAGAGATCTAGAGCACATATGAGGCAGTCACCCCAAAGCTCTATGCAATTGCAAGACTTCCTACACTTCTTCTCCTATTCTCTTGTTATAAAATCTAAAGCAGTGGTGCTCAACCTTTTTCTTTCCACTCACATACCACATTAAGTATTCCTTATGCCATCGGTGCTCTGTGATTAGTAAAGGATTGCTTAAGGTGGTGTGTGGGTGGAAAGAAAAGGTTTGAAAGCCACTATTTTATTTGTACTTCATTGACTCATTATGTGCACGGTTTCATAACTCCAAAGGAAATGGGCCAATGACAATTTTTCTCAAGCAAAATATTTCAGTTGCATTTGGGTCTAGAGCAGTGATTCTCAACCTTCCCTTCCCGCTCACATACCACCTTAAGCAATACCTTACTAATCACAGAGCACCGGTGGCATAAGGATTGCTTGTAAATGGAAAGAAAAATGTTGAGAACCACTGCTCTAAAGTAATGTTTACTCTGTGAAACTTCTTTGTCTTATTACAAGCCTATAAGATGTTGGTGTGTCATGCTACAACCATACAAGATGTTGGTGAGATCACATTTGAAACAGTGTGTGGAATTCTGGCATACCCAATTAGAGGAAGGAAGGCATTAAAACTGGAAAGGATATAGAAGAGATTCATGAGAATGTTACCATGAATGGAGGATTTTAGCTATAAAGAGAGGCTGGATAGGTTGAGATTTTCTTGCTGGAGCTTAGGAGACTGGAGGATCTTCTAGAGGTATATGTGAAATTGTGAGGGGCATACATAGCATAACTTGTCATAGTCTTTTTCCCAGGGTAAGGGCATCTAAAATTAATGAGCATGGGTTCAAGATGAGAGGGGAAATATTTGGAAGGCACCTGAAGGACTCTTTTTTTCTCCATAGAAGGTGGTAGGTGTGTGAAACAAGCTGCCAGAGGAAATGGTAGAGATAAGTCTTTCTTTGGCTTGGCTTCACGGACGAAGATTTATGGAGGGGGTAAAAGTCCACGTCAGCTGCAGGCTCGTTTGTGGCTGACAAGTCTGATGTGGGACAGGCAGACACGGTTGCAGCGGCTGCAGGGGAAAAATGGTTGGTTGGGGTTGGGTGTTGGGTTTTTCCTCCTTTGCCTTTTGTCAGTGAGGTGGGCTCTGCGGTCTTCTTCAAAGGAGTTTGCTGCCCGCCAAACTGTGAGGTGCCAAGATGCACGGTTTGAGGCGATATCAGCCCACTGGCGGTGGTCAATGTGGCAGGCACCAAGAGATTTCTTTAGGCAGTCCTTGTACCTTTTCTTTGGTGCACCTCTGTCACGGTGGCCAGTGGAGAGCTCGCCATATAACACGATCTTGGGAAGGCGATGGTCCTCCATTCTGGAGATGTGACCCACCCAGCGCAGCTGGATCTTCAGCAGCATGGACTCGATGCTGTCGACCTCTGCCATCTCGAGTACTTCGATGTTAGGGATGAAAGCGCTCCAATGGATGTTGAGGATGGAGCGGAGACAACGCTGGTGGAAGCGTTCTAGGAGCCGTAGGTGATGCCGGTAGAGGACCCATGATTCGGAGCCGAACAGGAGTGTGGGTATGACAACGGCTCTGTATACGCTTATCTTTGTGAGGTTTTTCAGTTGGTTGTTTTTCCAGACTCTTTTGTGTAGTCTTCCAAAGGCGCTATTTGCCTTGGCGAGTCTGTTGTCTATCTCATTGTCGATCCTTGCATCTGATGATATGGTGCAGCCGAGATAGGTAAACTGGTTGACCGTTTTGAGTTTTGTGTGCCCGATGGAGATGTGGGGGGGCTGGTAGTCACGGTGGGGAGCTGGCTGATGGAGGACCTCAGTTTTCTTCAGGCTGACTTCCAGGCCAAACACTTTGGCAGTTTCCGCAAAGCAGGACGTCAAGCGCTGCAGAGCTGGCTCTGAATGGGCAACTAAAGCGGCATCGTCTGCAAAGAGTAGTTCACGGACAAGTTTCTCTTGTGTCTTGGTGTGAGCTTGCAACACTGCAACATTCAAAATACATTTAGTCAGATTCATGCCTAGGAAAGTTTCAAAGGGATATGGGTGGAACACAGGCAAATAAGACTATCTCAGTAGACAACTTGGTTGGCTTGCACCACCTTGGCCGAAGGGCCTGTTTCCATGCTATGAACTCTATGCCAATGAAAGTGAAACATTTTCAGATATCCTGAGGTTGGTCAAGGTGTTAAGATTGACCCATGCCTTCTTAATCTGCTGAAGCAGTATTGTGCACAAACATATTTGACCACAAGTCCATCAGGCAGTGGTCATCACAGAACATCCTGTAGACACTGAGGGATGAAGACTTGATAATCACATTGGTGTGGTTCCCTGGGCAGACCGTCCAAGTCACCTGGCGGAGTGCCTTATTACCAGTGCTCATGAACATGAGTCAGGACTTGGCTGGATCATTCCCATCAGCAGCATGATAGAGGATTTACAGGCTCTTCCCCAGAACATCTACAGAGACGGATTTCCAGAACAGCTGGAAGACCATGAACTCAGTGAAAGACACCTTTGGTCTTCCTGAAACCTGTTGGTCTTTCAGCATACAGAGATGTCAGTGAGGGAACACTTTCCAGCCTGCAGGAGGATGCACTGAGCCTTGGCGCAGCTAATACGAGGGCACCGAGGGGAAGGACCACAGTCTAGAGCTCTTCCCTTCCCAGCATTGAGGGACTGAAACTGAGGGGAAGCCCCTCAAGCAACAGACGAGGTAGTTATGACAAAGAGCCACAGTGGAGCCAATGCTGCTATATAGAAAATTAATTTAACAATGTATAGTGATGGAAATGTGTGGATACGACTCTTACAGTGCAAAGAGACCTTGAAAGGTTTTCCTTCTGTGAATAATTTATTGTGAATAAAGCCTATTTCTGGTTAAAAAAAAATTCTAATGCCATGAGTAAAAATTGCATGAGGAAGGAGAACTTTCTATGCAAGATTCACGGAGCAACTGTGTTATACTTTATACCTAATTTGACATTGTCAGTTTATATCCCAGTTTTCTCTGTTGAGATATCGCAAAAACCCTTCATCCTATCAATCAGTCCAGTGCCCTGAAGGCAAATCAATCTTTCATCAGATACAAAAATCTAGACCATAATAGCTCTTCTATTGCAGTCACACCAACATTTAAAAGAATACATGCAATCATTGCAGCCAAATTTTTGAGGGGAAAACCACTTTTACAGCAACATTATTCCAGTTCCTGGAGCATGTTACAGTAAAAGAAATAAAATCCGGTCTGCTCAGGGATCGGATTAGTCTGAATTCTCGGGCAGTATATCTGTGGCTCTTATGTGATGCATACGTGTGATGCATGCATGCAAAAGCTGAAAGTTTTCAAGAAGCCAAATTCTCGGGTGGTCTGGATTTCAGGCATCCAGATTTCAGGCTTTTACTGTAATACTGTACTGAATGAATTTTGTGGCAATGATGGCAGAGGTTGGAAAACTCTCCCAGGAGACAGAGGAGCATGGACAGGCTTGTGAAGGATTGTCCTTGTAGGAAGATTATTGGAAGTCTGGCAAAGTTTGCAAGGGAGATATTCATAAAGGCATGATTTTGGCCAGACTCTATTATTTTAGAGAAGCCTACACGGCAGGCAAATGCCTGTGCTGCTCTGCTGGCTCCTGTAGGCTAAAGGCAAAGTACACAAAGGTTTTGAATACAGAGTTTGTGAGATTCCCCTGGTGGAGAGATGGGAAGCAAGCTCTGAGGTGCAAGAGAGATAATCCACAGCCATTTTCAAGGCATGGTCAGGGAAACTGAAAATGACCATAGCCTAGCATCCAAAGCAGTCAAGGTTGTAAGTGTGGTCACAGGAGGTCACAAACCGCAATGGACAAAGAATGAGATTTGAATGTTGGCCTTTAAATGACATCATTTCAGGGGAAATCACATCAGTAATAAAAACTCTCAATTTTTAGACCTTTGAGGTTGAAAATCTCACTGTAAGTGAATGTGGTAATGATTATTTGTGTTATTTTTGGGAGTTTTATATAGGAAAAAAACACAATAGAGAATGAAAACCTAGCAAAACCAAAAAAAAAGGAGACCGACGCTAAGACAACTGGAAAAGTGCATTTGTGGCTTGACTCCAGGTTACCTTTAACTTCAAAATTACAGCATTTTTGTTTAAAATCTTACAGATAAATACACTCCAATCATGGTCTCCTCTATGTCGGAGAGATGGGGGCAGACTGGGAAATCACTTTGTGGCTCCGTCCACCACAATAGAACAAATGTCCCAGTGGCCACCCATTTCAAATCCCCATCCCATTCCCTTGCTTCGCCCACAAATTGGAGAAACAACACCTCATCTTCTCTCTGGACACTCACCAACAAGATGGCATTAACATCAACTTCTCCGGTTTCTGTTAAACTCCCAGCTCCCCCATTCATCTTCCCCCTGTTGCCTTTTCCCAAATATTCTCACTCCTTCTCTCACTCCTTCTCTCTCTCTCTCTCTCTCTCTCTCTCTCTCTCTTCCCTTTTCCCTATGTCTCCTTTCACAGAGCCAAAATCAGTTCTCGTCATTCCTCTTATCATATCCAATTAACATCTTTTGTTGGTCTGGACTCTTCCCCCAGCTAGTCATCAGGTTGATCCCTGGGATGAAGGGGTTGACTTATGATGAAAGATTAAATCGTCTAAGATTGTATTCACTCACGTTCAGAAGAATGAGAGGAGATCTTATAGAAACATATAAGATTATGAAGGGTATGGATAGGATAGATGTAGGAAGGTTTTTTGAGTTGGCCGGGGAAACTAAAATGAGAGGACACAGTCTCAAGATTTGGGGGAGTCGATTTAGGACAGAAATGGAGGAAAAATTGTTTTTCCCAGAGAGTAGTGAATGTTTGGAATTCTCTGTCCAAGGAAGTGGTTGAGGCTGCTTCATTAAACATATTTAAAATTCGGTTAGATAAATTTTTACATGATAGAGATATTAGGGGATATGGGGAGAAGGCAGGTAGGTGGAGTTAGGTCATAAATTAGATCAGCTGTGATCGTATTGAATGGCGGAGCAGGCTCGATGGGCCATTTTTGGCCTACTCCTGTTCCTACCTCCTATGTTCCGATGTTTATTTTGATGCCATCCTGTTCTTTGCTTATTCCTTGAAGAAGGGCTCAGCCTGAAACGTCGATAATTTATCTTTACCCATGATGAATGCTGTGAGGCTGGCTGCGTTCCTCCAGTATTTCTGTGTATTTTTAATATGTATGAGTCCAGTGGGCCCCAAAACCCAGCAGAAATAGAAATTCGCCAAGACAAATGGTTACTTAAACAAAAGTTACTTTTAATTATCTTTAAATATGAAAACAGGATCAAACTTTAACTTATTACTATAACTTAATTAACCTAACTTAACCCCCTTCTAATTCAAAGTGCAAGTGTATGTAATGTGTGTGTGTGTGTGTGTGTGTGTGTGTGTGTGTGTGTGTGTGTGTGTGTGCCAGCCATCTCCTCTTGTATGGACCACAAGCTGAACTAAGAACTCACAACCCATCTTCAAAATGAGGTTTTCCACAAGCTTGCCAGCTTGTCCTGTTCCAGTCTCAGCTGCTGCTGCTGAACTGTAGAAATATGGAACTGAATTCATTCTCTCTCTCTCTCTCTCTCTCTCTCTCTCTCTCTCTCTCTCTCTCTCTCTCTCTCTCTCTCACACACACACACACACACAAACACAGAGAAAGCGACATGATCCTTTTAGAACAGCAAACTGCACTCAGACTGCGGCACCAGACCCAATCTTCTGAGTTTGTTCACCTGTTGCTTTCCAAAACTATAATCCATTATTCCACAGCATGTCCAATTAACACCTACTTGTGAAGTCCTTATAAGCATTCTTCAAAGTTTTTGAAAAGGCACTCGGAGCCTGGACTGTCTGGCTTGAGGAGAGCTCCAGCATTTTAAATAAGATCTGTTTTTAAGTGTTTGTATCTGTGTGTGATCTAACTAAAAACCCCACATTATCTCCGTTAAAACATATCTATATACAATATAAAATATAATCTGTCACAACTACAATCACAGCATTTGCAGTTATTTCCTGGTTTTACCCATGTTTTTTTCCTTAAACCCTAGAATTATACATTCTACACCTATTCATTTCTGGTCCATGAAACAGCACAAAGTTTAATTTTTAAATTCCCACTGCAGCTCTCAAATAGGGTTTTGAAAGGTTACTATGGCTAAAATATAATGTTGATCCTGATCTGACTATATGTTTGGATTCAGATTTATCATCAGATTACATACATGATATCACATGCAAACCTGAGATTCTTTTTCCTGCAGGAGTGGAGGAATTACCACTTAATGCAGGGGGAAAAAACCTGACTCAGCGTACACAAACTGAGAAATGTAAACAAACTGACTGCACAATACGAGGAGAAAAAAAATCAATAAAATGCAAAAGTAAGGATCCTTAACTGAGTCCCTGACTGAGTTTGTGATTGAGGAGTCTGATGGTGGAGGGGGAGCAGCTGTTCCTGAACCTGGTGGTGTGAGTTTCGTAGCACCTATACTGCTTTCTTGAGGACAGAGCATGTACTGATTGGTGTGGATCCTTGATGATTGCTGCTGCTGCTCTCCAATGGCAGTGCTCCCTGTACATGTTCTCGTTGGTGGTGAAGATTTTACTCTTGATGTCCCGGGCTGTGTCCACTACCTTTTTCAGGGGTTTTCACTCAGGGGCTTTAGTATCTCCATGATACAGCCAGTCAACACACTTTCCACCACACATCTGTAAAAATTTGCCAGGGTTTCCGATGTCGTGCCAAACCTGCACAAACATCTGAGGAAGTAGAGGCGCTGATGTGCTTTCTTCACGATGCCATTAGTGTGTTAGGACCAGGAAAGGTCCTCCAAGATAGTGACTCCCAAGAACTTAAATTTGCTCACCCTCTCCACCTCTGATCCCCCAATGATCACTGGATCGTCCACCTCTGCTTTTCCCTTCCTGATGTCAACAATCAGCTCCTTTGTTTTGGTGACATTGAGTGTTCCTACAATTCCTTTCATGCAGTGTTAATATGCAGTCGTTCCACTACATTTAATGCACATTTGAAAAGGCGGGAGCTGATCAGGGAAGTCAGTGGGGATTTGTATGGTGCAATTCTACCCTCATTAATTTGATTTAATTTTTTGGTGAAAGCAGGGTTGTAGATATCATGTAAGGGAATCAGATCTAATGCAAACTGTATCCAAATTGTTTTGGGGATAGGAGGGAGAGGTGTTTCTGATTGGAACTTGTAGTGTAGTGCAGGGAATTTTTAATGTTTGTGATATAAATATATATGAATTGACTTGATGTGAATTTAGGAAAGGCATGATTCATAAGTTAGCAGATCATTTATTTGCACAAAGAGTGAATGATATGTGGATTACACTATTGGAGGAAGTGGTAAAATCAGATACAACCACCATATTTAATGGCCATTAAGATGGACACCAAGATAGGTATAGAAGGAAGGGAACCTAGTGTGGGTAAATGGGATTAACATGGATGGATGAAGATCTGCAGGGATGAAGTTAGCTTAAGGACCCATTTCAATGCTGTACAGCTCTATAATTCAATGGCTCCCTGAACTAATCCTCAGAAGGTAGAAGGGACCACAGATTGTGGAATCTGAAACAGAAACAGAATATTAGAAAAAGAATATTGGAAAAATATCAACTGGTCATGTAGTATCCATGGAGGCAAAAGGTGTAAATTGACATATTGGGTCCAAGACCATGCATCAGGACTCAAAATAATCACTCTGTTTAGTCAGCCTTACAAAGAAATCTGTTGTATCTGTCGCACAGGCGCAGGTTATTTAAAGCCCTTGGTATCCGGCACCTATGGGGATTGGTAGATGCCGGATAAGTGAATTTCCTGTTGCTTGAGATTGTGTGTGTTAGGTGATTGGTGAACAGCGAGGTGCGGCAATTTTAAACTTCCGTAATTTTTACCTATTTATTCTCCACAATTTTTGATTTGCCGGTTGCTGGTTGCTTGAATTCTGGATAACAGGTATTTTAGTCAACAAGCAAACCGCCTTCTAACCCTTACAACATATCCTTATATTTTTTCTGCTTCATACTTTCATCATAAATTCATCGAACTACTTGACTCATTCCAACTACACTCTAGGTATAAAGAAGCTTCTTCTAGTTTCCCTGTCAGATTATTAATAAGGATTTGACACTTACAGACTTCAGTTTGATACCACCAGCAGCGGAAACATTTTCCACATTATCAAACCCTTGAAGACATCTATTGGGTCTGCTTTCAGTTTCACCTTTGTTTGAGAAAATGCCACAGCCAACTGAACGTTCCAAAGAAACACACAGATGCTGGAATCTGAAGCCAAACACAAGCTGCTGGAGGAAGTCAAGCAAGTCAAGCTGCATCAGTGGGAGAGAAAGAACGGTCGATATGTCATGCTGGAACCCTTCATAAAGTCTGAAGATGTGGAGAAGAGAAGAGAACTGGGTGGAAGGAGAAGGACATTCCTCACATAATTAACCTTTCAATCTAAAGATAAAAATATGCCCAAAAAAAATCAGGAGACCAGGGACTAAGATACTTGGAATTGTGCACTTTAGAAAGTACAGCGCTGTGGTTTTGGAATTTTATGGCTACACCTTCTAACCATATTTTTCCTGGCAAGTCTTTTGTTTTGTATCTACACCTGGTTAGTCCTCCCAGTTGCATTGATTTGTCTGAAAGATTAATCCATGCATCTCTAATTAGCCAAGTGAGCTGTAACTTTTCTATAATATGGTGTCTGGACAGATAGCAACACAGAGATTGGATGTTCTCCATCAAATGATGCAACTCTTTATCCATTTCCAGCTTTGCAAATACTTGCTTCATTCTTCCTGTAAATTTATTAATGTTAACAACACTATGCTGGAGAAACTCATCCGTTCAAACAGCGTCCGTTATATAGCAGAGGAGAAAATACATAACCGACGTTTCGGGCTTGAGCCTTTCATCAAGGTATGGAAAAATGTCAGCAGGCTTCCCATCAAAAGTGTAAAGGGGAGATGTGGTCTCAAAGCCAAGAGGTGATAGATGGAGAAGGGAGGGAGGGGCTACCAGGGATCAAGGGGAGGAGGGATGGCTGGGCAAATAAAGAGGAAAGGAGGGGGGGGTTGAGAACTGGAAAGGGGAAGGGAAGGGGGGAGGGGGAAGTGGGAGGAATAAGAGACCTCAGCAGAAACCAGAAAAGTTGATGTTAATGCCATCAGGCTAAAGAGTGCCCCAGCGGAAAATCAGGTGTTTCTCCTCCAATTTGTGGTTTTGGTGGGATCTGACTATCTCACCAAGACCTCCAGCCGGATGGCTTCAACATCGACTTTTCCAGTTTCTGCTGACCTGCTCTCTTCTCCCTCTCCCCTTCCCCTCCCCCTTTCCAGCTCTCCTCTCTCCCTTCCCTCTCTATTCACCCAGCCATCCCTCCTCCCCTTGATCCCTGCCGGCCCCTCCCTCCCTTCTCCACCTATCATCTCCTGCCTTTGCAACCACACCTCCCCTCCCCTCCCCCCACCCACTCTTTTGTTTGGATGCTTGCCGACATTTTTCCATGCCTTGGTGAAGAGCTCAAGCCCAAATTTTTACCTTGGCAACATAAAGAGCTGATGTGTTTCTCCAGCATTCTGTTTTTACTTTAACCGCAGTGTCTGCGGATTTTCATGTTTTACTTCTTACGAAGGTTAAATCCATGAAAAATTCAGGTCACTATTCTCAATAATTCTTGCCTAATTTGTTCAGATTCTTTCAAAATGCATGTCTCCCAGGCACTAATCATCCAGCTTCACAGCTTGATGTGATGGACAGTAGTCTGCCACACTAATTGAACTCATCTTCAGTGAAAACAGGAAAGTGAAATGAGAAATAAGCCATTCCTTTCAATAATTAAGGAAGAGCCACATCTGTGGCTGCAGTTTGGACGCCTGAGCATCCGGAAACATGACATCAACAGTGGAGGCAGCAAAGCGGGTAGCAGACAACAGAGGCAGCATAAAACAAAATTAAACTAGTGCACAAGTTGGAAACAAAAATTCAAAATTCTGGTAAAAAGCAGTAGGCTTGTCCATATCTCCAGGTATGGTATTTCAAAGGTGACTAACAAAGAGAAGCACATGAAACCTCCACCTCTTTGGCCTTTCTCAGTCGAGGACTGATCTACAAGAATGTGTTTTGGGCCTGTGTGCCATTCAATTATATGCTGTCTGATCTGGGATTCAGTCCCACTCACAAGTCTCTGCAGTGTGTAGCGCGATCAATGACCACTCGCAGACATGAAGTAAGGCCCAAGGGCTTTATTGATCTAAAGATCCAAGCATGTCTCAGTATGCTGCTGGCTCAAGTCCAAGGGCAGGTATGAGGGAGAAGACTAGGGCTCTCGGACTTTATTAGGGGTCTTAGGGGGAGGAGCTGCTGGTTCAGCAAGTGGGCCAGCCTGCCTAGCTCAGTGGAGAGTGTGCCCGCAGTGCCATGTTCCAACACATTCACTGTCTTTATAGTCCATGAGTTGCACTGCAATGTTCACAGGTTTAGTCTCTCTAGTGGTTTTACCCGTCGTTGGGACATCCACAGTCCCGCTGGCTGTGTTCCTTGCTCGGTCACTGGGCTGGCTGTTGGGGGGCTGAACCATGTCAATGTCTCCCAGGTCCATGGGAGTGAGGTGGGGGGGGGGGGGGGGGTAGTCAGTAACTAAGGAGAACACTCCAGTGAGGGGAAATATTCGGGGGGCAGTGCTAGGGGTGGGACCTCTAAGTCCTCAACCCAGGTGGTCCTCGGGGCTGGCTGGTCGCTCCCCAAGGGTATCAGATGCACTTCCCGCACTGGGATTCCCACTCACGCAAGGCCCCAGATTGACACTGTGTCGTCGTGTCCATCTGGGTGCCTTACCAGCGCATACTGGGAGTTCGCATGCAGGAGGTGCTCTTCCTCCACCAGTGGATCTGCCATGTGGGTCCTAACATACTTCCAGAGGAGCACCAGCCCTGGGGCCGTTAGACAGAATGGCAACGTGGTTCCTGATGCCAACCTCCTAGGGAAGGAGAACAATCTTTCATGGGGTGTTGCATTCGTAACAGTACAGAGCAGGGACCTGGTGGCATGCAGTGCTTCCGGGAGTACCTCTTGCCAAGAGGACTGCCCTCCTAATGGTGCCGTTTTCCCTCTCTACCTGGCCATTCCCTCAGGGGTTGTAGCTGATAGTTCTAATCATTGCTATGCCCCTGGAGAGGAAGTAACGTCGCAGCTCCCCACTCATGAATGCTGAACCCAGGTCACTATGCATGTACACGGGGTACCCGAACAGAATGGATATGATGCGGAGTGCTTTAATGACCGTGGCTATGGTCATGTCTGTGCAGGGAATGATGAATGGGAAGTGTGAGTATTCATCCACAATGTTCAGAAAATAGCTGTTCTGATTCGTGGACGGGAGACATTCAATGGAGCGAGTGGCCTTGATGAGGTTGGCTCTTTCTGGCCTGTAAAACTGCAGCTTGCATTCTGTACAGACCGGGAAGTTGTGTTTCAGCTCTCTGACTTCCTCCACCAAGGAGGGAAGATTACGGGCCATCATGAAGTAATAGAGTCTTGTGCCCTGGGGTGGCAGAGGCTATCGTGGAGGGCATGGAGGTCATCTATTTGCACTCTGGCGCAGGTTCCCCTGGACAGTGTGACGGGAGAGTAGTTGTACCTAGCCGGTACAAGATCTCATAATTATAGGTGGACAGCTCAATTCTCCACAGCACGATCTTGACATTCTTAATTTTGCCCCGCTTTTTGTTATTAAACATAAAGGCAATGGCTCTCTGATCTGTCAGCAGGGTGAACAGGCTGCCGGCCAAGTAGTGCCTCCAGTGGTGCACCGCCTCCACTATAAACTGTGCCTCCTTCTCCATGGCGGAGAGCCTGCTTCGGGCCCCAGCAGGGTGCGCAAAAATATGGCCTGCCTGTCTGGTTCAGCATGGCAGCCAAGATGAAGTTGGAAGCATCACTATCCAGTTGGAATGGGACTTGTTGATGGCGTGCATTCCTGCCTTGGCAATCTCTGATGCTGTCAAAAGCCTTAGGGGCCTCCACTGATGGGGGAAAGGATGTGGTTTTCACCAGGAGTTGGGCCTTATCGGCATAGTTGGGGGCCCATTGTGTATAATGCAAAAAGAGCCCAACGCAGCATTTTAAAGCTTGGGGTTCTGTAGTAGAGGTAAATCCAGGAGGGGGCGCATGCGCTCAGGGTCGGGTGTAATCACACCTTGGTCCACCAAGTGCCCTAGAATCACCAGCCACTCCGAGCTGAACATGAACTTCTTCTGGTTGTACGTTAGATTGAGGGCTTTTGCAGTGGCCAGGAACTTCTGTAGGTTGTCGTTGGGTTCTTTCTGGTCATGGCCACACATGATGACATTATCCAAGTATGGGTAAGTGGCTTTTAACCCATTGTCATCCACCATGCAGTCCATTTCCCTTTGGAACACCGATACCCCGTTTGTGAGACTAAAAGGGACCTGTAAGAATTGGTGCATTCGACCGTTAGCCTCAAATGTAGGATAGAGCCGGTCCTTTGGGCAGATAGGGATCTGATGGTATGCTGACTTGAGATCTATTGTCAAGAAGACCCTGTATTTTGCAATCTTATTCACCATGTCATCAATTCGGGCCGGGGTAGGCATCCAGTAGGATGAAACTACTGTCCTCCGGGCTGTACCATCTACTCTTGGTGGCCACTGGCCTATAGTCTGGGGTAAGGTTTTGGAACAGTGGGGGTAAAGGGACCTGTAGGGTGGCTAGGCCACATATTGGTAGTGCAAGATTGGGCTTCTCCAGGAAAAGGGGCAGGACCTCTGGGAACTGTTTGTTCCTGACTGCGAGCAGGGGATAGAGTGGGGCATCAAACTGCATCAATAACCCTTTTAGCTGGCACTGGAAATCCAGTCAAAAAATGACGGGGGTGCAGAGATGGGGCAGCCTGAAATTTTTGTATTTCGTCGTCGTTGTCACCCCTCCCCCCCAACCACGGATAGTTTCACGGTGCACTTCCCACGGATTTCTGTCGAGAGGGACTTGGAGGCTAGTACTACCTGGCACTTGCCAAGGGACACGGTCAAGGAGTAGTGTGCTTCCTGTGTCAAAGAGGCAACCCGTGGTGTGACCGTTTACCTCTACATCCATCGTGGAACGTCCCAGCTGGTGTGGTTGACTCTGGTCCAAGATGATCGAGGCTAACGTCAGTTCGCTGTTTGACCCGCTGTTGCAGTGTCGTTGAGTCGGCGACCACCAAGATGATGACCTGGTAGATCGTGAATATGGTTCCCCCCCCCAACCCCACACCATGGATCATACACAATGGAGCTTAGAAGTGAAGCTGGCAGTGACGTTCCTCCTTATTGTGATGTGGGCTTGGAAGTTCAGTTCTGCACAACCAGAAGTGACGACTGGAGCTGCTCGATCCAAGCTGGCGACGCGGGTCACAGGCCGCACGCGGCGCTGCTCGCGGGGGCTTAGATCGGCATACCCTTGCATAGTGCCCTTTCCGCCGGCAGTTCGAGCAGGTCATGTTACGTGTAGGACAGTACTTTCGTGGATGCTTGCTCTGGCTACAGTCAGCGGCAGGGACCTCAATTCCAAAATGGCGCATCTGGGGGTCACCTGCCCACGGCATAGCCCTTTGCATTCTTCTGAGCCTTCTCCATGGCCCAGGCCATCTGCACGACAGCTGTTGGGACCAATCACCCTTCTTCAGGAGCCGTTCACGGATGTGTAGGCAGTGGAATCCCACGACCAGCCCATCACGGATGAGCTCCTCCTGGTTCTCCGCTGCCATCAATGTCCCAGCACCTGCAGTCTTGTCTCAGCTCCTGAATGGCCCGCACGAACTCGTTGACTGTCTCACCCAGGCCTTGGCGTCGGGAACCAAGCTGAAAATGCATGTACACAATGTTCCTCGGTGTTCTGTACTGTTCCCAGAGCAGGGCAATCACCTCTTTATACCCCGTGCAATCGTGGATCAATTGATACGTGCGATGGCCTTCCGCTGCAAAATGTAGGTCATACTCATCGCTGTCTACTGTGATTTCGTGGCTCCTCATGTAGGCCTTCAAGCAGTGTAGAAACATGTGGAATTTCACTGAGGCCTCTTTTGGGTCAATCTCCAGCTTCTCAAATCGAATCATCTTGATGATGGCGCTTAAAACTTTAGATCAATAAATTGTAGCACAATCAATGACCACTCACAGACACGAAGTAAGGGACAAAGGCTTAAATGATCTAAAGATCCAAGCTTGCCTCAGCATGCTGCTGGCTCAAGTCCAAGGGCAGGTATGAGGGAGAAGATTTGTGCTCTCGGACTTTATTAGGGGTCTTAGGGGGAGGAGCTACCGGTTCAGCAGGTGGGCTAGCCTGCCCAGCTCGTGGGGAACGTGTCTGCAATACAATGATCCACCACACAGTGAAGGAAGGTTGTGAAATTGTCTGATAATACAAGGATGGAAAGTAAGCTGTGAACAGAATGTAAGGAAGATACAAAGGAAGGGAGATAACTCTGAGTGATCAAAGATCTGGCATATGGGGAAATGTGAAAGTGTGCACTTTGGCAGAAAGAATCGTGGGCACATGGGGTTTCTTTGGTTAAGTGCGGCAGAGGGGTGGATTTGCCTGAAATTTTACACGGGCCCTGCATTCCCCCTGGGCCACGACACATCTCAACTCCAAGCCCCGACACACGCCACTGCCTCCTCTGCTAACTGGCTGTCGGTGCAGGCACCAGGCCCAGGAGGGCCATCCCCGACCGCTCCAACCCCGCTCAGTCCGGGACCAAGACTGATATCCATCATCGTCAGAGGGAAGTCTGCTTGCTGTGGGAATGACGCTGAGTGATGTTACACAGACCCCCTGACATCATCACACAGAGAAGCGGGAAGTTCACAACAAGTCATTCCACCCATCAGCAGCAATGCTGCACCAGGGCTATGACCGCCCTGTAACGTGACGGCCAGCCCTGGTGTATGCGCGCTGATGTCACAGTGCCTGATGTTGAGCGTCATTGCCTCAGCAACAAGCCGGTTCACAGAGGATGCAGAGGACCATGTCCGGACTCTAGGTTGGAGGTGAGATGCCTGGCGCCCCGGACATGAGGGTGCCCATGGTAGGACGTGGTGGGAGCAGGACTGCTGCTATTAATTTGTTTTTTTTTTACTTTCTCTGTCCAATTTTTTTTCTTCTAGCTTTGCCCAAAATTTCCCCACAGATTTATCTCCAACCTTCCCCTCCCACCCCCCACCCCTTCCACGTCATGCACCTATGGGAAGAATGAAAAAAAGCATACATAATTAGCAAATTTACTGATGATACAAAAGTATCTGGTATAGTGAAGATGGTTGCCAAAGATTGCAGCAGGATCTTCATTGGTTGGGCAGGTGCAAAGAGGAATGGTTGATCAAGTTTAGACTTTTTTCGATATATAGCATGGTAACAGGCCCATTCAGCCCACGAGACTGTGCTGCCCAATTACAACCATAGACCTACTACCCCAGTTCGTTTTGAACAGTGGGAGGAAACTGCAGCACCTGGAGGAAACCCACACAGACATGGAAAGAACATACAAACTCCTCACAGACCGGATTCGAACCGTAGTCCCGATCGCTGTTGCTGTAACAGCGCTGCACTAACTACTAGAGTAACCATGCCATACAGAGAAATGAGGTGTTTCATTTGGGAAGGTCTAATGAGGGTAGGATATACAGTGTGAATGGTAGGGATCTGGGAAGTGCTGTAGAGCAGAAGGATCTAGATGTACAGCTACCTTGAAAGTGGAGTCAAAAGTAGATAGAGAAATCAAAAAAGGTTTTCAGCACATTGGGCCTTCAGTCAAGTACTGAGTAAAGAAGTTGGATGGTCATGTTGCAATCGTATAAGATATAGGTGAGGCCTCTTTTGTCACCATGCTACAGGAATGATTCTGCCAAGCTGGAGAAGTGCAGAGAGATTTTACGAGGATGTTGCCGGGACTCAGGGCCCTGAGGTAGGGAGAGAGGTTGAGCAGGCTAGGGCTTTATTCTTTGGAGCATAGGAGGATGAGGGAGGATCTCAGAGGTGTACAAAATCTTGCAAAGAATAGGTCAGGAGAAGGCAGAGGGTCTTTGGTCTAGTCTAGGGGGAATCAGTAACCAGAGGAAAAAAAGTTTAAATTAAGGAGAGAGAAAGATCAAACAGAAGCCTGAGAGGAAATGATTTTGTGCAAAGGGACGTGAGTATATGGAATGGGCTGCTAAAGGAGATGGTTGAGACAGGTACTATTGCAATGTTCAAGAAACATGGATCGGATGGATTTGGAGGGATATAGGCCAAACACTGGCAGGTGGTCAGCATGGGCGTTGAGCCAAAGGGCCTGATTCCACGCTGTATGACTCCAAGATAAATAGCGAGTAATTGCAGAGCTTTGAGATGCTGGGGGATCTCGGTGTCCTTGAGCAAAATTCCCCCAAGAATAAAGGCCCACAAATAGATGCCATTGGTCTAATGCCCATATCAAGAAGAGAAAGAGAAGCAAAAGACTTCACTGAATCCCATAACCTCTCCCGATGCCCGTTCTGCCACCACTCGCTGAGTGAAAAAGCATTCTCTAATATTTCTCCTAAAGTATTGAACCCTTTCCCTTAACTCATGCCCTCTTGTTCCAAACTCCCCTCCCCCCAGTGGAGAAAATAGTTAAACATCTCTTAGCAGCATTTCAAGCCACCCCTCCCCCCACCCCCACCCCCGGCAGCTTATATGGTGGAATAAAGTCACCCCTCCTTCTTCTAAATTCCAATGATACAGACCAAAGCTGTTTAACTTCTCTTTGAAGAGTAGCCATCTCATAGTGTTATGGAGTCCAGAGGACCCCAGAAACCAGCAGCACTAGATATGCACCACAACACAGGGTTACTTAAAAGTAGTTTTTAATTATATTTGAACAAGAAAACAGAATTAAACTTTAACTTATTACTTAACCTACCTAACCCACTTAATCCTAACTCACCCGTTCCAACTGTGAACCTGAGCTCCAGGCATCCGTCACCCTGCCCCGCCCTTCATTCTAAATGGCAAGCTGTCAAGGCCTTTCTAGAATCCTTCTTGCCATCAGCACCCTCACAAATCCTGGTCCCGATACCTGGTTCCCATGAGTAAGTCTCCAGCACTCCTCAACTTAGTGTAAGTCCTTCAACCACTAAGCTGTTGCTGGTCTGCTGCTACAGTCTCCTACCATCTAGGGTCTTCTCCCTGGCTTCTCCTTCTTAATGGGGGGTGGGTTTGGTCTTCTCTTGCTCTAGTGCCCTACGCCATTATTCTGCTCCTCCAGACCCCAAAACCCTTATGGTCTGGGCATGGACTTCTTCAATGTAAAGAAAATTGCCTCCAGCAAGAAAGCCCACAGAGTATTATTATTTATTGGATGACTAATTGAGTTGGGGGAATACCTGAGAGGAATTTAGGGCGGCATAATTACCACAAAGCTGTCACTGCACCAGTGACTCGGGTTTGAATCCATCACTGTCTGTAAGGAGCTTGGATGTTCTCCCCGTGTCTTCATGAGTTTCCTCTGGGTGCTGCAGTTTCCTCCCACCATTCAAAACTAAAGCAGACAAGGTCATCCTATCATGAGGAAAGCCAAGAGGATTTCACTAGATTATTTATCCTTGGTATTGGACTACAGTGGCAAATCTGTCATTTCCAAAATTTGGGAGATTCTTCACATTGGTAAGAAATCAAAATACATCTCTTACCTCAATGGAGAGGTTGTAAATAAGGGAAGTTCACAGTAGACAGGTCCAATAATTTTTTAAGAAGCCAAATGTCATATTGGACTGTATTGCAAAGTTGGAGTTTAAGAATAAGAGGGAGACTTTGTGGCAATTGTACAGGGTGATGGTCTGCCACAATTGAAATATTGTGAATACTTTTGATCCCCTTAGGTATGGATAGATACAGTTGTATTGGAGACAGTCCAACAAAGCTTCACCGGATTGATCCCAAATGGTTTAATTCAGTTCCTATGCCTATGTATTGTGACAGAGTATTTAGAGGTAGTTTGGGAGGAATTGTTAGAGCAGGCTGCACACAAACATTTTAAAACACAGAATATTTGCAGGAATTTTGCAGAATGCTTTTTGCAAAGAGAGCAACAAAGTTGCAGAATACAGCTTGCCTGGGATTTTTGCAGACAGGGAGAACAGTTTTGTTCTCAGAGAGGGAGGGAGTGAGAGAGGAGACACAGAAATCAGTTCCAGAGGGACAAGCTGGCAAACTTTGGAAGGCTGCCTGGTCAAAGGAGAAGGCTGGCAGTCTGAAAGGTGACCTGAAAGAAAGAGGATCATCTGGAGAACCCTGAAGGGGGTAAGTTTCGTCAGCAAGACTGCTTGAGAAGGAATCGGTTGTGGATGACCTGGAAAAGAAATCTCTCTCTGAAGACCAGCAAGAACCTTCCTGAGTGGTAACCATTTGTCTGTTAAGCACCAAAGCCTGGTGTACTTTTTAAATGTTAACTTTTGTGCACAGTACAACCAGTGAGATTGGACTGTGATCCAAATAACTTTTCTAATCTTAAATCTACATTACACACACCTGCGCTTAGTATTAGAGGGAGGATTAAGTGGGTTAGGTAGGTTAAGTAAGTAGTTTAAGTAATAAGTTAAAGTTTAATTCTGTTTTCGTGTTCAAATATAATTAAAAACTACTTTTAAGTAACCCTGTGTTGTGGTGCATATCTAGTGCTGCTGGTGATTGGGGTCCTCTGGACTCCATAACAGTATGAGATGGCTATTCTTCAAAGAGAAGTTAAACAGCTTTGGTCTGTATCATTGGAATTTAGAAGAATGAGTGGTGACTTTATTCCACCATATAAGTTGCCAAGGGGGGGGCTTGAAATGCTGCTAAGAGATATTTAACTATTTTCTCCACTGGGGGCAGGGGAGTTTGGAACAAGAGGGCATGAGTTAAGGGAAAGGGGTCAATACTTTAGGAGAAATATTAGAGAATGCTTTTTCACTCAGCAAGTGGTGGCAGAATGGAATAATCTTCCAAATGAGATAGTTGAGCCAGGGTTCCTTCTGTCATTTAAGAGAAGGTTGGAGGTGAAGGGGTTGGAGGGTTATGGGCGGAGAGTGGGAGGGTTGAGCTAGTAGAGTTTTTCTAGTGAACTGGTATGGACTCGAAGGGCCAACATGGCCTATTTCCGTGCCGTAAACGGTTATATGGTTGTATGGTTATATGGGAGTGCCATGGAAAAGCTCACGTAGCTACCAAATAAAGGGGCTGTCAATTTTCTCAGAAGACATTGACTCTCGGAAATTCTCTGTCCCCAAGGGTTGTGGAAAGAGATCATTGAATATATTAAAGATGGGAAAGATAAATATGTGGAAAACAAGGAATTGAAAATGATGAAGAGATGATACAGGAGAGGAGTTGAAGCCAGCAGAGATCAGCCATGATCACGTTGTACAGCAGGGGAGGCTTGAGAGGTCAAGTGGCCTGCTCCTGCTTCCATGTTCTTGTATCCTCCCCCCATACCTCAAAGAGGCAAACAGTTCACATTGCCCAAAGTCACTGGACATAATCCCTCTGAGGTTTCTCCCAACCCTAAACTTCTTCTCAGGCTCTCTGCCATCACACCTTTTGCATCCCTGAGCTTATTGTGTCTTGAAATGCATCTCCTAAAGGAAAGGTCTTAAACAATAAGATCCCGGAGAAGTACCATACATCCTCTCTGTGCTCATATCCTTTTTCACACCTCCTGCATATCCTTTCTATAATATGGTGGTCTCTCAGCTACCCTTTGAAAAGGCTACTCAATTAGGCATGGACAGTGAATGTTAATCTAGCTCAAGCTAGATCCATGAAGAAATAAATGAGATTCTCTGCATCAGCGCAACATGCATCCCTTCCTGGCCACTGTCAATGGACAGAAATAATAACCTCTCTCTTCATTTTGGGGAGAGAGTGGAAATATGCCACTGAAACAGAGCGTCATCCTTGCCTACACTGAATACCTCAGCAGCCTCGGAGGGCCAGTGGCTTAATCCTGCCCTTCTTTCCTAAAGTGTCTTTCCCAAAACTGTGACACCTTTCCCAGAGCTCCACCTTTAAATCCCTTTGAAGTTCAAATTCAAGTTTATTATCATTCAAATACACAAATACAACCCATCGAAACAGTCCTCATTGTAAAGCATGCAGACACACAACCAGACATAACACACATTCAGCAATACATATGTAGGATGAGTATTCTTATATACACAAATAAATAATTAAATATTTTTCAATAAATATTAGAGTTTGCAGTGTGAGCAGTTCCTTTGGTCATTCAGCATTCTCATTGCCCACGGGAAGAACCTGTTCCTCAGCCTAATGGTACTCGCTCTGATACTCCAGTATCTCTTTCTCAATGGGAGTAGCTGAAAGGTCTGAGTTCTACTAGTACCATGCAACCCAGTACTACCTGTCGCATGGTCGGGTGGTCGGCATCTAAACCGGCTCCTCCACCAGGCTTGCCTGGTGTGGAGGCTGGCTAGACACCTTGCAGGATGAAAAACAAGACCTGTAAAAGTAAGTGGGGGGGGGGGGAGGGAGAACCCTCTTTTAGGGTCAATGGCCATCTAGCAAACACGGAAAGGGAATCCCTTGCATCAAAGTTTGGACTGGCCATTCACTGCAATAGAAATTCCCCCAGTTGTCTTGGATCTCACCGTGTCGCTGAATCCAGGAGGGGATGTCGAGAGGGTGGGTCTGGACCTGTGCAACTCCTACTCACCTAAAATCCATTCGTGCACACGCTGTTCCTTTCTGAGGAGTGGAGAATCTTCATATCAAATGCCACAAACTGACTGAAAGGAACCATCATCATCCTATGTGATGGAGAGCCAGAAGGAAAGAAGCTGAAAGATGCTCTTTGCTGGGTGGAAGGGGTCCTCAATGATTTTGCATGCCCTCTTCAGACAACAATCCTGGTAGCCCATGCCAATGGGAGGGAGGGAGATCCCAGTGATCCTCTTTGCCACTCTTATGTCCTGTGGATTGACTTCTGATCCAATTCTCTACAGCAAATATACCTGATGCAGCCAGCCAGGACACTCTCGATAGAGCTCCTGTGGAAGGCTGACATCAATTTACCACAGTATTGAAATAGTTCTGAGCAATATCACCAATAATACAGTCACTGTGGTGAAATATTACACCTTGCTATCTACTGGCAAGCGTAGGTCTGGTTATTGACCCTCTCCTCAATGAACTCTATTCCTCTCCACCAGCATCCACTACCTGGCACATCATTCTTATCAGTCCCAACATCACCAGAGAATTAGCCGCAAGGGTCTCCCTTCCTGTTGTCACACTGAAAGGATCAATCCTTCTGCACTGATGGCCCATCATTAGCTTTGTTCCTTCTCTGCAATTTCCCTCAGATCCCAGAGTACCAAGAAATCATCAGCTCACAGATACACCACCCTTTAGACATAGATACAGCATGGTAATAGGCCTTTTTGATGGCATAACCAGCATAGCAGTCAGTACAATGCTGTTACAGCGCCAGAGACTGGGGTTCGAATCCTGCGCTGTCTGTAAGGAGTTTGTACGTTCTCTCCGTGTCTGCGTGGGTTTTCCCCAGGGACTCTGGTTTCCTCCCACCAATCAAAAACATATGGGGTTGTAGGTTCATTCGATGTAATTTGGCAGCACGAGCTCGTGAGCCGGAAGGGCCTGTTACCGTCCGTGGTGTTTATCTAAATTTTTTTTAATTAAAAGTTCCGTACCACGCAATTGCACCTAATTGATTTACATCCCCGGTACATTTTGACGGGTGGGAGGAAACTGGAGCACCCAGGGAAAATCCACTCAAACGCGGGAAATACATACAAATTCCTTACAGACAACACCGGGTTCAAACCCCGGTCACTAGCGCTAACCGTACCACCTTTGAGTGAAAGATTTATCTGCAGCTCAGTCTTAACTGTTTTGCCCATTTCCAGACCCTGTGACTCCTCACTCAATAGCCACCAATATCCAGTCAGTCTAATTCTGTTAGAATTTTATGTCTGAATAAAAAACCCACTCTCATTCTTATCCAGAACAATGAATCTCTTACCTTTACAGATTTCAGATTTATTGGCAGAGTACACACATGACATCACATACAACCCTGAGATTATTTTATCCGCGGGCAAGGCAAATTACTACTTAATTGCAGTGCAAAAAAAAACTATACACAACGTATATATGTAAATAAAGAAAGAACTGGAAATAGGCAGTGAATATCAACAAACTGACTGTGCAACGGAGAGAGAATAAAAATAAAATCATCAAAAACAATATAGGGTATACCTAGCCCATACCCTCTATGGCATTTAATCTTTCTTTTTTTTTAAACTTTATATAAGATTTTTATAACATGAATAAAATAGAAAGTTACAGTAAAAAGATTAAACATAAGGTAATAAAAATTACAATACTACATCGGCAGACTAAATAAACTAAACCTCCCCCCAAATTAGTACACAACATTAATGACCTAGCTTAAAGTTAGTCCAACCCCCCACAAAATAAAGAGTGAAAGAGTGATAAGTTAATAAAATGAACAATAATTATATGTAAAAAAAAACCCCTTACACAAAAAAAGATAAAACATAACAAATAAAGATACTAACATCAAAAAAAATTATCAATACTAAAATATCAAACTTAAAAACATATTTAAATCAAACTTAAATGCATATATTTAGCAAACAGAGTCCACTTCAACCTATAAAAAGACATCCTAATGCATTTAATCTTTCTGAAGTAAATAGACTAAAATTAGATACAATACTTAAGGTGTAAAACACAAAAATCTGCGGACACCATGGCTGAAGTATCTTTGCTATATAAAGGACACTGCTTGACCTGCAATGTTTGACCATTGGTTTTTTGCAATGCTTCAGGTGTGGTTTCATGTTATTGAGCACTTTCCCCTTATTAAAGTTTCTGATAATTCTTGCAATTATAATGAGGGAAGGAAGAGGAAATTGCTTGTTTGGGTAATGTAGTCAGTACAATATAAGTGCAGTACGGAGAAAGATAGTAGTGTTAGTCTCCACTATTTATAAAGGTATTTTTCTTTAACTGTAATTTTAAATTATTGGATAAAACAGGTCTTGATGTTCCTGCAGCAAAGCCTCCTGCCCACTAACTTAAGTCCAAAGACACACAGGAGACAGCAGATGCTGGAATGTGGAGCAACAATGGAGGGGGTCAATGGGTCGAGGAGCATTAGCGAGAGAAAATTAATTATTTTTTCAAAAGTAAACATCTTTCATGATAAATATATATATACACACACACACAAAGGGAAACGGTGCAAAGTCTTCCCACATTCTTAAAGACAATTTCCAATATGCATTTTGTCACTGTACATTCTAGTGGGTTGTACAGTTAGCGCAAAGCTATTACAGCACCTGTGGTTCGAATTTGTCTGTTCTCTCCTTGTCTATGTGGGTTTTCTCTGGGTGCTCCATTTTCCACTCACCCTTCAAATAGTACCGGAGTCATAGATTCATTGGGGTATTTGGGCAGTCCAGGCTCATGGGCTGGAAGGGCCTGTTACTGTGCTGTATGTCTAAATTAAATAAATTAAATTATAAATTAACTTAAATCATTGATTATACAACATGGCATCATTGCCACTAATCTGGCCCCCTAGGGTTACCTCCCCTTCAGTTGTTCGAGGGGCTTCCCTGTCAATCTCAGCCCTTCAATGCCCGACAGCATGACCCTAGACCATGATCTGTCTCCACAATTGTTTTGAGCTTCAATGCACCCCTCAGCATATGCTCCTGCAGCCTGGAATGTGCCAGTTGGCAACATTTCCTCACCTCATGTGCTGGAAGACCAACAAGTACCAGGACAGACCAAAGGATGTCTGATGATCTTCCAGCAGGACTGCATGGGTCCCTGGGAACAGCCCATAAATCTCTGTTAGACTACTGCTGGGATGTAGAATAAAGGAGAGAGAGCTGATATAATGTGGGCAGTATGGGGAGGGATGGACAGGGAATAGTGGGGATTAGTGAACCAGGAAGGGTTAGAGGATGTCAGACAGTCAGTTAATTGGCTGGTGCAAGAGGAAAGGTGGAAGACGAGTCATACAGGATGGAGCAGAGGGATCTGTGCCACTGCTAGAAACTGATGAGGTGATGACAGTGGTATAATGGGAGCTGTTGGCAAAGTTCTGTTATAGAATGGGACCAGGTGAACCTGGGGGGGGGGGGGGGGGAAATTGAGTGTTCCTCTATACATCACTGAGATCAAGGGCCAATTTGGGGACAATTCACAGAACATTTGCTCTTTGTTAGCAATCGCCAATCCAAGCTCTTGGCTGCTTCCATTTCAACTCCTGCTCCCATTTTCACACCAACCTGTCTATCTTTGCCTTCTTCACCGATGGAGTGAGACTCACCGTAAACTAGAGCAACCTTTTTCTTTCCACTCACAGACCACTTAAAGTAATCCTTGTGCCATCAATACTCTGTGATTAGTAAGGGATTACTTAAGGTGCTATGTGAGTGGGAAGGGAAGGTTGAGCATCATTGCTCTAGACCCAATTGTTACTGAAATATTTTGCTTGAGAAAAATTGTCATTGGCCCAATTCCTTTGGAGTTCTGAAACCGTGCACATAATGAGTCAATTAGGTATGATTAAAACAGTGGTTTTCAAACTTTTTCTTTCCACCCAAATACCACTTTAAGCAATTCCTTACTCATCGCTGAGCACCTATGGCATAGAGAATACTTAAACTGGTATGTGAGTGGAAAGAAAAAGGTTGAGAACCTGTAATGATATGGTTTATTGAATGTACTGGCCAGAACAGATATCATCTCTTAGACTCCTCCCTGGACTCCTCCCCTGTGACCCAGGCCATAAAGGTCGAGTCACCTCTTCCTTCCCTGCACTTCCCTAGCTTAGACCCGGGCCAGCAAGTCTTGTGTGTAATAAAGCCTATCGTTCACCTCAGTCTTTGTCTCTGTGATTATTGGGGCAACTGGTAGTGTCCAACAATTTATTATACACAATTTTCTTTAAGTCTCCAGTAATGGAGAAGTTGCTGTGCCCCGATTAGCTTGAGATAGATCCCCAAGTCTCGGGTGCATCAGAACTCTTTGAACGATAGATGAACTGCTTCAATAACTTCCTCGAGACCGCCGCAGGTGTGGTTGATTTGGAAGAGAAGAGGCTGAAGGTCCTACAGGCAAGAGTCGGTCAGAGGGCTTTCCAAGCCATCAGAAGTAGCACGACCTGCACCAAGGCGATGGCTGAACTACGGGCACTATACAAGCTCAAGGTTAACAAAGTCTACTCCCGTTACCCGCTGGCATCCAGAAAATAGCTAAAGAATTTGGTGAGTTGGTGAGTCACCTGGAGAGTTTGTTCGATCCCTGGTCACACTGGGAAAAGACTGTTTGGGGAACCCCACGGCCCCGATATCAGGGGCCCAGTGCATGGAAGACCTGGTCTGGGATGCTTGTGTGTCGGAGTTGAGGTCGGATTATATCCTACAACTTCTGCTCGAGGAGGATCAACTCCCACTAAAAAAGGCGATCCAACTGATTAAAACCTTAGATTCGGCTCAGCACCATGCAGAGTCCATCGCGGGCAGAAGCAGGCCTACCACGTATGTACCGCTGCAAGGGCCGCCGCCCTGGGAATCAACATTGGGGGCAACCGACCTAACCACGGCTGTGGTGATGCTGGCATCATCGAGATGCAACTTCTGTGGGCAGGCTAGACACTTGCGAGGCTTCTTCCCCATGAGAGGAGCTACTTGCTCGGGCTGTGGGAAGAAGGGCCACTACCAAAATATTTGTAGGTCCAGAACCCTGTCCAGGGGCAGCACGGCGTGTGCAACTGAAGAACTTCCGGTGTGCCTCCCCACCGATTACGACGAGGAGATAGGAACATAGGAACATAGGAAGTAGGAACAGGAGTAGGCTAAAAATGGCCCAATACGATCACAGCTGATCTAATTTATGACCTAACTCCACCTACCTGCCTTCTCCCCATATCCCCTAATTCCTCTATCATGTAAAAATTTATCTAACCGAATTTTAAATATGTTTAATGAGGCAGCCTCAACCACTTCCCTGGTTAGAGAATTCCAAACATTCACTACTCTCTAGGAAAAACTATTTTTCCTCATCTCTGTCCTAAATCTACTCCCCCGAATCTTGAGACTGTGTCCTCTCGTTTTAGTTTCCATGGCAAGCTCAAAAAACTTTCCTACGTCTATCCTATGCATACCCTTCATAATCCTATATGTTTCTATAAGATCTCCTCTCATTCTTCTGAACTCGAGCGAATACAATCCTAGATGATTTAATCTTTCATCATAAGTCAACCCCTTCATCCCAGGGATCAACCTAGTAAACCTCCTCTGGACCATCTCCAAAGCCAGTATATCCTTCCTCAAATATGAAGACCAGAACTGGACACAGTTCTCCAGGTGCGGTCTCATCAGTACCTTATACAGTTGCGACATTACCTCCCTACTCCTGAATTCAATTCCTCTAGCGATGAAGGCCAACATTCCATTTGCCTTCTAAATAACCTGCTGCACCTGCAACCTAACCTTTTGAGATTCATGCACAAGAACTCCCAAGTCCCTCTGCACAACAGCATGCTGTAGTTTTTCATCCTTTAAATAATATTCAGCTCTTTTATTTTTCTTACCAAAGTGGATAATCTCACACTTACTAACATTATACTCCATCTGCCTGACCTTTGCCCACTCATCCAGCTTAACTATATTCCCTCTGCAAACTCTCCACATCCTCATTACAATTTGCTCTTCCATTCAATTTTGTGTCATCCGCAAACATGGCTACACCACATTTTGTCCCCTCCTCCAAGTCATCAATGTAAATGATGAACAGTTGTGGGCCTAACACTGACCCCTGCGGCACCCAACTTACCACTCTCTGCCAGCCTGAAAAACTCCCATTTATCCCGACTCTCTGCCTCCTGTCAGACAACCAATTTTCAATCCAGGCCAATATACTTCCCCGGAATTCACTTTGCTGTAACTTACTGATAAGTCTCTTGTGCGGCACCTTATCAAACGCTTTCTGGAAATCCAAATATACAACATCAACCTGTTCCCCTCTATCCACCACACCCATTATATCCTCAAAGAATCCCAACAAGTTTGTCAAACAAGATCTTCCCTTTCTAAAACCATGCTGCGTCTTCCTGATTGAACCCTTACGTTCCAAAAGTTTCACTATTTGTTTCACAATCCAGATACCTGTCCTTGCGTCAGTCACCCTGAATCAAGCCAGCCCTCACCCGATCACGAACTCCATGATGCAGATCAAGGTTAATGGGCACAAGACTGAAATGAGCAGCAGCACTGAAAGTTTTATCCACCCCGAGATTGTCCGCAGACTCTCCCTTCCCATCTGGCCAATGACCGGATCGGTATCAATGGCGGCGAAGGACCAACAGACACTGTTTAGTGTCTCTGACGGTGGGGGGGGGGGGAATGTTGCAATGATTTGGTATTGTTCATCATGCTCCAGTTCTGTGCGCCGATCCTCTTGAGCCTCGACTTCCAGAGTCAGTTCAGGAGTGTGACAATAGCGTTCGGGGGCCCCCAACCGCTGCTCACTGTTCACAGACCCCAGCTTTCGGACTCCACTCCCCAACCAAGCACCCAGTCTCCGGCACCGTCCTGCAGTCTCACCACCCTGCGGGTGGCCCCTCCATCACTATTTGCAAACTTCACCCCGGACTGTAAACCAATCGCCACCAAGAGTAGGCGCTATAGCACTGAAGATATGGAGTTCATCCGGGCCGAGATTCAGTGACTCTTGGCAGAGAGGATCATAGTCCCTGGCTCCAGCCCCTGGAGGGCGCAGGTCCTTGTGGTTAGAGGGGCAGGCAAGCCCCGGGTGGTGATTGACTATAGTCAAAACTTCAACCGCTTCACCCAGTTGGACGCGTACCTGCTACCCCAGATAACTGACTTGGTCAACAAGGTTGCGCAATACAGTGTCTTTTCGACCATTGACCTCAAATCAGCTTACCATCAACTCCCCCTTCGCCTGAGTGACCGAATCTACATGGGATTCGCGGCCAACGGCAAACTATTTCACTTCCTGTGGGTGCCTTTTGGAGTTACTAATGGTGTCTCTGCTTTTCAGAGGGTTATGGATCGGATGGTGGAGGAGCAGAAGCTGACGGCGACGTTCCCATATCTTCACAATATCATCACCAGCAGCCACGACCAGCAGGACCACAATGCAATTATTGGGACAACTGGTCGTGCCCAACAGAACCGCTGAACTAGAGAAACAACACCTACAGCCCAATCGTTAGAATTTTCCAATTTCAGGTAAAATTGAGCCCTTCTCTTTTCTTTCCAACTCCTTCCATTCTTCCCTCTCCCCCCTTTTGGCCCATTTAGCCCCATCTGCCCTTCCCTAACAGCTCCCATTTGATCATATCACCTTAGCAGATTGCAGCACGGGCAGCCTTTGTCTCCACAGATCACTCTATTCCATCCTGTAAGACTCAGCAACTTTCCTCTTGCCTTCCTCTCCCTTGCACTTGCCAATTAACTGCTTCTGTCCATAATCCTTCAACTTTTCCCGGTTCACTAATCCCTTCCATCCCATCTTCAATCCCTCCCACCTTGTCTATCTCTCCTCCACTCTTGGATGAAGGGCTCCAGTTCGAAATGTCAGCAATTCATGATCAGGTTTTTCTTATGTCCTTTTGTGTACTGTAATTGATTTGTCCTCTGCCACAAGGTGGGGACACAAAATAGACAACAAATACTGCACTTCCAGGATTCCTAAAATCAAAGAAAAGGAACATTCTAGCATAGGGCAACACTACTGCTGGGCTGAAAGCAAGAAAAAGCTAACAGGGTGTCGGTTACACAATCACTGTTGCAACACTCATCCATGGACTAACTGTCAGCTTGAAGACCTAAATACCATAAATGGAAGTAGACTAATTAAGGCCAGGGCTTAGACATCCCTTGTATAGTTTATGTATAGATGTAAATAAGTATCTTTAAAGTTGGGTATCGGAAAGGTGTATTAACATTATTAAAACATTTAAACAAATTCACATAGAAATCTTATTTTAAGGTTATAATTCTTTGGACATAGTTTTGGTGGAATGAAATTCCACTTTTATTATTGTGGCAACAATTGTAATGCATTTAAATTCCAATGGAGTAAGAGGTAGGGGATGAGATTGTCAGTGGAATGTATAACACGGATACAATAGGGCCTGGGATTGAGGACACCAGTTCACGGCCACCGAGGATAGGACCACAAGTTTCCTCCTCACGTTCCCGTCACCTTAGAGATGCAAGTGCTGGAAGGGAAAGTAAAAGTTTATGGAAAGAAAAGAGATTGGATTGAGCTGTGCTGAACTGTTAAGAAAAGAGATCAGCTTCAACAAGAGAGCCTATTGAATAGCATTGAACACTGGACGACAGCCAACAAAAGTGCGAGAGTCGAATGGTAATTAGACTGATTTTCTTCGTATGACTAGCTGCATGCAAGCCTCGGAATTTGAACTTGACTGCTGAGGTTCTAATTGTTTACTTTCAAAAAACCAATTCCTCTAAATGTGAATGTTGCACAATGTAACTTTAGCCTCAGGTTCACGAGAGTCAGGTCGCAGAAAACAACGTTTACCACGGAGGGAAGGGGTGGTGGGGGGAGGGGTGTCACCAAGGAGGTTTCCACATCTTGAGAGCTTCTGAATGCAGACGTGAGCACCATTGAAATTTTTGTTTTCAGGCCCAGAGTTAGTCTTTCTTTTTTTGGTGCCTTGAGTTTATGGTTCAAGGGCATTTTTTTCCCCCCTCTTTCTTCCCAATTTGGTTTCATTCCAGTTCAAACAATGTGAACTACACATGATAGTCAATCTTCATCTGTCTCACTGAGATGTAGAGCAGTTTAATTCTAACTCCCTTCTCCTTTCTCTTGGTTCAGTTGGGTTTCACTTCATAAAAACAAACCAGTCTCAGCCTTTCTCAAACATACCTCATCAAACTGTTTAAATCAACTGATTCAATCTCAGGAAAAGAATTTTAATTAAAATCAACAATTCCAAAATGTTTCACTCGATGTATTTGCATGTATGCAAAATTCTAATCAAATACAAGATTGAATTGGTACCGTTCTGTTCCTTGCTTTTATACACATTGATTTCAGCATTCTGGTCAGCCCTGACCTGAAGATCTAAAAGAAATTACTGTAAGCTTTATTTATTTGAAATCCAGGTCAGGAAGAGGCCACCTGCTCAAGATGGAATATTTTCTTATTACACTTGGAATTAATGTAAGAAAGACCTGCATTTACACTCCTTCCACAGCCTCAGGATGTCCCAGAAGCACTTTACAGCCAAGGAAATACTTTTGAAGTGTGTCACTGGGGTAATGTAGTTGTTATTTATCTGAACTTTCATTGATGAACAGCAAAGATTGATTTCAATGAAGTAACATTTCAGAAATAGAGTTCAGTGCATAGTTGATACGACATTGCAAGTTTAGAGCAAGCAACCTACTGGCCTGAGAGATTGTTGATTCAGTAAAAAAAACCCTGTTATCCAGAATTCAAGCAACAGGGACTAAAAAAGCAGAAAATCAATAGCTCAAAAATACAGGTTCAAAATTGGCATGCCTTTCCATTAGTTCGCCAATCATGCGACACGCAATCTCAAGCAACCGGAAAATTCACATATCCAGCATCTACCATCCCCATAGGTGCTGGATTCCAGGGGTTTTATTATATTACTTGGCTTACTTGCAGATACAGGACATCATTGGGGGTAGGGGAAGATTGGCAGACCTGATCTGAAACTAAGATTTTATTTGATTTATTACCTCTCTGTGTTAACATAACATGTTGTTATTTACCATCCAGCTTCACATAGTGTGATGGAATAGACTTGGCACCTTGAGTAAAACATTAAAGCAAGTCTCCAATAACATTTACACATAATACAGAATGACAGAGAACAGCTATGTTGTGCAAGTACTGGGAGGAGAGATGTTGTGGAGTCACTCAAGCAGATGTTTGTTGGCCAGGGGCAAGCGCTCAGTAGCTCTTCAAAATAAATCAGGGTGCATGAAAATGAAACAAATAGTCAGGTGTTCTACTTCAGCAAAAGACAAGTTGTTTGAGGAATTCAAAGGGCCAGGGAGCATTGATGGAAGGAAATGGAGACTCAATGTTCTGGGTCAAGGACCTCCATTAAGATTTCAGCAATTCTACTGCTCCTCCTTCTCTTGTATACTCACTGTGAAGGCATTTTCCATCTGTTTAACAGGAGCTTCTGGGAGACCCTCTCTCATTGCCCCCTCTTGGTGATTTCTGCTGCCATCCTCCTCTTTCTCCCCTTCCCTCCATCATTCCTGCCTGACCCACTGAGTTCCTCCAGCAACTCATTTTTAGCTCCAGATGACAGATTTCTTGTCACATTAATCACATAAATGTGGAAGAAAGAGTTGCTATTAGTGGTAGAAACCATATAACCATATAACCACTTAAAGCACAGATCAAGCCAGTTCAGCCCTACTAGTCTATGCCATAACAAATCCCCATCCTCCTAGTCCCACTGACCAGCACCCGGTCCATACCCCTCCAGTCCTCTCCTATCCATGTAACTATCCAGTCTTTCCTTAAATGTAACCAATGATCCCGCCTCGAGCACGTCTGCTGGAAGCTCATTCCACATCCCTACCACCCTTTGCGTAAAGAAATTTCCCCTCATGTTCCCCTTATAATTTTCCCCCTTCAATCTTAAACCATGCCCTCTAGTTTGAATTTCCCCCACTCTTAATTGAAAAAGTCTATCCACGTTTACTCTGTCTATCCCTTTTAAAATCTTGAACACCTCTATCAAGTCCCCTCTCAATCTTCTACGCTCCAGAGAAAAAAGCCCCAGTCTGCACAACCTTTCCTTGTAACTCAAACCTTGAAATCCTGTCAACATTCTTGTGAACCTTCTCTGCACTCTCTCTATTTTGTTTATATCTTTCCTATAATTTGGTGACCAAAACTGTACACAGTTCTCCAAATTTGGCCTCACCAATGCCTTGTAAAATTTCATCATAACCTCCCTACTCTTGAATTCAATTCTCCAATTTATGAAGGCCAACATTCCAAATGCCTTCTTCACCACACCATCTACCTGAGTATTAGTCTTGAGGGTACTATTTACCACAACTCCTAAATCCCTTTGTTGCTCTACACATCTCAATAGCCTACCATTTAATGCATATGACCTATTTAGATTTGCCTTTCCAAAATGTAACACCTCACACTTATCTGTATTAAATTCCATCAGCCATTTCTCAGCCCACATCTCCAGCCTTCCTAAATCACCTTTTAATCTACGGTAATCTTCCTCACTGTCCACAACACCACCAATCTTTGTGTCATCCGCAAACGTGCTTATCCAATTTTCACCCCTACTTCCAGATCGTTAATATATATATATAACAAACAATAGTGGACCGAGGACCGATCCCTGAGGAACTCCACTAGTCACCGGACTCCAATTGGACAAACAATTTTCTACCACTACTCTCTGACACCTCCCATCCAACCATTGCTGAATCCATTTCACTACCTCCTTATTTATACCTAATGCCTCCACCTTTTTACCTAACCTCCTGCGGGGAACTTGTCAAAAGCTTTACTAAAGTCTAAATAGACAACATCCACAGCTTTCCCTTCATCAACCTTTTTTTTAACCCCCTCGAAAAACTAAATCAGGTTTGTCAAGCATGATCTACCCCTGACAAAACCATGAAATCCCTGTACCTCCAAATATTTGTAAATACCATCCCTCAGAACACTTTCCATCAACTTGCCCACCACAGACGTCAGACTCACGGGCCTATAATTCCCAGGTTTACATTTAGACCCTTTCTTAAACAGCGGAACCACATGCGCCACCCTCCAAAACTTTGGCACTACTCCCGTGGCCAGTGACATCCCAAATATCTCTGTTAATGGCCCCACTATCTGTCCACTAGCCTCCCTGAGTGTCCTTGGGAATATTTTGTCCGGTCCCGGAGATTTATCCACCTTTATCTTTTTCAACACAGCCATCACTACCTCCCCGGTTATCCTTATATGCTTCATTACCTCCCCACTATTTTTCTTTACCTCAAATGTTTCAATATTTTTTTTCCCTAGTGAATACCGAGGCAAAGAAATCATTCAAAATTTCCCCCATTTCCTCTGACTTCTCACTCAGCCTACCCCCACTGTCTACAAGGGGTCCAATTTTATCTCTCACTAACCTTTTACTTTTAATGTACTTATAGAAACTCTTTGGATTTATTTTTACTCTGTCTGCCAAAGCCTCTTCGTGCCTTTTTTAGGCCTTTCTAATTTCTTTCTTAAGATTCCTTCTACACTCCTTGTAGTCCTCCTTCAAATTGTCAGCTCCCTGTTCTTTATACCTCTTGTACACCTCCCTTTTTCTCCAAACCAAATTTCCAATATTCCTCGAAAACCAAGCCTCCCAATCACTTCTAGCCTTTCCTTTGATCCTCTAACGGTGAAATTATTGGATTGACATTCACCTGATTCACCGATGTCCTCCAGGGAAGAAATCGCAACCCTCAAAGTGACTCCAGGACCACAAAACTATGGTTCACACTCATAGCTGTCATCTGAAGCACCCCCAACTGACAATTCAGTTGTGTAAAGCAGCCATTCTCAACGAGGACCCTGCGGCCCTCCGGGGGTCCACAGGACATTCAAGTAAAATCCATATTTTCTTTTCACCTCATATAACATAAATATTTTAAATGAGTTTTTTTATGTAGTCAGTCGGAGAGAAGTATGGAAAGAAACAAAGCTTCACTGCTTCACAGGGAAGGGGGCCCGTAACTTTGAGCAGAGTCCTGGGGTGCTGTAGTTGAAAAAAGGTTGAGAATGGGCAGTGTAAGTGTGTTCTGCTACCACCTTGTCACAAGTATTAAGGGACGGTCTTTAAATGCTAGCTTTGCTTAGGAATAAATTTATAACAGAGATGAAACCTATTTAAACACTTCTCCACTCCCAGAAAAAGAAGCAAGATCAAGAACTGAATTGATTCATTTACATTATCAACCATTCTACACTCAACCATATGATCAGAAATATAATTCAGTTTTGAATTAGAATATAATTTATGTTATAATTTGGAGTAGTTGACATGGAATTTGATAAGGCAAAAAAAAAAGAGAGTTGACAAGCTCTTTCAATGTTGGGTGAAAGATAAAATGACTGCAAAACTGGGAGAAAAAAAAACTCTACTCTTTTACATCCACTATGAGGGGAGTCATGGCCACATCCAGAACTCAGTATGTTCAGTGATTGGATAAATGGACATGAAGCGTGCACTGGGGTTGTCTCTCTGTAGACTACATGGAAGCATCAACCAAATCATGATCTTAAATCTCTACCCTGGCACCAGGAGAAGTGAGATGTTACCACCAAAGGAAGCATGGAGAATGGATTAAATATATTTACAAACTGAAAGTAAACTGCGGACAAATAATTTGACAGACTCCCCAATGCAATGACAGGTCACCTTCCTCCCTTCCATTGGCTTGCCTGCAGAAAGCAGAGGGTAGTAGCAGAAGGGAAGTATGCTGCCTGGAGGTCAATGACTTTTGGAGTTCCACAGTGATCTGTTCTGGGACCCATCCTGTTTGTGATTTTTTTATAAATGACCTGGAAAAAGAAGCAGAGAGATGGGTTAGTAAGTTTGCAGATAACACAAAAGTTGGAGGTGTTGTGGATAGTATCAAAGGTTGCAGCAGGATATAGACAGGATGCAGAGTTGGGCGGAAAAGTGGCACATGAAGTTCAATCCAGATAAATGGATTTTGGATGCATTTTGGAAGGTCAAACTTGAAGACAGAATACATGGTTAATGACAGGATTCTTAATAGTGCAGAAGAACAGAGGGATCTTGGGGTACAAATCCATAGGTATCTCAAGATTACTGTGCAGGTAGGATAGTTACAAAGGCTTATGGTATTCTGGGTTACATTAGTCAGGGGATTAAGTTCAAGAGGTAATGTTGCAGCTCTATAAAACTCTGGTTCAACCACACTTGGAATATTGTGTTCAGTTCTGGTCACCTAATTACAGGAAGGATGTGGAAGTATTGGAGAAAGTGCAGAAGAGATTTAGGAGAAGGATGCCTGTATTGGAGAATGTGCCTTATGAGAACCAGGGCTTTTTCTCTTTGGGGCAAAGAAGAATGAGAGGTGACTTAGAGGTCTATTAGATTATGAGGCAAAGGTAGGGTGGACAGCAAGTACCTTTTTTCTGGGGCAGGAGTAGCAAACACCAGAGGACATCTGAACAAGGTACAGGGAGGAAGGTTTAGGGGAGACATCAGGGGTAAGTTTTTTTTTAAACACAGAATAGTGGGCGCTTAAAATATATTGCCAGGTGTGGTGGTGGAGGTTGGTACAATAGGGATATTTAAAAGTCTCTTTGACAGGCACATGGATGCAAGAAGAATGGATGTAAGGATGGAAAGGTTTGATTTACTTTACTGAGTACATTTCTATCAGTTAGCAAAACATAGTGGGTGAAGGGCCTGTCATGTTCTATGTTTAAAAGTAAGTAAAAGATGGAAGAACAGGATTCAATTAATTTAAATTATCATCCACTCATGACATAACCAGTTGAGTGAGAATATGGGTCTATGGGCAAAACTTCTTGCTTGAGTTTCATTAAGCACTGTACCTCTTTTGCACACTTCATGTCCATTTATCCAATCATATGTATACCAGCCAAAAGTGGACTTTAAATTTAATCCCATTTCCTGGCCATGCAAATTATGTCTCCCAAGGAGCACTGAGACACTGAGAAATTTTGGGATATTCTTCAAGATTTTACAGCTGCCTGGGGTTCAAGTGCAGTGCATTTATTGGTGTCAGCTTGTAAAATATCCAATGTTCATCGTCTACTTCTCAAGAGGAAATAGTGCAGTTTGGAGATTGTCACACCATGTTATCCTCTGTTTGGATTCTTGCATCCCATTTTGTAGTTGAGCACAGCTAGTATAGAAGCAGAGCTATTACAGCGCTAGCAACCCGGGCTTGAAACCAGTACTTTCTGTAAGGAGTTTTGTATGTTCTCCCCTTGTCTGTGAGAGTTTCCACCAGATGCTCCTGTTTCTTCCCACATTCAAAAGAAGCAAAGGGTTAATCAGTTAGTTGGTTACATGAGTGCATTTGGGCAGTGTGGGCCAGAAGGGCCTGTTACTGTGCTGTATCTCTAAATGAAATTACCCATATATTTCGGTATATAAGTTGAGTCGTTAAAAAAATTCTCAAAAAGGGGAGTTGACTTATACGTCGGATATACTTTTGAGACCTTAAATTCACAAAAAAAAGAGATTGTCGTTGATTCAGAGTACAAGTCGGTGATGGAAATACCTCCCCATCACCACTGCTGCGACTCCCCACTCCTACCTGGGACCCGGAGGTCACTGTCACCATTCCTACCTGGTAGGTCGAGGATCCTGCTCCCACCGGGAACACAATGTCACCATTCCCTCTCCATGGCCTATCTCTGTTGCTGCCTGATAGGTCGAGGTTTTGTTTTTACTTACTTGATTTACAGCTTTGTTACTTGCAAATGGGGAGTTTTTAAAAATTTGGGGTTGTTTCTGGGAACCCTGGACAGCCTGAAAAATGGGGGGGGGGGGTCGATTTATACGCCGGATATAACAAAACCATTAAAATGAGGCTAAAAAAGTGGGGTCGACCTATCTGCCAGTCGACTTATACATTGAAATATACAGTAAATCAAACCAAACTTCCATTGCACCTCTCAGAAATACCTAAAATACATTATTTCAAAGAACAGGGGAGGTATCACTGATGTCCTCAAACATGTTTATCCTTCAATCAATAGCACATAAAACAGATGACCTCATAATTATCACTTTGCTGTTTGTGGGACCTTGGTTTCCATAAATTTGCTGCTTCTTGCATTACACTGCACAGTGTCCACATTCAAGCGCAGTTTATTTAGTTGTGAAATATTTGCAATGTCCTAAAACCATTAAAGGAATAATAGAAAATGTGAATCTGTATTATATTGAGCTTCATTCTGTGAAACCCAGATGAGTAGACTTTCAGAATCATTTCTGTTCCATGTACCATCTTTCCTGGCCTTTGTCTATGAATACTTAAATGTGCTTCTAATTTCCAAGCCAAAACATTCATGAAATCCAAAGCACAATATAAAAATTAAATTTATGCCACTTTTACATCTTTCCATCTCTTTTGAGGGCATTGCTTAATCTTATAGAATTGTTCATGCTAACTTGTAATTATTCATGGGCAGCCTTTAATATTGAGACATGAAAAATAGATACAGGAGGCTATTCAGCCCTTAGAGCTTGTCCCACCATTCCATGGCATCACAGCTGATCATCAACTTCAGTCCCCTATTTCTGCCTTCTTTCCATACTATTTGATCCTTTTAGGCACAAGGGCAACATCCAACTCCCCTTTTGAATATGTCCAATAAACTGGCCTCTACAAATCTGTGTAGTAGGTAGTTCAACAAGTTCACAACTATCTGGGTGAAAAAGCTTATCTCAGTCCTAATCCCTTATCCTTAGGCTTTGACCCTGTGTTCCAGACTTTCTCAGAATCAAAACCTTCTTCCTGTCTAGTCCTGTCAGAATTTTGAATGCCTCAATAAGATTCCCTCTCATTCTTCTAACTTTGAATGATTATAACCCTAAACCTATCAAGTCTTTCTTCATCTGTCAATCCTGCCATCCCAGGAATTAGTCTGCGCTTCTTCAATGGTAAGCATGATGAGACAAAACTGCACACAATACTCGAGGTGTGCAGTAAGATCTCCCTGTTTCTATATTCACAACATCTTACAATAAAGGTCGTTATGCTGTTTGCATTCTTCACCACCTGTTGAACATGTGTTCCAACCTTCAATAAGTGCTGCACCAAGACGCCAAGGTCTTGTAGCTCCTTCCCTTTTTCTCATTTTCACCACATTCAGATAATAATCGGCCTTCCCATTATTGCCACCAAAGTGGATATCCTCATTTATCTACATTAAAGGTTGATATAACCATTGGGGATGTTACGATTTAACCGATGTGTAGCCTTCCCAGGAGAATCACCAGGGTGTTCATCAGGAACAAGGAATCTGTTACATTTCATTCTGAGATGCGGGTTATTTGGACGGATTGGAAGATGACTTGCTGAGTCTTGTCAGTGTTTAATGATTCACTCAGTGAGGTAGGTGCACATCTGGCCTATCACCTCAGGGTTGAAGGTGATGTGCTGCATTGCAATTAGCATAAATTTTCTCACGCTTCAGCAGACCTGGGAGTAGTGAAGGGTGACCGACGTAGCATGCCACTGATACTCTGTACATGTAAGTAGTAGTAAGGCTGGTGTAAGTAACTTCGGGATGTGTTAACCTCAGCCCATGTAGCAGGGTCCCATCGTTAGGATATATGGTCATGTAAGTAGTAGTAAGGCTGGTGTAAGTAACTTCAGGATGTGTTAACCTCAGCCCATGTAGCAGGGTCCCATCATTAGGATATATGGTCATATATGGTCTGCCACTGAGTGTTATGTCGGAGACATAACCATGGGATGGTTTAGCTGCTGATCTTTGCTGACTGTTTATTGATTACTCAAGTGTTTTAAATCCACTCCTGTTGGTTAAACCAGAACCCTGCATAAGTTAATGTGAGCAAGTCTAATCTGTTTAAAGGTACATCAAGACATTCTGATGCAAGAGAATTTTCCAGACGTCATGTTCACATCCTTTGGAATAAATAGATGCATGTGCTCCTAATGATGAATGTCATTACTACCTTTCTCTCCACCTTCCTGAAGACCATCTATTGTTTTTTAAAGTGCTTCTCTCTCCTCTTCCCTACATCTTTTCCATGTTGGAATTTCCCCTTCTGCCTTCCTTCCTGTACACCTGCACATCAACTTCAATGGACCTTGCAGGACCTGTATAATTAGGAGAAGTGGGTCAGAGAGGCACCAGTGAATAAACAATAAAAATGTCCATCAATTCCAGGTTATACTGGTGAATAATTGAAGGATGAAGTTCAAATCTGCTGACTAAATAGGCCATCCTTTGAAATCTTCAAGAAGCTAGTGGAAGTCAAACCGAGCGAAATTAAAATAGAAGTCAGGTTCTGGAAGAGGCATGAGCTCCCTCATTCAGAACTTTCCTATCAAGCCAACTTAAGTCAAGTGAAGTTCATTGTTATCTAATTGTACAAGTACGACGACAAAGCAGCATTCTCCGGTCCTCATTGCAAAACATGTAGAAACACATGTCGCCAAACAATGCATAGGTAGGACAAGCGTTCATATACGAAGAATTTTTTTTTTAAGTGAGATTCTCGATGGTAAGTGTGAGCAGTTCTTTGGTCATTCAGCCTTCTCACTGCCCGTGGAAAGAAGATGTTCGTCATTCTGGTTTTACTGCCTCTGATACTCCTTTATCTCATCCCTGCTGGGAGCACCTGAAAAATGCTGTGTGTAGGGTGGGAAGTGGTCCTTAATCATTTTACTCACCTTCTTCATAAAATGAACCCGGTAGATCATGTCAATGTGGGGGGAAGGGGAAGAAGGAGACTCTCTGCCACTCTTACGGTCCTGTGGATTGACCTCCGATCCACTTCTCTGCAGCCACTGTGCTACACTGTGATGCAGCCAGCCAGGACACTCTTGATAGAGATCCTATGGAAGATGGTCAATCACTTCAATCTTCTCAGGAAATGCAGTCGCTGTTGCGCCTTCCTACCAAGTGAGGAGATGTTGAGTGTCCACAAAAACTCGCCTGCAACGATGAACTGTCAAGTTAGCAGGCTCAAATATTCTCTCCTGGACGTGACACGTAGTCCCCCTGTCCCAACCCCACCTTTCCTCGGGGGCTATGCACACACCTGGTTATCCCCTCAGTGCAAGGCAGGACACATCCTCAAGACATCTGGCACTGATTTCTTCTGCAAGAAGACTGCAGCTTGGTTTTGCCTGGTTGTGGCTGTTTATTTTTCATTCCAATGTTGCCCATTAAACAGGAACTATTTTCCGAAAAAATTTCTCAGGAAGCTGCCAGGACAACCCAGTCACGACACCCTCTCTTTCTCACTAAGAGGAAACTGGAGTTTGAAAAAAAGGACCTCCAGAATCGAGGATAGTTTCTTCCTGTTGTTATCAGACTCTTAAATGGACCTCTTGCTGGAAGAAAACCATGCCCTTGCACTGTGGTAACTGTACATTTCTCTCAGCCCTGCACCCTTTCTTCGTAACTCCGCACACTTCACACTGAACTACACCCTACACTTTGTTTAATTGCTGCATGTAATTATGGGTTGATTTGACCAAATAGCATGCAAAGCATCTACTGTATTTGAGTGCGTATGAGAAAAACAATTAAAATCAATTTAAAAATTATCTGAAGATTGAAAAGGTCGTCTCAGATTTTTTAACTGACAGACAGCTAACTTGTTTAAAGTTAGCAAAGTGTCAATAAATCAAGTTAATCAATTCAAATTTTTTTCCCTCTTTTTTCAACTCTCACCTCAAACCAAAGCACACATCAACAGATACACGTTTCAGATACTGCCCAGCTCTGGATTATCCACTAAACATCCCCAATCTTTAGTGTCATTTCAGTTTGTTCTCTGTATACCCAATGGACGTACAGACAGAGTAGTAATCTCTCAATACCCATGAACGTACATAGAGCTGAGTGATCTCTCTATACCCAATGGATGTCGATACAGCAGAGTGATCTCTCTATACCCAATGGATGTCGATACAGCAGAGTGATCTCTCTATACCCAATGGACGTACATACAGCAGAGTGATCTCTCTATACCCAATGGATGTCGATACAGCAGAGTAATCTCTCTATACCCAATGGATGTCGATACAGCAGAGTGATCTCTCTATACCCAATGGATGTCGATACAGCAGAGTGATCTCTCTATATCCAATGGATGTCGATACAGCAGAGTGATCTCTCTATACCCAATGGATGTCGATACAGCAGAGTGATCTCTCTATACCCAATGGATGTCGATACAGCACGGTAATCTCTCTATACCCAATGGATGTCGATACAGCAGAGTGATCTCTCTATACCCAATGGACGTACATACAGCAGATTGATCTCTCTATACCCAAAGGATGCCGATACAGCAGAGTGATCTCTCTATACCCAATGGATGTCGATACAGCAGAGTGATCCCTCTATACCCAATGGATGTCGATACAGCAGAGTGATCTCTCTATACCCAATGGATGTCGATACAGCAGAGTAATCTCTCTATACCCAATGGATGTCGATACAGCAGAGTGATCTCTCTATACCCAATGGATGACGATACAGCAGAGTAATCTCTCTATACCCAATGGATGTCGATACAGCAGAGTAATCTCTCTATACCCAATGGATGACGATACAGCAGAGTGATCTCTCTATACCCAATGGATGTCGATACAGCAGAGTAATCTCTCTATACCCAATGGATGTCGATACAGCAGGGTGATCTCTCTATACCCAATGGATGACGATACAGCAGAGTGATCTCTCTATACCCAATGGATGTCGATACAGCAGAGTAATCTCTCTATACCCAATGGATGTCGATACAGCAGAGTGATCAATCTATACCCAATGGATGTCGATACAGCAGAGTGATCTCTCTATACCCAATGGATGTCGATACAGCAGAGTAATCTCTCTATACCCAATGGATGTCGATACAGCAGAGTGATCTCTCTATACCCAATGGATGTCGATACAGCAGAGTGATCTCTCTATACCCAATGGATGTCGATACAGCAGAGTAATCTCTCTATACCCAATGGATGTCGATACAGCAGAGTAATCTCTCTATACCCAATGGACGTACATACAGCAGAGTGATCTCTCTATACACAATGGATGACGATACAGCAGAGTGATCTCTCTATACCCAATGGATGTCGATACAGCAGAGTAATCTCTCTATACCCAATGGATGTCGATACAGCAGAGTGATCTCTCTATACCCAATGGATGTCGATACAGCAGAGTAATGTCTCTATACCCAATGGATGACGATACAGCAGAGTGATCTCTCTATACCCAATGCACGTACATACAGCAGAGTGATCTCTCTATACCCAATGGATGACGATACAGCAGAGTGATCTCTCTATACCCAATGGATGACGATACAGCAGAGTGATCTCTCTATACCCAATGGACGTACATACAGCAGAGTGATCTCTCTATACCCAATGGATGACGATACAGCAGAGTGATCTCTCTATACCCAATGGATGTCGATACAGCAGAGTAATCTCCCTATACCCAATGGATGTCGATACAGCAGAGTGATCTCACTATACCCAATGGATGTCGATACAGCAGAGTGATCTCTCTATAACCAATGGATGTCGATACAGCAGAGTAATCTCTCTATACCCAATGGATGTCGATACAGCAGAGTGATCTCTCTATACCCAATGGATGTCGATACAGCAGAGTAATCTCCCTATACCCAATGGATGTCGATACAGCAGAGTGATCTCACTATACCCAATGGATGTCGATACAGCAGAGTGATCTCTCTATAACCAATGGATGTCGATACAGCAGAGTAATCTCTCTATACCCAATAGATGTCGATACAGCAGAGTAATCTCACTATACCCAATAGATGTCGATACAGCAGAGTAATCTCTCTATACCCATGGACGTACATACAGCAGAGTGATCTCTCTATACCCAATGGATGTCGATACAGCAGAGTGATCTCTCTATACCCAATGGACGTACATACAGCAGAGTGATCTCTCTATACCCAATGGATGACGATACAACAGAGTGATCTCTCTATACCCAATGGACGTACATACAGCAGAGTAATCTCTCTATACACAATGGTTGTCGATACAGCAGAGTGATCTCTCTATACCCAATGGATGACGATAGAGCAGAGTGAACTCTCTATACCCAATGGACGTACATACAGCAGAGTGATCTCTCTATACCCAATGGATGTCGATACAGCAGAGTGATCTCTCTATACCCAATGAATGACGATACAGCAGAGTGATCTCTCTATACCCATGGACGTACATACAGCAGAATAATCTCTCTATACCCAATGGATGTCGATACAGCAGAGTGATCTCTCTATACCCAATGGATGTCGATACAGCAGAGTAATCTCTCAATACCCAATGGATGTCGATACAGCAAAGTGATCTCTCTATACCCAATGGATGATGATACAGCAGAGTGATCTCTCTATACCCAATGGACGTACATACAGCAGAGTGATCTCTCTATACCCAATTGATGACGATACAGCAGAGTGATCTCTCTATACCCAATGGATGTTGATACAGCAGAGTAATCTCTCTATACCCAATGGATGTCGATACAGCAGTGTGACCTCTCTATACCCAATGGATGTCGATACAGCAGAGTAATCTCTCTATACCCAATGGATGTCGATACAGCAGAGTGATCTCTCTATACCCAATGGACGTACATACAGCAGAGTGATCTCTCTATACCCAATGGATGTCGATACAGCAGAGTGATCTCTCTATACCCAATGGATGTCGATACAGCAGAGTAATCTCTCTATACCCAATGGATGTCGATACAGCAGAGTGATCTCTCTATACCCAATGGATGTCGATACAGCAGAGTATTCTCTCTATACCCAATGGATGACGATACAGCAGAGTGAACTCTCTATACCCAATGGACGTACATACAGCAGAGTAATCTCTGTATACCCAATGGATGTCGATACAGCAGAGTGATCTCTCTATACCCAATGAATGACGATACAGCAGAGTGATCTCTCTATAACCATGGACGTACATACAGCAGAATAATCTCTCTATACCCAATGGATGTCGATACAGCAGAGTGATCTCTCTATACCCAATGGATGTCGATACAGCAGAGTAATCTCTCAATACCCAATGGATGTCGATACAGCAAAGTGATCTCTCTATACCCAATGGATGATGATACAGCAGAGTGATCTCTCTATACCCAATGGACGTACATACAGCAGAGTGATCTCTCTATACCCAATTGATGACGATACAGCAGAGTGATCTCTCTATACCCAATGGATGTTGATACAGCAGAGTAATCTCTCTATACCCAATGGATGTCGATACAGCAGTGTGACCTCTCTATACCCAATGGATGTCGATACAGCAGAGTAATCTCTCTATACCCAATGGATGTCGATACAGCAGAGTGATCTCTCTATACCCAATGGACGTACATACAGCAGAGTGATCTCTCTATATCCAATGGATGTCGATACAGCAGAGTGATCTCTCTATACCCAATGGATGTCGATACAGCTGAGTAATCTCTCTATACCCAATGGATGTCGATACAGCAGAGTGATCTCTCTATACCCAATGGATGACGATACAGCAGAGTGATCTCTCTATACCCAATTGATGACGATACAGCAGAGTGATCTCTCTATACCCAATGGATGTCGATACAGCAGAGTAATCTCTCTGTACCCAATGGATGTCGATACAGCAGAGTGATCTCTCTATACCCAATGGATGTCGATACAGCAGAGTGATCTCTCTATACCCAATGGACGACGATACAGCAGAGTAATCTCTCTATACCCAATGGATGTCATTACAGCAGAGTGATCTCTCTATACCCAATGGATGTCGATACAGCAGAGTAATCTCCCTATACCCAATGGATGTCGATACAGCAGAGTAATCTCTCTATACCCAATGGATGACGATACAGCAGAGTGATCTCTCTATACCCAATGAATGACGATACAGCAGAGTAATCTCTCTATACCCAATGGATGTCGATACAGCAGAGTGATCTCTCTATACCCAATGGATGTCGATACAGCAGTGTAATCTCTCTATACACAAAGGATGTCAATACAGCAGAGTAATCTCTCTATACCCAATGGATGTCGATACAGCAGAGTGATCTCTCTATACCCAATGGATATCGATAGAGCAGAGTGATCTCTCTATACCCAATGGACGTACATACAGCAGAGTGATCTCCCTATACCCAATGGATGTCGATACAGCAGAGTAATCTCTCTATACCCAATGGATGTCGATACAGCAGAGTAATCTCTCTATACCCAATGGATGTCGATACAGCAGAGTGATCTCTCTATACCCAATGGATGTCGCTACAGCAGAGTGATCTCTCTATACCCAATGGATGTCGATACAGCAGAGTTATCTCTCTATACCCAATGGATGTCGATACAGCAGAGTAATCTCTCTATACCCAATAGATGTCGATACAGCAGAGTAATCTCTCTATACCCAATGGACGTACATACAGCAGAGTGATCTCTCTATACCCAATTGATGTCGATACAGCAGAGTGATCTCGCTATACCCAATGGATGTCGATACAGCAGAGTAATCTCTCTATACCCAATGGATGTCGATACAGCAGAGTGATCTCTCTATACCCAATTGATGTCGATACAGCAGTGTATTCTCTCTATACCCAATGGATGACGATACAGCAGAGTGATCTCTCTATACCCAATTGATGACGATACAGCAGAGTGATCTCTCTATACCCAATGGATGTCGATACAGCAGAGTAATATCTCTGTACCCAATGGATGTCGATACAGCAGAGTAATCTCTCTATACCCAATGGATGTCGATACAGCAGAGTGATCTCTCTATACCCAATGGATGTCGATACAGCAGAGTAATCTCTCTATACCCAATGGATGTCGATACAGCAGAGTAATCTCTCTATACCCAATGGATGTCGATACAGCAGAGTGATCTCTCTATACCCAATGGATGTCGATACAGCAGAGTGATCTCTCTATACCCAATGGATGTCGATACAGCAGAGTGATCTCTCTATACCCAATGGATGTCGATACAGCAGAGTGATCTCTCTATACCCAATGGACGTACATACAGAAGAGTGATCTCTCTATACCCAATGGATGTCGATACAGCAGAGTAATCTCTCTATACCCAATGGATGTCGATACAGCAGAGTAAGATCTCTATACCCAATGGATGTCGATACAGCAGAGTGATCTCTCTATACCCAATGGATGTCGATACAGCAGAGTGATCTCTCTATACCCAATGGATGTCGATACAGCAGAGTTATCTCTCTATACCCAATGGATGTCGATACAGCAGAGTAATCTCTCTATACCCAATAGATGTCGATACAGCAGAGTAATCTCACTATACCCAATAGATGTCGATACAGCAGAGTAATCTCTCTATACCCATGGACGTACATACAGCAGAGTGATCTCTCTATACCCAATGGATGTCGATACAGCAGAGTGATCTCTCTATACCCAATGGACGTACATACAGCAGAGTGATCTCTCTATACCCAATGGATGTGAATACAGCAGAGTGATCTCTCTATACCCAATGGATGACGATACAGCAGAGTGATCTCTCTATACCCAATGGACGTACATACAGCAGAGTAATCTCTCTATACCCAATGGTTGTCGATACAGCAGAGTGATCTCTCTATACCCAATGGATGACGATAGAGCAGAGTGAACTCTCTATACCCAATGGACGTACATACAGCAGAGTGATCTCTCTATACCCAATGGATGTCAATACAGCAGAGTGATCTCTCTATACCCAATGAATGACGATACAGCAGAGTGATCTCTCTATACCCATGGACGTACATACAGCAGAGTAATCTCTCTATACCCAATGGATGTCGATACAGCAGAGTGATCTCTCTATACCCAATGGATGTCGATACAGCAGAGTAATCTCTCTATACCCAATGGATGACGATAGAGCAGGGTGAACTCTCTATACCCAATGGACGTACATACAGCAGAGTGATCTCTCTATACCCAATGGATGTCGATACAGCAGAGTAATCTCTCTATACCCAATGGATGTCGATACAGCAGAGTGATCTCTCTATACCCAATGGATGTCGATACAGCAGAGTGATCTCTCTATATCCAATGGATGTCGATACAGCAGAGTGATCTCTCTATACCCAATGGATGTCGATACAGCAGAGTGATCTCTCTATACACAATTTAATGTCGATACAGCACGGTAATCTCTCTATACCCAATGGATGTCGATACAGCAGAGTGATCTCTCTATACCCAATGGACGTACATACAGCAGATTGATCTCTCTATACCCAAAGGATGCCGATACAGCAGAGTGATCTCTCTATACCCAATGGATGTCGATACAGCAGAGTGATCCCTCTATACCCAATGGATGTCGATACAGCAGAGTGATCTCTCTATACCCAATGGATGTCGATACAGCAGAGTAATCTCTCTATACCCAATGGATGTCGATACAGCAGAGTGATCTCTCTATACCCAATGGATGACGATACAGCAGAGTAATCTCTCTATACCCAATGGATGTCGATACAGCAGAGTAATCTCTCTATACCCAATGGATGACGATACAGCAGAGTGATCTCTCTATACCCAATGGATGTCGATACAGCAGAGTAATCTCTCTATACCCAATGGATGTCGATACAGCAGGGTGATCTCTCTATACCCAATGGATGACGATACAGCAGAGTGATCTCTCTATACCCAATGGATGTCGATACAGCAGAGTAATCTCTCTATACCCAATGGATGTCGATACAGCAGAGTGATCAATCTATACCCAATGGATGTCGATACAGCAGAGTGATCTCTCTATACCCAATGGATGTCGATACAGCAGAGTAATCTCTCTATACCCAATGGATGTCGATACAGCAGAGTGATCTCTCTATACCCAATGGATGTCGATACAGCAGAGTGATCTCTCTATACCCAATGGATGTCGATACAGCAGAGTAATCTCTCTATACCCAATGGATGTCGATACAGCAGAGTAATCTCTCTATACCCAATGGACGTACATACAGCAGAGTGATCTCTCTATACACAATGGATGACGATACAGCAGAGTGATCTCTCTATACCCAATGGATGTCGATACAGCAGAGTAATCTCTCTATACCCAATGGATGTCGATACAGCAGAGTGATCTCTCTATACCCAATGGATGTCGATACAGCAGAGTAATGTCTCTATACCCAATGGATGACGATACAGCAGATTGATCTCTCTATACCCAATGCAAGTACATACAGCAGAGTGATCTCTCTATACCCAATGGATGACGATACAGCAGAGTGATCTCTCTATACCCAATGGATGACGATACAGCAGAGTGATCTCTCTATACCCAATGGACGTACATACAGCAGAGTGATCTCTCTATACCCAATGGATGACGATACAGCAGAGTGATCTCTCTATACCCAATGGATGTCGATACAGCAGAGTAATCTCCCTATACCCAATGGATGTCGATACAGCAGAGTGATCTCACTATACCCAATGGATGTCGATACAGCAGAGTGATCTCTCTATAACCAATGGATGTCGATACAGCAGAGTAATCTCTCTATACCCAATGGATGTCGATACAGCAGAGTAATCTCTCTATACCCAATAGATGTCGATACAGCAGAGTAATCTCACTATACCCAATAGATGTCGATACAGCAGAGTAATCTCTCTATACCCATGGACGTACATACAGCAGAGTGATCTCTCTATACCCAATGGATGTCGATACAGCAGAGTGATCTCTCTATACCCAATGGACGTACATACAGCAGAGTGATCTCTCTATACCCAATGGATGACGATACAACAGAGTGATCTCTCTATACCCAATGGACGTACATACAGCAGAGTAATCTCTCTATACACAATGGTTGTCGATACAGCAGAGTGATCTCTCTATACCCAATGGATGACGATAGAGCAGAGTGAACTCTCTATACCCAATGGACGTACATACAGCAGAGTGATCTCTCTATACCCAATGGATGTCGATACAGCAGAGTGATCTCTCTATACCCAATGAATGACGATACAGCAGAGTGATCTCTCTATACCCATGGACGTACATACAGCAGAATAATCTCTCTATACCCAATGGATGTCGATACAGCAGAGTGATCTCTCTATACCCAATGGATGTCGATACAGCAGAGTAATCTCTCAATACCCAATGGATGTCGATACAGCAAAGTGATCTCTCTATACCCAATGGATGATGATACAGCAGAGTGATCTCTCTATACCCAATGGACGTACATACAGCAGAGTGATCTCTCTATACCCAATTGATGACGATACAGCAGAGTGATCTCTCTATACCCAATGGATGTTGATACAGCAGAGTAATCTCTCTATACCCAATGGATGTCGATACAGCAGTGTGACCTCTCTATACCCAATGGATGTCGATACAGCAGAGTAATCTCTCTATACCCAATGGATGTCGATACAGCAGAGTGATCTCTCTATACCCAATGGACGTACATACAGCAGAGTGATCTCTCTATACCCAATGGATGTCGATACAGCAGAGTGATCTCTCTATACCCAATGGATGTCGATACAGCAGAGTAATCTCTCTATACCCAATGGATGTCGATACAGCAGAGTGATCTCTCTATACCCAATGGATGTCGATACAGCAGAGTATTCTCTCTATACCCAATGGATGACGATACAGCAGAGTGAACTCTCTATACCCAATGGACGTACATACAGCAGAGTGATCTCTGTATACCCAATGGATGTCGATACAGCAGAGTGATCTCTCTATACCCAATGAATGACGATACAGCAGAGTGATCTCTCTATAACCATGGACGTACATACAGCAGAATAATCTCTCTATACCCAATGGATGTCGATACAGCAGAGTGATCTCTCTATACCCAATGGATGTCGATACAGCAGAGTAATCTCTCAATACCCAATGGATGTCGATACAGCAAAGTGATCTCTCTATACCCAATGGATGATGATACAGCAGAGTGATCTCTCTATACCCAATGGACGTACATACAGCAGAGTGATCTCTCTATACCCAATTGATGACGATACAGCAGAGTGATCTCTCTATACCCAATGGATGTTGATACAGCAGAGTAATCTCTCTATACCCAATGGATGTCGATACAGCAGTGTGACCTCTCTATACCCAATGGATGTCGATACAGCAGAGTAATCTCTCTATACCCAATGGATGTCGATACAGCAGAGTGATCTCTCTATACCCAATGGACGTACATACAGCAGAGTGATCTCTCTATATCCAATGGATGTCGATGCAGCAGAGTGATCTCTCTATACCCAATGGATGTCGATACAGCTGAGTAATCTCTCTATACCCAATGGATGTCGATACAGCAGAGTGATCTCTCTATACCCAATGGATGACGATACAGCAGAGTGATCTCTCTATACCCAATTGATGACGATACAGCAGAGTGATCTCTCTATACCCAATGGATGTCGATACAGCAGAGTAATCTCTCTGTACCCAATGGATGTCGATACAGCAGAGTGATCTCTCTATACCCAATGGATGTCGATACAGCAGAGTGATCTCTCTATACCCAATGGACGACGATACAGCAGAGTAATCTCTCTATACCCAATGGATGTCATTACAGCAGAGTGATCTCTCTATACCCAATGGATGTCGATACAGCAGAGTAATCTCCCTATACCCAATGGATGTCGATACAGCAGAGTAATCTCTCTATACCCAATGGATGACGATACAGCAGAGTGATCTCTCTATACCCAATGAATGACGATACAGCAGAGTAATCTCTCTATACCCAATGGATGTCGATACAGCAGAGTGATCTCTCTATACCCAATGGATGTCGATACAGCAGTGTAATCTCTCTATACACAAAGGATGTCAATACAGCAGAGTAATCTCTCTATACCCAATGGATGTCGATACAGCAGAGTGATCTCTCTATACCCAATGGATATCGATACAGCAGAGTGATCTCTCTATACCCAATGGACGTACATACAGCAGAGTGATCTCCCTATACCCAATGGATGTCGATACAGCAGAGTAATCTCTCTATACCCAATGGATGTCGATACAGCAGAGTAATCTCTCTATACCCAATGGATGTCGATACAGCAGAGTGATCTCTCTATACCCAATGGATGTCGCTACAGCAGAGTGATCTCTCTATACCCAATGGATGTCGATACAGCAGAGTTATCTCTCTATACCCAATGGATGTCGATACAGCAGAGTAATCTCTCTATACCCAATAGATGTCGATACAGCAGAGTAATCTCTCTATACCCAATGGACGTACATACAGCAGAGTGATCTCTCTATACCCAATTGATGTCGATACAGCAGAGTGATCTCGCTATACCCAATGGATGTCGATACAGCAGAGTAATCTCTCTATACCCAATGGATGTCGATACAGCAGAGTGATCTCTCTATACCCAATTGATGTCGATACAGCAGTGTATTCTCTCTATACCCAATGGATGACGATACAGCAGAGTGATCTCTCTATACCCAATTGATGACGATACAGCAGAGTGATCTCTCTATACCCAATGGATGTCGATACAGCAGAGTAATATCTCTGTACCCAATGGATGTCGATACAGCAGAGTAATCTCTCTATACCCAATGGATGTCGATACAGCAGAGTGATCTCTCTATACCCAATGGATGTCGATACAGCAGAGTAATCTCTCTATACCCAATGGATGTCGATACAGCAGAGTAATCTCTCTATACCCAATGGATGTCGATACAGCAGAGTGATCTCTCTATACCCAATGGATGTCGATACAGCAGAGTGATCTCTCTATACCCAATGGATGTCGATACAGCAGAGTGATCTCTCTATACCCAATGGATGTCGATACAGCAGAGTGATCTCTCTATACCCAATGGACGTACATACAGAAGAGTGATCTCTCTATACCCAATGGATGTCGATACAGCAGAGTAATCTCTCTATACCCAATGGATGTCGATACAGCAGAGTAAGATCTCTATACCCAATGGATGTCGATACAGCAGAGTGATCTCTCTATACCCAATGGATGTCGATACAGCAGAGTAATCTCTCTATACCCAATAGATGTCGATACAGCAGAGTAATCTCACTATACCCAATAGATGTCGATACAGCAGAGTAATCTCTCTATACCCATGGACGTACATACAGCAGAGTGATCTCTCTATACCCAATGGATGTCGATACAGCAGAGTGATCTCTCTATACCCAATGGACGTACATACAGCAGAGTGATCTCTCTATACCCAATGGATGTGAATACAGCAGAGTGATCTCTCTATACCCAATGGATGACGATACAGCAGAGTGATCTCTCTATACCCAATGGACGTACATACAGCAGAGTAATCTCTCTATACCCAATGGTTGTCGATACAGCAGAGTGATCTCTCTATACCCAATGGATGACGATAGAGCAGAGTGAACTCTCTATACCCAATGGACGTACATACAGCAGAGTGATCTCTCTATACCCAATGGATGTCAATACAGCAGAGTGATCTCTCTATACCCAATGAATGACGATACAGCAGAGTGATCTCTCTATACCCATGGACGTACATACAGCAGAGTAATCTCTCTATACCCAATGGATGTCGATACAGCAGAGTGATCTCTCTATACCCAATGGATGTCGATACAGCAGAGTAATCTCTCTATACCCAATGGATGACGATAGAGCAGGGTGAACTCTCTATACCCAATGGACGTACATACAGCAGAGTGATCTCTCTATACCCAATGGATGTCGATACAGCAGAGTAATCTCTCTATACCCAATGGATGTCGATACAGCAGAGTGATCTCTCTATACCCAATGGATGTCGATACAGCAGAGTGATCTCTCTATATCCAATGGATGTCGATACAGCAGAGTGATCTCTCTATACCCAATGGATGTCGATACAGCAGAGTGATCTCTCTATACCCAATGGATGTCGATACAGCACGGTAATCTCTCTATACCCAATGGATGTCGATACAGCAGAGTGATCTCTCTATACCCAATGGACGTACATACAGCAGATTGATCTCTCTATACCCAAAGGATGCCGATACAGCAGAGTGATCTCTCTACACCCAATGGATGTCGATACAGCAGAGTGATCCCTCTATACCCAATGGATGTCGATACAGCAGAGTGATCTCTCTATACCCAATGGATGTCGATACAGCAGAGTAATCTCTCTATACCCAATGGATGTCGATACAGCAGAGTGATCTCTCTATACCCAATGGACGTACATACAGCAGAGTAATCTCTCTATGCCCAATGGATGTCGATACAGCAGAGTAATCTCTCTATACCCAATGGATGACGATACAGCAGAGTGATCTCTCTATACCCAATGGATGTCGATACAGCAGAGTGATCTCTCTATACCCAATGGATGTCGATACAGCTGAGTAATCTCTCTATACCCAATGGATGTCGATACAGCAGAGTGATCTCTCTATACCCAATGAATGACGATACAGCAGAGTGATCTCTCTATACCCATGGACGTACATACAGCAGAATAATCTCTCTATACCCAATGGATGTCGATACAGCAGAGTGATCTCTCTATACCCAATGGATGTCGATACAGCAGAGTAATCTCTCAATACCCAATGGATGTCGATACAGCAAAGTGATCTCTCTATACCCAATGGATGATGATACAGCAGAGTGATCTCTCTATACCCAATGGACGTACATACAGCAGAGTGATCTCTCTATACCCAATTGATGACGATACAGCAGAGTGATCTCTCTATACCCAATGGATGTTGATACAGCAGAGTAATCTCTCTATACCCAATGGATGTCGATACAGCAGTGTGACCTCTCTATACCCAATGGATGTCGATACAGCAGAGTAATCTCTCTATACCCAATGGATGTCGATACAGCAGAGTGATCTCTCTATACCCAATGGACGTACATACAGCAGAGTGATCTCTCTATACCCAATGGATGTCGATACAGCAGAGTGATCTCTCTATACCCAATGGATGTCGATACAGCAGAGTAATCTCTCTATACCCAATGGATGTCGATACAGCAGAGTGATCTCTCTATACCCAATGGATGTCGATACAGCAGAGTATTCTCTCTATACCCAATGGATGACGATACAGCAGAGTGAACTCTCTATACCCAATGGACGTACATACAGCAGAGTAATCTCTGTATACCCAATGGATGTCGATACAGCAGAGTGATCTCTCTATACCCAATGAATGACGATACAGCAGAGTGATCTCTCTATAACCATGGACGTACATACAGCAGAATAATCTCTCTATACCCAATGGATGTCGATACAGCAGAGTGATCTCTCTATACCCAATGGATGTCGATACAGCAGAGTAATCTCTCAATACCCAATGGATGTCGATACAGCAAAGTGATCTCTCTATACCCAATGGATGATGATACAGCAGAGTGATCTCTCTATACCCAATGGACGTACATACAGCAGAGTGATCTCTCTATACCCAATTGATGACGATACAGCAGAGTGATCTCTCTATACCCAATGGATGTTGATACAGCAGAGTAATCTCTCTATACCCAATGGATGTCGATACAGCAGTGTGACCTCTCTATACCCAATGGATGTCGATACAGCAGAGTAATCTCTCTATACCCAATGGATGTCGATACAGCAGAGTGATCTCTCTATACCCAATGGACGTATATACAGCAGAGTGATCTCTCTATATCCAATGGATGTCGATACAGCAGAGTGATCTCTCTATACCCAATGGATGTCGATACAGCTGAGTAATCTCTCTATACCCAATGGATGTCGATACAGCAGAGTGATCTCTCTATACCCAATGGATGACGATACAGCAGAGTGATCTCTCTATACCCAATTGATGACGATACAGCAGAGTGATCTCTCTATACCCAATGGATGTCGATACAGCAGAGTAATCTCTCTGTACCCAATGGATGTCGATACAGCAGAGTGATCTCTCTATACCCAATGGATGTCGATACAGCAGAGTGATCTCTCTATACCCAATGGACGACGATACAGCAGAGTAATCTCTCTATACCCAATGGATGTCATTACAGCAGAGTGATCTCTCTATACCCAATGGATGTCGATACAGCAGAGTAATCTCCCTATACCCAATGGATGTCGATACAGCAGAGTAATCTCTCTATACCCAATGGATGACGATACAGCAGAGTGATCTCTCTATACCCAATGAATGACGATACAGCAGAGTAATCTCTCTATACCCAATGGATGTCGATACAGCAGAGTGATCTCTCTATACCCAATGGATGTCGATACAGCAGTGTAATCTCTCTATACACAAAGGATGTCAATACAGCAGAGTAATCTCTCTATACCCAATGGATGTCGATACAGCAGAGTGATCTCTCTATACCCAATGGATATCGATAGAGCAGAGTGATCTCTCTATACCCAATGGACGTACATACAGCAGAGTGATCTCCCTATACCCAATGGATGTCGATACAGCAGAGTAATCTCTCTATACCCAATGGATGTCGATACAGCAGAGTAATCTCTCTATACCCAATGGATGTCGATACAGCAGAGTGATCTCTCTATACCCAATGGATGTCGCTACAGCAGAGTGATCTCTCTATACCCAATGGATGTCGATACAGCAGAGTTATCTCTCTATACCCAATGGATGTCGATACAGCAGAGTAATCTCTCTATACCCAATAGATGTCGATACAGCAGAGTAATCTCTCTATACCCAATGGACGTACATACAGCAGAGTGATCTCTCTATACCCAATTGATGTCGATACAGCAGAGTGATCTCGCTATACCCAATGGATGTCGATACAGCAGAGTAATCTCTCTATACCCAATGGATGTCGATACAGCAGAGTGATCTCTCTATACCCAATTGATGTCGATACAGCAGTGTATTCTCTCTATACCCAATGGATGACGATACAGCAGAGTGATCTCTCTATACCCAATTGATGACGATACAGCAGAGTGATCTCTCTATACCCAATGGATGTCGATACAGCAGAGTAATATCTCTGTACCCAATGGATGTCGATACAGCAGAGTAATCTCTCTATACCCAATGGATGTCGATACAGCAGAGTGATCTCTCTATACCCAATGGATGTCGATACAGCAGAGTAATCTCTCTATACCCAATGGATGTCGATACAGCAGAGTAATCTCTCTATACCCAATGGATGTCGATACAGCAGAGTGATCTCTCTATACCCAATGGATGTCGATACAGCAGAGTGATCTCTCTATACCCAATGGATGTCGATACAGCAGAGTGATCTCTCTATACCCAATGGATGTCGATACAGCAGAGTGATCTCTCTATACCCAATGGACGTACATACAGAAGAGTGATCTCTCTATACCCAATGGATGTCGATACAGCAGAGTAATCTCTCTATACCCAATGGATGTCGATACAGCAGAGTAAGATCTCTATACCCAATGGATGTCGATACAGCAGAGTGATCTCTCTATACCCAATGGATGTCGATACAGCAGAGTGATCTCTCTACACCCAATGGATGTCGATACAGCAGAGTTATCTCTCTATACCCAATGGATGTCGATACAGCAGAGTAATCTCTCTATACCCAATAGATGTCGATACAGCAGAGTAATCTCACTATACCCAATAGATGTCGATACAGCAGAGTAATCTCTCTATACCCATGGACGTACATACAGCAGAGTGATCTCTCTATACCCAATGGATGTCGATACAGCAGAGTGATCTCTCTATACCCAATGGACGTACATACAGCAGAGTGATCTCTCTATACCCAATGGATGTGAATACAGCAGAGTGATCTCTCTATACCCAATGGATGACGATACAGCAGAGTGATCTCTCTATACCCAATGGACGTACATACAGCAGAGTAATCTCTCTATACCCAATGGTTGTCGATACAGCAGAGTGATCTCTCTATACCCAATGGATGACGATAGAGCAGAGTGAACTCTCTATACCCAATGGACGTACATAGAGCAGAGTGATCTCTCTATACCCAATGGATGTCAATACAGCAGAGTGATCTCTCTATACCCAATGAATGACGATACAGCAGAGTGATCTCTCTATACCCATGGACGTACATACAGCAGAGTAATCTCTCTATACCCAATGGATGTCGATACAGCAGAGTGATCTCTCTATACTCAATGGATGTCGATACAGCAGAGTAATCTCTCTATACCCAATGGATGACGATAGAGCAGGGTGAACTCTCTATACCCAATGGACGTACATACAGCAGAGTGATCTCTCTATACCCAATGGATGTCGATACAGCAGAGTAATCTCTCTATACCCAATGGATGTCGATACAGCAGAGTGATCTCTCTATACCCAATGGATGTCGATACAGCAGAGTGATCTCTCTATATCCAATGGATGTCGATACAGCAGAGTGATCTCTCTATACCCAATGGATGTCGATACAGCAGAGTGATCTCTCTATACCCAATTTAATGTCGATACAGCACGGTAATCTCTCTATACCCAATGGATGTCGATACAGCAGAGTGATCTCTCTATACCCAATGGACGTACATACAGCAGATTGATCTCTCTATACCCAAAGGATGCCGATACAGCAGAGTGATCTCTCTATACCCAATGGATGTCGATACAGCAGAGTGATCCCTCTATACCCAATGGATGTCGATACAGCAGAGTGATCTCTCTATACCCAATGGATGTCGATACAGCAGAGTAATCTCTCTATACCCAATGGATGTCGATACAGCAGAGTGATCTCTCTATACCCAATGGATGACGATACAGCAGAGTAATCTCTCTATACCCAATGGATGTCGATACAGCAGAGTAATCTCTCTATACCCAATGGATGACGATACAGCAGAGTGATCTCTCTATACCCAATGGATGTCGATACAGCAGAGTAATCTCTCTATACCCAATGGATGTCGATACAGCAGGGTGATCTCTCTATACCCAATGGATGACGATACAGCAGAGTGATCTCTCTATACCCAATGGATGTCGATACAGCAGAGTAATCTCTCTATACCCAATGGATGTCGATACAGCAGAGTGATCAATCTATACCCAATGGATGTCGATACTGCAGAGTGATCTCTCTATACCCAATGGATGTCGATACAGCAGAGTAATCTCTCTATACCCAATGGATGTCGATACAGCAGAGTGATCTCTCTATACCCAATGGATGTCGATACAGCAGAGTGATCTCTCTATACCCAATGGATGTCGATACAGCAGAGTAATCTCTCTATACCCAATGGATGTCGATACAGCAGAGTAATCTCTCTATACCCAATGGACGTACATACAGCAGAGTGATCTCTCTATACACAATGGATGACGATACAGCAGAGTGATCTCTCTATACCCAATGGATGTCGATACAGCAGAGTAATCTCTCTATACCCAATGGATGTCGATACAGCAGAGTGATCTCTCTATACCCAATGGATGTCGATACAGCAGAGTAATGTCTCTATACCCAATGGATGACGATACAGCAGAGTGATCTCTCTATACCCAATGCACGTACATACAGCAGAGTGATCTCTCTATACCCAATGGATGACGATACAGCAGAGTGATCTCTCTATACCCAATGGATGACGATACAGCAGAGTGATCTCTCTATACCCAATGGACGTACATACAGCAGAGTGATCTCTCTATACCCAATGGATGACGATACAGCAGAGTGATCTCTCTATACCCAATGGATGTCGATACAGCAGAGTAATCTCCCTATACCCAATGGATGTCGATACAGCAGAGTGATCTCACTATACCCAATGGATGTCGATACAGCAGAGTGATCTCTCTATAACCAATGGATGTCGATACAGCAGAGTAATCTCTCTATACCCAATGGATGTCGATACAGCAGAGTAATCTCTCTATACCCAATAGATGTCGATACAGCAGAGTAATCTCACTATACCCAATAGATGTCGATACAGCAGAGTAATCTCTCTATACCCATGGACGTACATACAGCAGAGTGATCTCTCTATACCCAATGGATGTCGATACAGCAGAGTGATCTCTCTATACCCAATGGACGTACATACAGCAGAGTGATCTCTCTATACCCAATGGATGACGATACAACAGAGTGATCTCTCTATACCCAATGGACGTACATACAGCAGAGTAATCTCTCTATACACAATGGTTGTCGATACAGCAGAGTGATCTCTCTATACCCAATGGATGACGATAGAGCAGAGTGAACTCTCTATACCCAATGGACGTACATACAGCAGAGTGATCTCTCTATACCCAATGGATGTCGATACAGCAGAGTGATCTCTCTATACCCAATGAATGACGATACAGCAGAGTGATCTCTCTATACCCATGGACGTACATACAGCAGAATAATCTCTCTATACCCAATGGATGTCGATACAGCAGAGTGATCTCTCTATACCCAATGGATGTCGATACAGCAGAGTAATCTCTCAATACCCAATGGATGTCGATACAGCAAAGTGATCTCTCTATACCCAATGGATGATGATACAGCAGAGTGATCTCTCTATACCCAATGGACGTACATACAGCAGAGTGATCTCTCTATACCCAATTGATGACGATACAGCAGAGTGATCTCTCTATACCCAATGGATGTTGATACAGCAGAGTAATCTCTCTATACCCAATGGATGTCGATACAGCAGTGTGACCTCTCTATACCCAATGGATGTCGATACAGCAGAGTAATCTCTCTATACCCAATGGATGTCGATACAGCAGAGTGATCTCTCTATACCCAATGGACGTACATACAGCAGAGTGATCTCTCTATACCCAATGGATGTCGATACAGCAGAGTGATCTCTCTATACCCAATGGATGTCGATACAGCAGAGTAATCTCTCTATACCCAATGGATGTCGATACAGCAGAGTGATCTCTCTATACCCAATGGATGTCGATACAGCAGAGTATTCTCTCTATACCCAATGGATGACGATACAGCAGAGTGAACTCTCTATACCCAATGGACGTACATACAGCAGAGTGATCTCTGTATACCCAATGGATGTCGATACAGCAGAGTGATCTCTCTATACCCAATGAATGACGATACAGCAGAGTGATCTCTCTATAACCATGGACGTACATACAGCAGAATAATCTCTCTATACCCAATGGATGTCGATACAGCAGAGTGATCTCTCTATACCCAATGGATGTCGATACAGCAGAGTAATCTCTCAATACCCAATGGATGTCGATACAGCAAAGTGATCTCTCTATACCCAATGGATGATGATACAGCAGAGTGATCTCTCTATACCCAATGGACGTACATACAGCAGAGTGATCTCTCTATACCCAATTGATGACGATACAGCAGAGTGATCTCTCTATACCCAATGGATGTTGATACAGCAGAGTAATCTCTCTATACCCAATGGATGACGATACAGCAGAGTAATCTCTCTATACCCAATGGATGTCGATACAGCAGAGTGATCTCTCTATACCCAATGGATGTCGATACAGCAGTGTAATCTCTCTATACACAAAGGATGTCAATACAGCAGAGTAATCTCTCTATACCCAATGGATGTCGATACAGCAGAGTGATCTCTCTATACCCAATGGATATCGATAGAGCAGAGTGATCTCTCTATACCCAATGGACGTACATACAGCAGAGTGATCTCCCTATACCCAATGGATGTCGATACAGCAGAGTAATCTCTCTATACCCAATGGATGTCGATACAGCAGAGTAATCTCTCTATACCCAATGGATGTCGATACAGCAGAGTGATCTCTCTATACCCAATGGATGTCGCTACAGCAGAGTGATCTCTCTATACCCAATGGATGTCGATACAGCAGAGTTATCTCTCTATACCCAATGGATGTCGATACAGCAGAGTAATCTCTCTATACCCAATAGATGTCGATACAGCAGAGTAATCTCTCTATACCCAATGGACGTACATACAGCAGAGTGATCTCTCTATACCCAATTGATGTCGATACAGCAGAGTGATCTCGCTATACCCAATGGATGTCGATACAGCAGAGTAATCTCTCTATACCCAATGGATGTCGATACAGCAGAGTGATCTCTCTATACCCAATTGATGTCGATACAGCAGTGTATTCTCTCTATACCCAATGGATGACGATACAGCAGAGTGATCTCTCTATACCCAATTGATGACGATACAGCAGAGTGATCTCTCTATACCCAATGGATGTCGATACAGCAGAGTAATATCTCTGTACCCAATGGATGTCGATACAGCAGAGTAATCTCTCTATACCCAATGGATGTCGATACAGCAGAGTGATCTCTCTATACCCAATGGATGTCGATACAGCAGAGTAATCTCTCTATACCCAATGGATGTCGATACAGCAGAGTAATCTCTCTATACCCAATGGATGTCGATACAGCAGAGTGATCTCTCTATACCCAATGGATGTCGATACAGCAGAGTGATCTCTCTATACCCAATGGATGTCGATACAGCAGAGTGATCTCTCTATACCCAATGGATGTCGATACAGCAGAGTGATCTCTCTATACCCAATGGACGTACATACAGAAGAGTGATCTCTCTATACCCAATGGATGTCGATACAGCAGAGTAATCTCTCTATACCCAATGGATGTCGATACAGCAGAGTAAGATCTCTATACCCAATGGATGTCGATACAGCAGAGTGATCTCTCTATACCCAATGGATGTCGATACAGCAGAGTGATCTCTCTATACCCAATGGATGTCGATACAGCAGAGTTATCTCTCTATACCCAATGGATGTCGATACAGCAGAGTAATCTCTCTATACCCAATAGATGTCGATACAGCAGAGTAATCTCACTATACCCAATAGATGTCGATACAGCAGAGTAATCTCTCTATACCCATGGACGTACATACAGCAGAGTGATCTCTCTATACCCAATGGATGTCGATACAGCAGAGTGATCTCTCTATACCCAATGGACGTACATACAGCAGAGTGATCTCTCTATACCCAATGGATGTGAATACAGCAGAGTGATCTCTCTATACCCAATGGATGACGATACAGCAGAGTGATCTCTCTATACCCAATGGACGTACATACAGCAGAGTAATCTCTCTATACCCAATGGTTGTCGATACAGCAGAGTGATCTCTCTATACCCAATGGATGACGATAGAGCAGAGTGAACTCTCTATACCCAATGGACGTACATAGAGCAGAGTGATCTCTCTATACCCAATGGATGTCAATACAGCAGAGTGATCTCTCTATACCCAATGAATGACGATACAGCAGAGTGATCTCTCTATACCCATGGACGTACATACAGCAGAGTAATCTCTCTATACCCAATGGATGTCGATACAGCAGAGTGATCTCTCTATACCCAATGGATGTCGATACAGCAGAGTAATCTCTCTATACCCAATGGATGACGATAGAGCAGGGTGAACTCTCTATACCCAATGGACGTACATACAGCAGAGTGATCTCTCTATACCCAATGGATGTCGATACAGCAGAGTAATCTCTCTATACCCAATGGATGTCGATACAGCAGAGTGATCTCTCTATACCCAATGGATGTCGATACAGCAGAGTGATCTCTCTATATCCAATGGATGTCGATACAGCAGAGTGATCTCTCTATACCCAATGGATGTCGATACAGCAGAGTGATCTCTCTATACCCAATTTAATGTCGATACAGCACGGTAATCTCTCTATACCCAATGGATGTCGATACAGCAGAGTGATCTCTCTATACCCAATGGACGTACATACAGCAGATTGATCTCTCTATACCCAAAGGATGCCGATACAGCAGAGTGATCTCTCTATACCCAATGGATGTCGATACAGCAGAGTGATCCCTCTATACCCAATGGATGTCGATACAGCAGAGTGATCTCTCTATACCCAATGGATGTCGATACAGCAGAGTAATCTCTCTATACCCAATGGATGTCGATACAGCAGAGTGATCTCTCTATACCCAATGGATGACGATACAGCAGAGTAATCTCTCTATACCCAATGGATGTCGATACAGCAGAGTAATCTCTCTATACCCAATGGATGACGATACAGCAGAGTGATCTCTCTATACCCAATGGATGTCGATACAGCAGAGTAATCTCTCTATACCCAATGGATGTCGATACAGCAGGGTGATCTCTCTATACCCAATGGATGACGATACAGCAGAGTGATCTCTCTATACCCAATGGATGTCGATACAGCAGAGTAATCTCTCTATACCCAATGGATGTCGATACAGCAGAGTGATCAATCTATACCCAATGGATGTCGATACAGCAGAGTGATCTCTCTATACCCAATGGATGTCGATACAGCAGAGTAATCTCTCTATACCCAATGGATGTCGATACAGCAGAGTGATCTCTCTATACCCAATGGATGTCGATACAGCAGAGTGATCTCTCTATACCCAATGGATGTCGATACAGCAGAGTAATCTCTCTATACCCAATGGATGTCGATACAGCAGAGTAATCTCTCTATACCCAATGGACGTACATACAGCAGAGTGATCTCTCTATACACAATGGATGACGATACAGCAGAGTGATCTCTCTATACCCAATGGATGTCGATACAGCAGAGTAATCTCTCTATACCCAATGGATGTCGATACAGCAGAGTGATCTCTCTATACCCAATGGATGTCGATACAGCAGAGTAATGTCTCTATACCCAATGGATGACGATACAGCAGAGTGATCTCTCTATACCCAATGCACGTACATACAGCAGAGTGATCTCTCTATACCCAATGGATGACGATACAGCAGAGTGATCTCTCTATACCCAATGGATGACGATACAGCAGAGTGATCTCTCTATACCCAATGGACGTACATACAGCAGAGTGATCTCTCTATACCCAATGGATGACGATACAGCAGAGTGATCTCTCTATACCCAATGGATGTCGATACAGCAGAGTAATCTCCCTATACCCAATGGATGTCGATACAGCAGAGTGATCTCACTATACCCAATGGATGTCGATACAGCAGAGTGATCTCTCTATAACCAATGGATGTCGATACAGCAGAGTAATCTCTCTATACCCAATGGATGTCGATACAGCAGAGTAATCTCTCTATACCCAATAGATGTCGATACAGCAGAGTAATCTCACTATACCCAATAGATGTCGATACAGCAGAGTAATCTCTCTATACCCATGGACGTACATACAGCAGAGTGATCTCTCTATACCCAATGGATGTCGATACAGCAGAGTGATCTCTCTATACCCAATGGACGTACATACAGCAGAGTGATCTCTCTATACCCAATGGATGACGATACAACAGAGTGATCTCTCTATACCCAATGGACGTACATACAGCAGAGTAATCTCTCTATACACAATGGTTGTCGATACAGCAGAGTGATCTCTCTATACCCAATGGATGACGATAGAGCAGAGTGAACTCTCTATACCCAATGGACGTACATACAGCAGAGTGATCTCTCTATACCCAATGGATGTCGATACAGCAGAGTGATCTCTCTATACCCAATGAATGACGATACAGCAGAGTGATCTCTCTATACCCATGGACGTACATACAGCAGAATAATCTCTCTATACCCAATGGATGTCGATACAGCAGAGTGATCTCTCTATACCCAATGGATGTCGATACAGCAGAGTAATCTCTCAATACCCAATGGATGTCGATACAGCAAAGTGATCTCTCTATACCCAATGGATGATGATACAGCAGAGTGATCTCTCTATACCCAATGGACGTACATACAGCAGAGTGATCTCTCTATACCCAATTGATGACGATACAGCAGAGTGATCTCTCTATACCCAATGGATGTTGATACAGCAGAGTAATCTCTCTATACCCAATGGATGTCGATACAGCAGTGTGACCTCTCTATACCCAATGGATGTCGATACAGCAGAGTAATCTCTCTATACCCAATGGATGTCGATACAGCAGAGTGATCTCTCTATACCCAATGGACGTACATACAGCAGAGTGATCTCTCTATACCCAATGGATGTCGATACAGCAGAGTGATCTCTCTATACCCAATGGATGTCGATACAGCAGAGTAATCTCTCTATACCCAATGGATGTCGATACAGCAGAGTGATCTCTCTATACCCAATGGATGTCGATACAGCAGAGTATTCTCTCTATACCCAATGGATGACGATACAGCAGAGTGAACTCTCTATACCCAATGGACGTACATACAGCAGAGTGATCTCTGTATACCCAATGGATGTCGATACAGCAGAGTGATCTCTCTATACCCAATGAATGACGATACAGCAGAGTGATCTCTCTATAACCATGGACGTACATACAGCAGAATAATCTCTCTATACCCAATGGATGTCGATACAGCAGAGTGATCTCTCTATACCCAATGGATGTCGATACAGCAGAGTAATCTCTCAATACCCAATGGATGTCGATACAGCAAAGTGATCTCTCTATACCCAATGGATGATGATACAGCAGAGTGATCTCTCTATACCCAATGGACGTACATACAGCAGAGTGATCTCTCTATACCCAATTGATGACGATACAGCAGAGTGATCTCTCTATACCCAATGGATGTTGATACAGCAGAGTAATCTCTCTATACCCAATGGATGTCGATACAGCAGTGTGACCTCTCTATACCCAATGGATGTCGTTACAGCAGAGTAATCTCTCTATACCCAATGGATGTCGATACAGCAGAGTGATCTCTCTATACCCAATGGACGTACATACAGCAGAGTGATCTCTCTATATCCAATGGATGTCGATACAGCAGAGTGATCTCTCTATACCCAATGGATGTCGATACAGCTGAGTAATCTCTCTATACCCAATGGATGTCGATACAGCAGAGTGATCTCTCTATACCCAATGGATGACGATACAGCAGAGTGATCTCTCTATACCCAATTGATGACGATACAGCAGAGTGATCTCTCTATACCCAATGGATGTCGATACAGCAGAGTAATCTCTCTGTACCCAATGGATGTCGATACAGCAGAGTGATCTCTCTATACCCAATGGATGTCGATACAGCAGAGTGATCTCTCTATACCCAATGGACGACGATACAGCAGAGTAATCTCTCTATACCCAATGGATGTCATTACAGCAGAGTGATCTCTCTATACCCAATGGATGTCGATACAGCAGAGTAATCTCCCTATACCCAATGGATGTCGATACAGCAGAGTAATCTCTCTATACCCAATGGATGACGATACAGCAGAGTGATCTCTCTATACCCAATGAATGACGATACAGCAGAGTAATCTCTCTATACCCAATGGATGTCGATACAGCAGAGTGATCTCTCTATACCCAATGGATGTCGATACAGCAGTGTAATCTCTCTATACACAAAGGATGTCAATACAGCAGAGTAATCTCTCTATACCCAATGGATGTCGATACAGCAGAGTGATCTCTCTATACCCAATGGATATCGATACAGCAGAGTGATCTCTCTATACCCAATGGACGTACATACAGCAGAGTGATCTCCCTATACCCAATGGATGTCGATACAGCAGAGTAATCTCTCTATACCCAATGGATGTCGATACAGCAGAGTAATCTCTCTATACCCAATGGATGTCGATACAGCAGAGTGATCTCTCTATACCCAATGGATGTCGCTACAGCAGAGTGATCTCTCTATACCCAATGGATGTCGATACAGCAGAGTTATCTCTCTATACCCAATGGATGTCGATACAGCAGAGTAATCTCTCTATACCCAATAGATGTCGATACAGCAGAGTAATCTCTCTATACCCAATGGACGTACATACAGCAGAGTGATCTCTCTATACCCAATTGATGTCGATACAGCAGAGTGATCTCGCTATACCCAATGGATGTCGATACAGCAGAGTAATCTCTCTATACCCAATGGATGTCGATACAGCAGAGTGATCTCTCTATACCCAATTGATGTCGATACAGCAGTGTATTCTCTCTATACCCAATGGATGACGATACAGCAGAGTGATCTCTCTATACCCAATTGATGACGATACAGCAGAGTGATCTCTCTATACCCAATGGATGTCGATACAGCAGAGTAATATCTCTGTACCCAATGGATGTCGATACAGCAGAGTAATCTCTCTATACCCAATGGATGTCGATACAGCAGAGTGATCTCTCTATACCCAATGGATGTCGATACAGCAGAGTAATCTCTCTATACCCAATGGATGTCGATACAGCAGAGTAATCTCTCTATACCCAATGGATGTCGATACAGCAGAGTGATCTCTCTATACCCAATGGATGTCGATACAGCAGAGTGATCTCTCTATACCCAATGGATGTCGATACAGCAGAGTGATCTCTCTATACCCAATGGATGTCGATACAGCAGAGTGATCTCTCTATACCCAATGGACGTACATACAGAAGAGTGATCTCTCTATACCCAATGGATGTCGATACAGCAGAGTAATCTCTCTATACCCAATGGATGTCGATACAGCAGAGTAAGATCTCTATACCCAATGGATGTCGATACAGCAGAGTGATCTCTCTATACCCAATGGATGTCGATACAGCAGAGTAATCTCTCTATACCCAATAGATGTCGATACAGCAGAGTAATCTCACTATACCCAATAGATGTCGATACAGCAGAGTTATCTCTCTATACCCATGGACGTACATACAGCAGAGTGATCTCTCTATACCCAATGGATGTCGATACAGCAGAGTGATCTCTCTATACCCAATGGACGTACATACAGCAGAGTGATCTCTCTATACCCAATGGATGTGAATACAGCAGAGTGATCTCTCTATACCCAATGGATGACGATACAGCAGAGTGATCTCTCTATACCCAATGGACGTACATACAGCAGAGTAATCTCTCTATACCCAATGGTTGTCGATACAGCAGAGTGATCTCTCTATACCCAATGGATGACGATAGAGCAGAGTGAACTCTCTATACCCAATGGACGTACATACAGCAGAGTGATCTCTCTATACCCAATGGATGTCAATACAGCAGAGTGATCTCTCTATACCCAATGAATGACGATACAGCAGAGTGATCTCTCTATACCCATGGACGTACATACAGCAGAGTAATCTCTCTATACCCAATGGATGTCGATACAGCAGAGTGATCTCTCTATACCCAATGGATGTCGATACAGCAGAGTAATCTCTCTATACCCAATGGATGACGATAGAGCAGGGTGAACTCTCTATACCCAATGGACGTACATACAGCAGAGTGATCTCTCTATACCCAATGGATGTCGATACAGCAGAGTAATCTCTCTATACCCAATGGATGTCGATACAGCAGAGTGATCTCTCTATACCCGATGGATGTCGATACAGCAGAGTGATCTCTCTATATCCAATGGATGTCGATACAGCAGAGTGATCTCTCTATACCCAATGGATGTCGATACAGCAGAGTGATCTCTCTATACCCAATGGATGTCGATACAGCACGGTAATCTCTCTATACCCAATGGATGTCGATACAGCAGAGTGATCTCTCTATACCCAATGGACGTACATACAGCAGATTGATCTCTCTATACCCAAAGGATGCCGATACAGCAGAGTGATCTCTCTATACCCAATGGATGTCGATACAGCAGAGTGATCCCTCTATACCCAATGGATGTCGATACAGCAGAGTGATCTCTCTATACCCAATGGATGTCGATACAGCAGAGTAATCTCTCTATACCCAATGGATGTCGATACAGCAGAGTGATCTCTCTATACCCAATGGATGACGATACAGCAGAGTAATCTCTCTATACCCAATGGATGTCGATACAGCAGAGTAATCTCTCTATACCCAATGGATGACGATACAGCAGAGTGATCTCTCTATACCCAATGGATGTCGATACAGCAGAGTAATCTCTCTATACCCAATGGATGTCGATACAGCAGGGTGATCTCTCTATACCCAATGGATGACGATACAGCAGAGTGATCTCTCTATACCCAATGGATGTCGATACAGCAGAGTAATCTCTCTATACCCAATGGATGTCGATACAGCAGAGTGATCAATCTATACCCAATGGATGTCGATACAGCAGAGTGATCTCTCTATACCCAATGGATGTCGATACAGCAGAGTAATCTCTCTATACCCAATGGATGTCGATACAGCAGAGTGATCTCTCTATACCCAATGGATGTCGATACAGCAGAGTGATCTCTCTATACCCAATGGATGTCGATACAGCAGAGTAATCTCTCTATACCCAATGGATGTCGATACAGCAGAGTAATCTCTCTATACCCAATGGACGTACATACAGCAGAGTGATCTCTCTATACACAATGGATGACGATACAGCAGAGTGATCTCTCTATACCCAATGGATGTCGATACAGCAGAGTAATCTCTCTATACCCAATGGATGTCGATACAGCAGAGTGATCTCTCTATACCCAATGGATGTCGATACAGCAGAGTAATGTCTCTATACCCAATGGATGACGATACAGCAGAGTGATCTCTCTATACCCAATGCACGTACATACAGCAGAGTGATCTCTCTATACCCAATGGATGACGATAGAGCAGAGTGATCTCTCTATACCCAATGGATGACGATACAGCAGAGTGATCTCTCTATACCCAATGGACGTACATACAGCAGAGTGATCTCTCTATACCCAATGGATGACGATACAGCAGAGTGATCTCTCTATACCCAATGGATGTCGATACAGCAGAGTAATCTCCCTATACCCAATGGATGTCGATACAGCAGAGTGATCTCACTATACCCAATGGATGTCGATACAGCAGAGTGATCTCTCTATAACCAATGGATGTCGATACAGCAGAGTAATCTCTCTATACCCAATGGATGTCGATACAGCAGAGTAATCTCTCTATACCCAATAGATGTCGATACAGCAGAGTAATCTCACTATACCCAATAGATGTCGATACAGCAGAGTAATCTCTCTATACCCATGGACGTACATACAGCAGAGTGATCTCTCTATACCCAATGGATGTCGATACAGCAGAGTGATCTCTCTATACCCAATGGACGTACATACAGCAGAGTGATCTCTCTATACCCAATGGATGACGATACAACAGAGTGATCTCTCTATACCCAATGGACGTACATACAGCAGAGTAATCTCTCTATACACAATGGTTGTCGATACAGCAGAGTGATCTCTCTATACCCAATGGATGACGATAGAGCAGAGTGAACTCTCTATACCCAATGGACGTACATACAGCAGAGTGATCTCTCTATACCCAATGGATGTCGATACAGCAGAGTGATCTCTCTATACCCAATGAATGACGATACAGCAGAGTGATCTCTCTATACCCATGGACGTACATACAGCAGAATAATCTCTCTATACCCAATGGATGTCGATACAGCAGAGTGATCTCTCTATACACAATGGATGTCGATACAGCAGAGTAATCTCTCAATACCCAATGGATGTCGATACAGCAAAGTGATCTCTCTATACCCAATGGATGATGATACAGCAGAGTGATCTCTCTATACCCAATGGACGTACATACAGCAGAGTGATCTCTCTATACCCAATTGATGACGATACAGCAGAGTGATCTCTCTATACCCAATGGATGTTGATACAGCAGAGTAATCTCTCTATACCCAATGGATGTCGATACAGCAGTGTGACCTCTCTATACCCAATGGATGTCGATACAGCAGAGTAATCTCTCTATACCCAATGGATGTCGATACAGCAGAGTGATCTCTCTATACCCAATGGACGTACATACAGCAGAGTGATCTCTCTATACCCAATGGATGTCGATACAGCAGAGTGATCTCTCTATACCCAATGGATGTCGATACAGCAGAGTAATCTCTCTATACCCAATGGATGTCGATACAGCAGAGTGATCTCTCTATACCCAATGGATGTCGATACAGCAGAGTATTCTCTCTATACCCAATGGATGACGATACAGCAGAGTGAACTCTCTATACCCAATGGACGTACATACAGCAGAGTGATCTCTGTATACCCAATGGATGTCGATACAGCAGAATGATCTCTCTATACCCAATGAATGACGATACAGCAGAGTGATCTCTCTATAACCATGGACGTACATACAGCAGAATAATCTCTCTATACCCAATGGATGTCGATACAGCAGAGTGATCTCTCTATACCCAATGGATGTCGATACAGCAGAGTAATCTCTCAATACCCAATGGATGTCGATACAGCAAAGTGATCTCTCTATACACAATGGATGATGATACAGCAGAGTGATCTCTCTATACCCAATGGACGTACATACAGCAGAGTGATCTCTCTATACCCAATTGATGACGATACAGCAGAGTGATCTCTCTATACCCAATGGATGTTGATACAGCAGAGTAATCTCTCTATACCCAATGGATGTCGATACAGCAGTGTGACCTCTCTATACCCAATAGATGTCGATACAGCAGAGTAATCTCTCTATACCCAATGGATGTCGATACAGCAGAGTGATCTCTCTATACCCAATGGACGTACATACAGCAGAGTGATCTCTCTATATCCAATGGATGTTGATACAGCAGAGTGATCTCTCTATACCCAATGGATGTCGATACAGCTGAGTAATCTCTCTATACCCAATGGATGTCGATACAGCAGAGTGATCTCTCTATACCCAATGGATGACGATACAGCAGAGTGATCTCTCTATACCCAATTGATGACGATACAGCAGAGTGATCTCTCTATACCCAATGGATGTCGATACAGCAGAGTAATCTCTCTGTACCCAATGGATGTCGATACAGCAGAGTGATCTCTCTATACCCAATGGATGTCGATACAGCAGAGTGATCTCTCTATACCCAATGGACGACGATACAGCAGAGTAATCTCTCTATACCCAATGGATGTCATTACAGCAGAGTGATCTCTCTATACCCAATGGATGTCGATACAGCAGAGTGAACTCTCTATACCCAATGGACGTACATACAGCAGAGTGATCTCTCTATACCCAATGGATGTCAATACAGCAGAGTGATCTCTCTATACCCAATGAATGACGATACAGCAGAGTGATCTCTCTATACCCATGGACGTACATACAGCAGAGTAATCTCTCTATACCCAATGGATGTCGATACAGCAGAGTGATCTCTCTATACCCAATGGATGTCGATACAGCAGAGTAATCTCTCTATACCCAATGGATGACGATAGAGCAGGGTGAACTCTCTATACCCAATGGACGTACATACAGCAGAGTGATCTCTCTATACCCAATGGATGTCGATACAGCAGAGTAATCTCTCTATACCCAATGGATGTCGATACAGCAGAGTGATCTCTCTATACCCAATGGATGTCGATACAGCAGAGTGATCTCTCTATATCCAATGGATGTCGATACAGCAGAGTGATCTCTCTATACCCAATGGATGTCGATACAGCAGAGTGATCTCTCTATACCCAATGGATGTCGATACAGCACGGTAATCTCTCTATACCCAATGGATGTCGATACAGCAGAGTGATCTCTCTATACCCAATGGACGTACATACCGCAGATTGATCTCTCTATACCCAAAGGATGCCGATACAGCAGAGTGATCTCTCTATACCCAATGGATGTCGATACAGCAGAGTGATCCCTCTATACCCAATGGATGTCGATACAGCAGAGTGATCTCTCTATACCCAATGGATGTCGATACAGCAGAGTAATCTCTCTATACCCAATGGATGTCGATACAGCAGAGTGATCTCTCTATACCCAATGGATGACGATACAGCAGAGTAATCTCTCTATACCCAATGGATGTCGATACAGCAGAGTAATCTCTCTATACCCAATGGATGACGATACAGCAGAGTGATCTCTCTATACCCAATGGATGTCGATACAGCAGAGTAATCTCTCTATACCCAATGGATGTCGATACAGCAGGGTGATCTCTCTATACCCAATGGATGACGATACAGCAGAGTGATCTCTCTATACCCAATGGATGTCGATACAGCAGAGTAATCTCTCTATACCCAATGGATGTCGATACAGCAGAGTGATCAATCTATACCCAATGGATGTCGATACAGCAGAGTGATCTCTCTATACCCAATGGATGTCGATACAGCAGAGTAATCTCTCTATACCCAATGGATGTCGATACAGCAGAGTGATCTCTCTATACCCAATGGATGTCGATACAGCAGAGTGATCTCTCTATACCCAATGGATGTCGATACAGCAGAGTAATCTCTCTATACCCAATGGATGTCGATACAGCAGAGTAATCTCTCTATACCCAATGGACGTACATACAGCAGAGTGATCTCTCTATACACAATGGATGACGATACAGCAGAGTGATCTCTCTATACCCAATGGATGTCGATACAGCAGAGTAATCTCTCTATACCCAATGGATGTCGATACAGCAGAGTGATCTCTCTATACCCAATGGATGTCGATACAGCAGAGTAATGTCTCTATACCCAATGGATGACGATACAGCAGAGTGATCTCTCTATACCCAATGCACGTACATACAGCAGAGTGATCTCTCTATACCCAATGGATGACGATACAGCAGAGTGATCTCTCTATACCCAATGGATGACGATACAGCAGAGTGATCTCTCTATACCCAATGGACGTACATACAGCAGAGTGATCTCTCTATACCCAATGGATGACGATACAGCAGAGTGATCTCTCTATACCCAATGGATGTCGATACAGCAGAGTAATCTCCCTATACCCAATGGATGTCGATACAGCAGAGTGATCTCACTATACCCAATGGATGTCGATACAGCAGAGTGATCTCTCTATAACCAATGGATGTCGATACAGCAGAGTAATCTCTCTATACCCAATGGATGTCGATACAGCAGAGTAATCTCTCTATACCCAATAGATGTCGATACAGCAGAGTAATCTCACTATACCCAATAGATGTCGATACAGCAGAGTAATCTCTCTATACCCATGGACGTACATACAGCAGAGTGATCTCTCTATACCCAATGGATGTCGATACAGCAGAGTGATCTCTCTATACCCAATGGACGTACATACAGCAGAGTGATCTCTCTATACCCAATGGATGACGATACAACAGAGTGATCTCTCTATACTCAATGGACGTACATACAGCAGAGTAATCTCTCTATACACAATGGTTGTCGATACAGCAGAGTGATCTCTCTATACCCAATGGATGACGATAGAGCAGAGTGAACTCTCTATACCCAATGGACGTACATACAGCAGAGTGATCTCTCTATACCCAATGGATGTCGATACAGCAGAGTGATCTCTCTATACCCAATGAATGACGATACAGCAGAGTGATCTCTCTATACCCATGGACGTACATACAGCAGAATAATCTCTCTATACCCAATGGATGTCGATACAGCAGAGTGATCTCTCTATACCCAATGGATGTCGATACAGCAGAGTAATCTCTCAATACCCAATGGATGTCGATACAGCAAAGTGATCTCACTATACCCAATGGATGATGATACAGCAGAGTGATCTCTCTATACCCAATGGACGTACATACAGCAGAGTGATCTCTCTATACCCAATTGATGACGATACAGCAGAGTGATCTCTCTATACCCAATGGATGTTGATACAGCAGAGTAATCTCTCTATACCCAATGGATGTCGATACAGCAGTGTGACCTCTCTATACCCAATGGATGTCGATACAGCAGAGTAATCTCTCTATACCCAATGGATGTCGATACAGCAGAGTGATCTCTCTATACCCAATGGACGTACATACAGCAGAGTGATCTCTCTATACCCAATGGATGTCGATACAGCAGAGTGATCTCTCTATACCCAATGGATGTCGATACAGCAGAGTAATCTCTCTATACCCAATGGATGTCGATACAGCAGAGTGATCTCTCTATACCCAATGGATGTCGATACAGCAGAGTATTCTCTCTATACCCAATGGATGACGATACAGCAGAGTGAACTCTCTATACCCAATGGACGTACATACAGCAGAGTGATCTCTGTATACCCAATGGATGTCGATACAGCAGAGTGATCTCTCTATACCCAATGAATGACGATACAGCAGAGTGATCTCTCTATAACCATGGACGTACATACAGCAGAATAATCTCTCTATACCCAATGGATGTCGATACAGCAGAGTGATCTCTCTATACCCAATGGATGTCGATACAGCAGAGTAATCTCTCAATACCCAATGGATGTCGATACAGCAAAGTGATCTCTCTATACCCAATGGATGATGATACAGCAGAGTGATCTCTCTATACCCAATGGACGTACATACAGCAGAGTGATCTCTCTATACCCAATTGATGACGATACTGCAGAGTGATCTCTCTATACCCAATGGATGTTGATACAGCAGAGTAATCTCTCTATACCCAATGGATGTCGATACAGCAGTGTGACCTCTCTATACCCAATGGATGTCGATACAGCAGAGTAATCTCTCTATACCCAATGGATGTCGATACAGCAGAGTGATCTCTCTATACCCAATGGACGTACATACAGCAGAGTGATCTCTCTATATCCAATGGATGTCGATACAGCAGAGTGATCTCTCTATACCCAATGGATGTCGATACAGCTGAGTAATCTCTCTATACCCAATGGATGTCGATACAGCAGAGTGATCTCTCTATACCCAATGGATGACGATACAGCAGAGTGATCTCTCTATACCCAATTGATGACGATACAGCAGAGTGATCTCTCTATACCCAATGGATGTCGATACAGCAGAGTAATCTCTCTGTACCCAATGGATGTCGATACAGCAGAGTGATCTCTCTATACCCAATGGATGTCGATACAGCAGAGTGATCTCTCTATACCCAATGGACGACGATACAGCAGAGTAATCTCTCTATACCCAATGGATGTCATTACAGCAGAGTGATCTCTCTATACCCAATGGATGTCGATACAGCAGAGTAATCTCCCTATACCCAATGGATGTCGATACAGCAGAGTAATCTCTCTATACCCAATGGATGACGATACAGCAGAGTGATCTCTCTATACCCAATGAATGACGATACAGCAGAGTAATCTCTCTATACCCAATGGATGTCGATACAGCAGAGTGATCTCTCTATACCCAATGGATGTCGATACAGCAGTGTAATCTCTCTATACACAAAGGATGTCAATACAGCAGAGTAATCTCTCTATACCCAATGGATGTCGATACAGCAGAGTGATCTCTCTATACCCAATGGACGTACATACAGCAGAGTGATCTCCCTATACCCAATGGATGTCGATACAGCAGAGTAATCTCTCTATACCCAATGGATGTCGATACAGCAGAGTAATCTCTCTATACCCAATGGATGTCGATACAGCAGAGTGATCTCTCTATACCCAATGGATGTCGCTACAGCAGAGTGATCTCTCTATACCCAATGGATGTCGATACAGCAGAGTTATCTCTCTATACCCAATGGATGTCGATACAGCAGAGTAATCTCTCTATACCCAATAGATGTCGATACAGCAGAGTAATCTCTCTATACCCAATGGACGTACATACAGCAGAGTGATCTCTCTATACCCAATTGATGTCGATACAGCAGAGTGATCTCGCTATACCCAATGGATGTCGATACAGCAGAGTAATCTCTCTATACCCAATGGATGTCGATACAGCAGAGTGATCTCTCTGTACCCAATTGATGTCGATACAGCAGTGTATTCTCTCTATACCCAATGGATGACGATACAGCAGAGTGATCTCTCTATACCCAATTGATGACGATACAGCAGAGTGATCTCTCTATACCCAATGCATGTCGATACAGCAGAGTAATATCTCTGTACCCAATGGATGTCGATACAGAAGAGTAATCTCTCTATACCCAATGGATGTCGATACAGCAGAGTGATCTCTCTATACCCAATGGATGTCGATACAGCAGAGTAATCTCTCTATACCCAATGGATGTCGATACAGCAGAGTAATCTCTCTATACCCAATGGATGTCGATACAGCAGAGTGATCTCTCTATACCCAATGGATGTCGATACAGCAGAGTGATCTCTCTATACCCAATTGATGTCGATACAGCAGAGTGATCTCTCTATACCCAATGGATGTCGATACAGCAGAGTGATCTCTCTATACCCAATGGACGTACATACAGAAGAGTGATCTCTCTATACCCAATGGATGTCGATACAGCAGAGTAATCTCTCTATACCCAATGGATGTCGATACAGCAGAGTAAGATCTCTATACCCAATGGATGTCGATACAGCAGAGTGATCTCTCTATACCCAATGGATGTCGATACAGCAGAGTGATCTCTCTATACCCAATGGATGTCGATACAGCAGAGTTATCTCTCTATACCCAATGGATGTCGATACAGCAGAGTAATCTCTCTATACCCAATAGATGTCGATACAGCAGAGTAATCTCACTATACCCAATAGATGTCGATACAGCAGAGTAATCTCTCTATACCCATGGACGTACATACAGCAGAGTGATCTCTCTATACCCAATGGATGTCGATACAGCAGAGTGATCTCTCTATACCCAATGGACGTACATACAGCAGAGTGATCTCTCTATACCCAATGGATGTGAATACAGCAGAGTGATCTCTCTATACCCAATGGATGACGATACAGCAGAGTGATCTCTCTATACCCAATGGACGTACATACAGCAGAGTAATCTCTCTATACCCAATGGTTGTCGATACAGCAGAGTGATCTCTCTATACCCAATGGATGACGATAGAGCAGAGTGAACTCTCTATACCCAATGGACGTACATACAGCAGAGTGATCTCTCTATACCCAATGGATGTCAATACAGCAGAGTGATCTCTCTATACCCAATGAATGACGATACAGCAGAGTGATCTCTCTATACCCATGGACGTACATACAGCAGAGTAATCTCTCTATACCCAATGGATGACGATAGAGCAGGGTGAACTCTCTATACCCAATGGTCGTACATACAGCAGAGTGATCTCTCTATACCCAATGGATGTCGATACAGCAGAGTGATCTCTCTATACCCAATGAATGACGATACAGCAGAGTGATCTCTCTATAACCATGGACGTACATACAGCAGAATAATCTCTCTATACCCAATGGATGTCGATACAGCAGAGTGATCTCTCTATACCCAATGGATGTCGATACAGCAGAGTAATCTCTCAATACCCAATGGATGTCGATACAGCAAAGTGATCTCTCTATACCCAATGGATGATGATACAGCAGAGTGATCTCTCTATACCCAATTGATGACGATACATCAGAGTGATCTCTCTATACCCAATGGATGTCGATACAGCAGAGTAATCTCTCTATACCCAATGGATGTCGATACAGCAGTGTGACCTCTCTATACCCAATGGATGTCGATACAGCAGAGTAATCTCTCTATACCCAATGGATGTCGATACAGCAGAGTGATCTCTCTATACCCAATGGACGTACATACAGCAGAGTGATCTCTCTATACCCAATGGATGTCGATACAGCAGAGTGATCTCTCTATACCCAATGGATGTCGATACAGCAGAGTAATCTCTCTATACCCAATGGATGTCGATACAGCAGAGTGATCTCTCTATACCCAATGGATGTCGATACAGCAGAGTATTCTCTCTATACCCAATGGATGACGATACAGCAGAGTGATCTCTCTATACCCAATTGATGACGATACAGCAGAGTGATCTCTCTATACCCAATGGATGTCGATACAGCAGAGTAATCTCTCTGTACCCAATGGATGTTGATACAGCAGAGTGATCTCTCTATACCCAATGGATGTCGATACAGCAGAGTGATCTCTCTATACCCAATGGATGAAGATACAGCAGACTAATCTCTCTATACCCAATGGATGACGATACAGCAGAGTGAACTCTCTATACCCAATGGATGACGATACAGCAGAGTAAGCTCTCTATACCCAATGGATGTCGATACAGCAGAGTGATCTCTCTATACCCAATGGATGTCGATACAGCAGAGTAATCTCTCTATACCCAATGGATGTCGATACAGCAGAGTAATCTCTCTATACCCAATGGATGTCGATACAGCAGAGTGATCTCTCTATACCCAATGGACGTACATACAGCAGAGTGATCTCTCTATACCCAATTGATGACGATACAGCAGAGTGATCTCTCTATACCCAATGGATGTCGATACAGCAGAGTAATCTCTCTATACCCAATGGATGTCGATACAGCAGTGTGATCTCTCTATACCCAATGGATGTCGATACAGCAGAGTAATCTCTCTATACCCAATGGATTTCGATACAGCAGAGTGATCTCTCTATACCCAATGTATGTACATACAGCAGAGTGATCTCTCTATACCCAATGGATGTCGATACAGCAGAGTAATCTCTCTATACCCAATGGATGTCGATACAGCAGAGTGATCTCTCTATACCCAATTGATGTCGATACAGCAGTGTATTCTCTCTATACCCAATGGATGACGATACAGCAGAGTGATCTCTCTATACACAATTGATGACGATACAGCAGAGTGATCTCTCTATACCCAATGGATGTCGATACAGCAGAGTAATCTCTCTGTACCCAATGGATGTCGATACAGCAGAGTAATCTCTCTATACCCAATGGATGTCGATACAGCAGAGTGATCTCTCTATACCCAATGGATGTCGATACAGCAGAGTAATCTCTCTATACCCAATGGATGTCGATACAGCAGAGTGATCTCTCTATACCCAATGGATGTCGATACAGCAGAGTGATCTCTCTATACCCAATGGATGTCGATACAGCAGAGTGATCTCTCTATACCCAATGGATGTCGAAACAGCAGAGTGATCTCTCTATACCCAATGGACGTACATACAGAAGAGTGATCTCTCTATACCCAATGGATGTTGATACAGCAGAGTAAACTCTCTATACCCAATGGATGTCGATACAGCAGAGTAAGCTCTCTATACCCAATGGATGTCAATACAGCAGAGTGATCTCTCTATACCCAATGGATGTCGATATAGCAGAGTGATGTCTCTATACCCAATGGATGTCGATACAGCAGAGTTATCTCTCTATACCCAATGGATGTCGATACAGCAGAGTAATCTCTCTATACCCAATAGATGTCGATACAGCAGAGTAATCTCACTATACCCAATAGATGTCGATACAGCAGAGTAATCTCTCTATACCCATGGACGTACATACAGCAGAGTGATCTCTCTATACCCAATGGATGTCGATACAGCAGAGTGATCTCTCTATACCCAATGGACGTTCATACAGCAGAGTGATCTCTCTATACCCAATGGATGTGAATACAGCAGAGTGATCTCTCTATACCCAATGGATGACGATACAGCAGAGTGATCTCTCTATACCCAATGGACGTACATACAGCAGAGTAATCTCTCTATACCCAATGGTTGTCGATACAGCAGAGTGATCTCTCTATACCCAATGGATGACGATAGAGCAGAGTGAACTCTCTATACCCAACGGACGTACATACAGCAGAGTGATCTCTCTATACCCAATGGATGTCGATACAGCAGAGTGATCTCTCTATACCCAATGAATGACGATACAGCAGAGTGATCTCTCTATACCCATGGACGTACATACAGCAGAGTAATCTCTCTATACCCAATGGATGTCGATACAGCAGAGTGATCTCTCTATACCCAATGGATGTCGATACAGCAGAGTAATCTCTCAATACCCAATGGATGTCGATACAGCAAAGTGATCTCTCTATACCCAATGGATGATGATACAGCAGAGTGATCTCTCTATACCCAATGGACGTACATACAGCAGAGTGATCTCTCTATACCCAATTGATGACGATACAGCAGAGTGATCTCTCTATACCCAATGGATGTCGATACAGCAGAGTAATCTCTCTATACCCAATGGATGTCGATACAGCAGTGTGACCTCTCTATACCCAATGGATGTCGATACAGCAGAGTAATCTCTCTATACCCAATGGATGTCGATACAGCAGAGTGATCTCTCTATACCCAATGGACGTACATACAACAGAGTGATCTCTCTATACCCAATGGATGTCGATACAGCAGAGAGATCTCTCTATACCCAATGGATGTCGATACAGCAGAGTAATCTCTCTATACCCAATGGATGTCGATACAGCAGAGTGATCTCTCTATACCCAATGGATGTCGATACAGCAGAGTGATCTCTCTATACCCAATGGACGTACATACAACAGAGTTATCTCTCTATACCCAATGGACGTACATACAGCAGAGTGATCTCTCTAAACCCAATGGATGTCGATACAGCAGAGTAATCTCTCTATACCCAATGGATGTCGATACAGCAGAGTAATCTCTCTATACCCAATGGATGTCGATACAGCAGAGTGATCTCTCTATACCCAATGGACGTACATACAGCAGAGTGATCTCTCTATACCCAATCGATGACGATACAGCAGAGTGATCTCTCTGTACCCAATGGATGTCGATACAGCAGAGTAATCTCTCTATACCCAATGGATGTCGATACAGCAGTGTGATCTCTCTATACCCAATGGATGTCGATACAGCAGAGTAATCTCTCTATACCCAATGGATTTCGATACAGCAGAGTGATCTCTCTATACCCAATGTATGTACATACAGCAGAGTGATCTCTCTATACCCAATGGATGTCGATACAGCAGAGTAATCTCTCTATACCCAATGGATGTCGATACAGCAGAGTGATCTCTCTATACCCAATTGATGTCGATACAGCAGTGTATTCTCTCTATACCCAATGGATGACGATACAGCAGAGTGATCTCTCTATACCCAATTGATGACAATACAGCAGAGTGATCTCTCTATACCCAATGGATGTCGATACAGCAGAGTAATCTCTCTGTACCCAATGGATGTCGATACAGCAGAGTAATCTCTCTATACCCAATGGATGTCGATACAGCAGAGTGATCTCTCTATACCCAATGGATGTCGATACAGCAGAGTAATCTCTCTATACCCAATGGATGTCGATACAGCAGAGTGATCTCTCTATACCCAATGGATTTCGATACAGCAGAGTGATCTCTCTATACCCAATGGATGTCGATACAGCAGAGTGATCTCTCTATACCCACTGGATGTCGAAACAGCAGAGTGATCTCTCTATACCCAATGGACGTACATACAGAAGGGTGATCTCTCTATACCCAATGGATGTCGATACAGCAGAGTAAACTCTCTAAACCCAATGTATGTCGATACAGCAGAGTAAGCTCTCTATACCCAATGGATGTCGATACAGCAGAGTGATCTCTCTATACCCAATGGATGTCGATATAGCAGAGTGATCTCTCTATACCCAATGGATGTCGATACAGCAGAGTTATCTCTCTATACCCAATGGATGTCGATACAGCAGAGTAATCTCTCTATACCCAATAGATGTCGATACAGCAGACTAATCTCACTATACCCAATAGATGTCGATACAGCAGAGTAATCTCTCTATACCCATGGACGTACATACAGCAGAGTGATCTCTCTATACCCAATGGATGTCGATACAGCAGAGTGATCTCTCTATACCCAATGGACGTTCATACAGCAGAGTGATCTCTCTATACCCAATGGATGTGAATACAGCAGAGTGATCTCTCTATACCCAATGGATGACGATACAGCAGAGTGATCTCTCTATACCCAATGGACGTACATACAGCAGAGTAATCTCTCTATACCCAATGGTTGTCGATACAGCAGAGTGATCTCTCTATACCCAATGGATGACGATAGGGCAGAGTGAACTCTCTATACCCAATGGACGTACATACAGCAGAGTGATCTCTCTATACCCAATGGATGTCGATACAGCAGAGTGATCTCTCTATACCCAATGAATGACGATACAGCAGAGTGATCTCTCTATACCCATGGACGTACATACAGCAGAGTAATCTCTCTATACCCAATGGATGTCGATACAGCAGAGTGATCTCTCTATACCCAATGGATGTCGATACAGCAGAGTAATCTCTCAATACCCAATGGATGTCGATACAGCAAAGTGATCTCTCTATACCCAATGGATGATGATACAGCAGAGTGATCTCTCTATACCCAATGGACGTACATACAGCAGAGTGATCTCTCTATACCCAATTGATGACGATACAGCAGAGTGATCTCTCTATACCCAATGGATGTCGATACAGCAGAGTAATCTCTCTATACCCAATGGATGTCGATACAGCAGTGTGACCTCTCTATACCCAATGGATGTCGATACAGCAGAGTAATCTCTCTATACCCAATGGATGTCGATACAGCAGAGTGATCTCTCTATACCCAATGGACGTACATACAACAGAGTGATCTCTCTATACCCAATGGATGTCGATACAGCAGAGTGATCTCTCTATACCCAATGGATGTCGATACAGCAGAGTAATCTCTCTATACCCAATGGATGTCGATACAGCAGAGTGATCTCTCTATACCCAATGGATGTCGATACAGCAGAGTATTCTCTCTTTACCCAATGGATGACGATACAGCAGAGTGATCTCTCTATACCCAATTGATGACGATACAGCAGAGTGATCTCTCTATACCCAATGGATGTCGATACAGCAGAGTAATCTCTCTGTACCCAATGGATGTCGATACAGCAGAGTGATCCCTCTATACCCAATGGATGTCGATACAGCAGAGTGATCTCTCTATATCCAATGGATGACGATACAGCAGAGTAATCTCTCTATACCCAAAGGATGTCGATACAGCAGAGTGATCTCTCTATACCCAATGGATGTCGATACAGCAGAGTAATCTCTCTATACCCAATGGATGTCGATACAGCAGAGTAATCTCTCTATACCCAATGGATGACGATAAAGCAGAGTGATCTCTCTATACCCAATGGATGACGATACAGCAGAGTAATCTCTCTATACCCAATGGATGTCGATACAGCAGAGTGATCTCTCTATACCCAATGGATGTCGATACAGCAGAGTAATCTCTCTATACCCAATGGATGTCGATACAGCAGAGTAATCTCTCTATACCCAATGGATGTCGATACAACAGAGTGATCTCTCTATACCCAATGGATGTCGATACAGCAGAGTGATCTCTCTATACCCAATGGACGTACATACAGCAGAGTGATCTCTCTATACCCAATGGATGTCTATACAGCAGAGTAATCTCTCTATACCCAATGGATGTCGATACAGCAGAGTAATCTCACTATACCCAATGGATGTCGATACAGCAGAGTGATCTCTCTATACCCAATGGACGTACATACAGCAGAGTGATCTCTCTATACCCAATGGATGTCGATACAGCAGAGTGATCTCTCTATACCCAATGGATGTCGATACAGCAGAGTAATCTCTCTATACCCAATGGATGTCGATACAGCAGAGTGATCTCTCTATACCCATGGACGTACATACAGCAGAGTAATCTCTCTATACCCAATGGATGTCGATACAGCAGAGTGATCTCTCTATACCCAATGGATGTCGATACAGCAGAGTAATCTCTCTATACCCAATGGATGTCGATACAGCAGAGTAAGATCTCTATACCCAATGGATGTCGATACAGCAGAGTGATCTCTCTATACCCAATGGATGTCGATACAGCAGAGTGATCTCTCTATACCCAATGGATGTCGATACAGCAGAGTTATCTCTCTATACCCAATGGATGTCGATACAGCAGAGTAATCTCTCTATACCCAATAGATGTCGATACAGCAGAGTAATCTCACTATACCCAATAGATGTCGATACAGCAGAGTAATCTCTCTATACCCATGGACGTACATACAGCAGAGTGATCTCTCTATACCCAATGGATGTCGATACAGCAGAGTGATCTCTCTATACCCAATGGACGTACATACAGCAGAGTGATCTCTCTATACCCAATGGATGTGAATACAGCAGAGTGATCTCTCTATACCCAATGGATGACGATACAGCAGAGTGATCTCTCTATACCCAATGGACGTACATACAGCAGAGTAATCTCTCTATACCCAATGGTTGTCGATACAGCAGAGTGATCTCTCTATACCCAATGGATGACGATAGAGCAGAGTGAACTCTCTATACCCAATGGACGTACATACAGCAGAGTGATCTCTCTATACCCAATGGATGTCAATACAGCAGAGTGATCTCTCTATACCCAATGAATGACGATACAGCAGAGTGATCTCTCTATACCCATGGACGTACATACAGCAGAGTAATCTCTCTATACCCAATGGATGACGATAGAGCAGGGTGAACTCTCTATACCCAATGGTCGTACATACAGCAGAGTGATCTCTCTATACCCAATGGATGTCGATACAGCAGAGTGATCTCTCTATACCCAATGAATGACGATACAGCAGAGTGATCTCTCTATAACCATGGACGTACATACAGCAGAATAATCTCTCTATACCCAATGGATGTCGATACAGCAGAGTGATCTCTCTATACCCAATGGATGTCGATACAGCAGAGTAATCTCTCAATACCCAATGGATGTCGATACAGCAAAGTGATCTCTCTATACCCAATGGATGATGATACAGCAGAGTGATCTCTCTATACCCAATTGATGACGATACATCAGAGTGATCTCTCTATACCCAATGGATGTCGATACAGCAGAGTAATCTCTCTATACCCAATGGATGTCGATACAGCAGTGTGACCTCTCTATACCCAATGGATGTCGATACAGCAGAGTAATCTCTCTATACCCAATGGATGTCGATACAGCAGAGTGATCTCTCTATACCCAATGGACGTACATACAGCAGAGTGATCTCTCTATACCCAATGGATGTCGATACAGCAGAGTGATCTCTCTATACCCAATGGATGTCGATACAGCAGAGTAATCTCTCTATACCCAATGGATGTCGATACAGCAGAGTGATCTCTCTATACCCAATGGATGTCGATACAGCAGAGTATTCTCTCTATACCCAATGGATGACGATACAGCAGAGTGATCTCTCTATACCCAATTGATGACGATACAGCAGAGTGATCTCTCTATACCCAATGGATGTCGATACAGCAGAGTAATCTCTCTGTACCCAATGGATGTTGATACAGCAGAGTGATCTCTCTATACCCAATGGATGTCGATACAGCAGAGTGATCTCTCTATACCCAATGGATGAAGATACAGCAGACTAATCTCTCTATACCCAATGGATGACGATACAGCAGAGTGAACTCTCTATACCCAATGGATGACGATACAGCAGAGTAATCTCTCTATACCCAATGGATGTCGATACAGCAGAGTGATCTCTCTATACCCAATGGATGTCGATACAGCAGAGTAATCTCTCTATACCCAATGGATGTCGATACAGCAGAGTAATCTCTCTATACCCAATGGATGTCGATACAGCAGAGTGATCTCTCTATACCCAATGGACGTACATACAGCAGAGTGATCTCTCTATACCCAATTGATGACGATACAGCAGAGTGATCTCTCTATACCCAATGGATGTCGATACAGCAGAGTAATCTCTCTATACCCAATGGATGTCGATACAGCAGTGTGATCTCTCTATACCCAATGGATGTCGATACAGCAGAGTAATCTCTCTATACCCAATGGATTTCGATACAGCAGAGTGATCTCTCTATACCCAATGTATGTACATACAGCAGAGTGATCTCTCTATACCCAATGGATGTCGATACAGCAGAGTAATCTCTCTATACCCAATGGATGTCGATACAGCAGAGTGATCTCTCTATACCCAATTGATGTCGATACAGCAGTGTATTCTCTCTATACCCAATGGATGACGATACAGCAGAGTGATCTCTCTATACACAATTGATGACGATACAGCAGAGTGATCTCTCTATACCCAATGGATGTCGATACAGCAGAGTAATCTCTCTGTACCCAATGGATGTCGATACAGCAGAGTAATCTCTCTATACCCAATGGATGTCGATACAGCAGAGTGATCTCTCTATACCCAATGGATGTCGATACAGCAGAGTAATCTCTCTATACCCAATGGATGTCGATACAGCAGAGTGATCTCTCTATACCCAATGGATGTCGATACAGCAGAGTGATCTCTCTATACCCAATGGATGTCGATACAGCAGAGTGATCTCTCTATACCCAATGGATGTCGAAACAGCAGAGTGATCTCTCTATACCCAATGGACGTACATACAGAAGAGTGATCTCTCTATACCCAATGGATGTTGATACAGCAGAGTAAACTCTCTATACCCAATGGATGTCGATACAGCAGAGTAAGCTCTCTATACCCAATGGATGTCAATACAGCAGAGTGATCTCTCTATACCCAATGGATGTCGATATAGCAGAGTGATGTCTCTATACCCAATGGATGTCGATACAGCAGAGTTATCTCTCTATACCCAATGGATGTCGATACAGCAGAGTAATCTCTCTATACCCAATAGATGTCGATACAGCAGAGTAATCTCACTATACCCAATAGATGTCGATACAGCAGAGTAATCTCTCTATACCCATGGACGTACATACAGCAGAGTGATCTCTCTATACCCAATGGATGTCGATACAGCAGAGTGATCTCTCTATACCCAATGGACGTTCATACAGCAGAGTGATCTCTCTATACCCAATGGATGTGAATACAGCAGAGTGATCTCTCTATACCCAATGGATGACGATACAGCAGAGTGATCTCTCTATACCCAATGGACGTACATACAGCAGAGTAATCTCTCTATACCCAATGGTTGTCGATACAGCAGAGTGATCTCTCTATACCCAATGGATGACGATAGAGCAGAGTGAACTCTCTATACCCAACGGACGTACATACAGCAGAGTGATCTCTCTATACCCAATGGATGTCGATACAGCAGAGTGATCTCTCTATACCCAATGAATGACGATACAGCAGAGTGATCTCTCTATACCCATGGACGTACATACAGCAGAGTAATCTCTCTATACCCAATGGATGTCGATACAGCAGAGTGATCTCTCTATACCCAATGGATGTCGATACAGCAGAGTAATCTCTCAATACCCAATGGATGTCGATACAGCAAAGTGATCTCTCTATACCCAATGGATGATGATACAGCAGAGTGATCTCTCTATACCCAATGGACGTACATACAGCAGAGTGATCTCTCTATACCCAATTGATGACGATACAGCAGAGTGATCTCTCTATACCCAATGGATGTCGATACAGCAGAGTAATCTCTCTATACCCAATGGATGTCGATACAGCAGTGTGACCTCTCTATACCCAATGGATGTCGATACAGCAGAGTAATCTCTCTATACCCAATGGATGTCGATACAGCAGAGTGATCTCTCTATACCCAATGGACGTACATACAACAGAGTGATCTCTCTATACCCAATGGATGTCGATACAGCAGAGAGATCTCTCTATACCCAATGGATGTCGATACAGCAGAGTAATCTCTCTATACCCAATGGATGTCGATACAGCAGAGTGATCTCTCTATACCCAATGGATGTCGATACAGCAGAGTGATCTCTCTATACCCAATGGACGTACATACAACAGAGTTATCTCTCTATACCCAATGGACGTACATACAGCAGAGTGATCTCTCTAAACCCAATGGATGTCGATACAGCAGAGTAATCTCTCTATACCCAATGGATGTCGATACAGCAGAGTAATCTCTCTATACCCAATGGATGTCGATACAGCAGAGTGATCTCTCTATACCCAATGGACGTACATACAGCAGAGTGATCTCTCTATACCCAATCGATGACGATACAGCAGAGTGATCTCTCTGTACCCAATGGATGTCGATACAGCAGAGTAATCTCTCTATACCCAATGGATGTCGATACAGCAGTGTGATCTCTCTATACCCAATGGATGTCGATACAGCAGAGTAATCTCTCTATACCCAATGGATTTCGATACAGCAGAGTGATCTCTCTATACCCAATGTATGTACATACAGCAGAGTGATCTCTCTATACCCAATGGATGTCGATACAGCAGAGTAATCTCTCTATACCCAATGGATGTCGATACAGCAGAGTGATCTCTCTATACCCAATTGATGTCGATACAGCAGTGTATTCTCTCTATACCCAATGGATGACGATACAGCAGAGTGATCTCTCTATACCCAATTGATGACAATACAGCAGAGTGATCTCTCTATACCCAATGGATGTCGATACAGCAGAGTAATCTCTCTGTACCCAATGGATGTCGATACAGCAGAGTAATCTCTCTATACCCAATGGATGTCGATACAGCAGAGTGATCTCTCTATACCCAATGGATGTCGATACAGCAGAGTAATCTCTCTATACCCAATGGATGTCGATACAGCAGAGTGATCTCTCTATACCCAATGGATTTCGATACAGCAGAGTGATCTCTCTATACCCAATGGATGTCGATACAGCAGAGTGATCTCTCTATACCCACTGGATGTCGAAACAGCAGAGTGATCTCTCTATACCCAATGGACGTACATACAGAAGGGTGATCTCTCTATACCCAATGGATGTCGATACAGCAGAGTAAACTCTCTAAACCCAATGGATGTCGATACAGCAGAGTAAGCTCTCTATACCCAATGGATGTCGATACAGCAGAGTGATCTCTCTATACCCAATGGATGTCGATATAGCAGAGTGATCTCTCTATACCCAATGGATGTCGATACAGCAGAGTTATCTCTCTATACCCAATGGATGTCGATACAGCAGAGTAATCTCTCTATACCCAATAGATGTCGATACAGCAGACTAATCTCACTATACCCAATAGATGTCGATACAGCAGAGTAATCTCTCTATACCCATGGACGTACATACAGCAGAGTGATCTCTCTATACCCAATGGATGTCGATACAGCAGAGTGATCTCTCTATACCCAATGGACGTTCATACAGCAGAGTGATCTCTCTATACCCAATGGATGTGAATACAGCAGAGTGATCTCTCTATACCCAATGGATGACGATACAGCAGAGTGATCTCTCTATACCCAATGGACGTACATACAGCAGAGTAATCTCTCTATACCCAATGGTTGTCGATACAGCAGAGTGATCTCTCTATACCCAATGGATGACGATAGGGCAGAGTGAACTCTCTATACCCAATGGACGTACATACAGCAGAGTGATCTCTCTATACCCAATGGATGTCGATACAGCAGAGTGATCTCTCTATACCCAATGAATGACGATACAGCAGAGTGATCTCTCTATACCCATGGACGTACATACAGCAGAGTAATCTCTCTATACCCAATGGATGTCGATACAGCAGAGTGATCTCTCTATACCCAATGGATGTCGATACAGCAGAGTAATCTCTCAATACCCAATGGATGTCGATACAGCAAAGTGATCTCTCTATACCCAATGGATGATGATACAGCAGAGTGATCTCTCTATACCCAATGGACGTACATACAGCAGAGTGATCTCTCTATACCCAATTGATGACGATACAGCAGAGTGATCTCTCTATACCCAATGGATGTCGATACAGCAGAGTAATCTCTCTATACCCAATGGATGTCGATACAGCAGTGTGACCTCTCTATACCCAATGGATGTCGATACAGCAGAGTAATCTCTCTATACCCAATGGATGTCGATACAGCAGAGTGATCTCTCTATACCCAATGGACGTACATACAACAGAGTGATCTCTCTATACCCAATGGATGTCGATACAGCAGAGTGATCTCTCTATACCCAATGGATGTCGATACAGCAGAGTAATCTCTCTATACCCAATGGATGTCGATACAGCAGAGTGATCTCTCTATACCCAATGGATGTCGATACAGCAGAGTATTCTCTCTTTACCCAATGGATGACGATACAGCAGAGTGATCTCTCTATACCCAATTGATGACGATACAGCAGAGTGATCTCTCTATACCCAATGGATGTCGATACAGCAGAGTAATCTCTCTGTACCCAATGGATGTCGATACAGCAGAGTGATCCCTCTATACCCAATGGATGTCGATACAGCAGAGTGATCTCTCTATATCCAATGGATGACGATACAGCAGAGTAATCTCTCTATACCCAAAGGATGTCGATACAGCAGAGTGATCTCTCTATACCCAATGGATGTCGATACAGCAGAGTAATCTCTCTATACCCAATGGATGTCGATACAGCAGAGTAATCTCTCTATACCCAATGGATGTCGATACAGCAGAGTGATCTCTCTATACCCAATGGACGTACATACAGCAGAGTGATCTCTCTATACCCAATTGATGACGATACAGCAGAGTGATCTCTCTATACCCAATGGATGTCGATACAGCAGAGTAATCTCTCTATACCCAATGGATGTCGATACAGCAGTGTGATCTCTCTATACCCAATGGATGTCGATACAGCAGAGTAATCTCTCTATACCCAATGGATTTCGATACAGCAGAGTGATCTCTCTATACCCAATGTATGTACATACAGCAGAGTGATCTCTCTATACCCAATGGATGTCGATACAGCAGAGTAATCTCTCTATACCCAATGGATGTCGATACAGCAGAGTGATCTCTCTATACCCAATTGATGTCGATACAGCAGTGTATTCTCTCTATACCCAATGGATGACGATACAGCAGAGTGATCTCTCTATACACAATTGATGACGATACAGCAGAGTGATCTCTCTATACCCAATGGATGTCGATACAGCAGAGTAATCTCTCTGTACCCAATGGATGTCGATACAGCAGAGTAATCTCTCTATACCCAATGGATGTCGATACAGCAGAGTGATCTCTCTATACCCAATGGATGTCGATACAGCAGAGTAATCTCTCTATACCCAATGGATGTCGATACAGCAGAGTGATCTCTCTATACCCAATGGATGTCGATACAGCAGAGTGATCTCTCTATACCCAATGGATGTCGATACAGCAGAGTGATCTCTCTATACCCAATGGATGTCGAAACAGCAGAGTGATCTCTCTATACCCAATGGACGTACATACAGAAGAGTGATCTCTCTATACCCAATGGATGTTGATACAGCAGAGTAAACTCTCTATACCCAATGGATGTCGATACAGCAGAGTAAGCTCTCTATACCCAATGGATGTCAATACAGCAGAGTGATCTCTCTATACCCAATGGATGTCGATATAGCAGAGTGATGTCTCTATACCCAATGGATGTCGATACAGCAGAGTTATCTCTCTATACCCAATGGATGTCGATACAGCAGAGTAATCTCTCTATACCCAATAGATGTCGATACAGCAGAGTAATCTCACTATACCCAATAGATGTCGATACAGCAGAGTAATCTCTCTATACCCATGGACGTACATACAGCAGAGTGATCTCTCTATACCCAATGGATGTCGATACAGCAGAGTGATCTCTCTATACCCAATGGACGTTCATACAGCAGAGTGATCTCTCTATACCCAATGGATGTGAATACAGCAGAGTGATCTCTCTATACCCAATGGATGACGATACAGCAGAGTGATCTCTCTATACCCAATGGACGTACATACAGCAGAGTAATCTCTCTATACCCAATGGTTGTCGATACAGCAGAGTGATCTCTCTATACCCAATGGATGACGATAGAGCAGAGTGAACTCTCTATACCCAACGGACGTACATACAGCAGAGTGATCTCTCTATACCCAATGGATGTCGATACAGCAGAGTGATCTCTCTATACCCAATGAATGACGATACAGCAGAGTGATCTCTCTATACCCATGGACGTACATACAGCAGAGTAATCTCTCTATACCCAATGGATGTCGATACAGCAGAGTGATCTCTCTATACCCAATGGATGTCGATACAGCAGAGTAATCTCTCAATACCCAATGGATGTCGATACAGCAAAGTGATCTCTCTATACCCAATGGATGATGATACAGCAGAGTGATCTCTCTATACCCAATGGACGTACATACAGCAGAGTGATCTCTCTATACCCAATTGATGACGATACAGCAGAGTGATCTCTCTATACCCAATGGATGTCGATACAGCAGAGTAATCTCTCTATACCCAATGGATGTCGATACAGCAGTGTGACCTCTCTATACCCAATGGATGTCGATACAGCAGAGTAATCTCTCTATACCCAATGGATGTCGATACAGCAGAGTGATCTCTCTATACCCAATGGACGTACATACAACAGAGTGATCTCTCTATACCCAATGGATGTCGATACAGCAGAGAGATCTCTCTATACCCAATGGATGTCGATACAGCAGAGTAATCTCTCTATACCCAATGGATGTCGATACAGCAGAGTGATCTCTCTATACCCAATGGATGTCGATACAGCAGAGTGATCTCTCTATACCCAATGGACGTACATACAACAGAGTTATCTCTCTATACCCAATGGACGTACATACAGCAGAGTGATCTCTCTAAACCCAATGGATGTCGATACAGCAGAGTAATCTCTCTATACCCAATGGATGTCGATACAGCAGAGTAATCTCTCTATACCCAATGGATGTCGATACAGCAGAGTGATCTCTCTATACCCAATGGACGTACATACAGCAGAGTGATCTCTCTATACCCAATCGATGACGATACAGCAGAGTGATCTCTCTGTACCCAATGGATGTCGATACAGCAGAGTAATCTCTCTATACCCAATGGATGTCGATACAGCAGTGTGATCTCTCTATACCCAATGGATGTCGATACAGCAGAGTAATCTCTCTATACCCAATGGATTTCGATACAGCAGAGTGATCTCTCTATACCCAATGTATGTACATACAGCAGAGTGATCTCTCTATACCCAATGGATGTCGATACAGCAGAGTAATCTCTATATACCCAATGGATGTCGATACAGCAGAGTGATCTCTCTATACCCAATTGATGTCGATACAGCAGTGTATTCTCTCTATACCCAATGGATGACGATACAGCAGAGTGATCTCTCTATACCCAATTGATGACAATACAGCAGAGTGATCTCTCTATACCCAATGGATGTCGATACAGCAGAGTAATCTCTCTGTACCCAATGGATGTCGATACAGCAGAGTAATCTCTCTATACCCAATGGATGTCGATACAGCAGAGTGATCTCTCTATACCCAATGGATGTCGATACAGCAGAGTAATCTCTCTATACCCAATGGATGTCGATACAGCAGAGTGATCTCTCTATACCCAATGGATTTCGATACAGCAGAGTGATCTCTCTATACCCAATGGATGTCGATACAGCAGAGTGATCTCTCTATACCCACTGGATGTCGAAACAGCAGAGTGATCTCTCTATACCCAATGGACGTACATACAGAAGGGTGATCTCTCTATACCCAATGGATGTCGATACAGCAGAGTAAACTCTCTAAACCCAATGGATGTCGATACAGCAGAGTAAGCTCTCTATACCCAATGGATGTCGATACAGCAGAGTGATCTCTCTATACCCAATGGATGTCGATATAGCAGAGTGATCTCTCTATACCCAATGGATGTCGATACAGCAGAGTTATCTCTCTATACCCAATGGATGTCGATACAGCAGAGTAATCTCTCTATACCCAATAGATGTCGATACAGCAGACTAATCTCACTATACCCAATAGATGTCGATACAGCAGAGTAATCTCTCTATACCCATGGACGTACATACAGCAGAGTGATCTCTCTATACCCAATGGATGTCGATACAGCAGAGTGATCTCTCTATACCCAATGGACGTTCATACAGCAGAGTGATCTCTCTATACCCAATGGATGTGAATACAGCAGAGTGATCTCTCTATACCCAATGGATGACGATACAGCAGAGTGATCTCTCTATACCCAATGGACGTACATACAGCAGAGTAATCTCTCTATACCCAATGGTTGTCGATACAGCAGAGTGATCTCTCTATACCCAATGGATGACGATAGGGCAGAGTGAACTCTCTATACCCAATGGACGTACATACAGCAGAGTGATCTCTCTATACCCAATGGATGTCGATACAGCAGAGTGATCTCTCTATACCCAATGAATGACGATACAGCAGAGTGATCTCTCTATACCCATGGACGTACATACAGCAGAGTAATCTCTCTATACCCAATGGATGTCGATACAGCAGAGTGATCTCTCTATACCCAATGGATGTCGATACAGCAGAGTAATCTCTCAATACCCAATGGATGTCGATACAGCAAAGTGATCTCTCTATACCCAATGGATGATGATACAGCAGAGTGATCTCTCTATACCCAATGGACGTACATACAGCAGAGTGATCTCTCTATACCCAATTGATGACGATACAGCAGAGTGATCTCTCTATACCCAATGGATGTCGATACAGCAGAGTAATCTCTCTATACCCAATGGATGTCGATACAGCAGTGTGACCTCTCTATACCCAATGGATGTCGATACAGCAGAGTAATCTCTCTATACCCAATGGATGTCGATACAGCAGAGTGATCTCTCTATACCCAATGGACGTACATACAACAGAGTGATCTCTCTATACCCAATGGATGTCGATACAGCAGAGTGATCTCTCTATACCCAATGGATGTCGATACAGCAGAGTAATCTCTCTATACCCAATGGATGTCGATACAGCAGAGTGATCTCTCTATACCCAATGGATGTCGATACAGCAGAGTATTCTCTCTTTACCCAATGGATGACGATACAGCAGAGTGATCTCTCTATACCCAATTGATGACGATACAGCAGAGTGATCTCTCTATACCCAATGGATGTCGATACAGCAGAGTAATCTCTCTGTACCCAATGGATGTCGATACAGCAGAGTGATCCCTCTATACCCAATGGATGTCGATACAGCAGAGTGATCTCTCTATATCCAATGGATGACGATACAGCAGAGTAATCTCTCTATACCCAAAGGATGTCGATACAGCAGAGTGATCTCTCTATACCCAATGGATGTCGATACAGCAGAGTAATCTCTCTATACCCAATGGATGTCGATACAGCAGAGTAATCTCTCTATACCCAATGGATGACGATAAAGCAGAGTGATCTCTCTATACCCAATGGATGACGATACAGCAGAGTAATCTCTCTATACCCAATGGATGTCGATACAGCAGAGTGATCTCTCTATACCCAATGGATGTCGATACAGCAGAGTAATCTCTCTATACCCAATGGATGTCGATACAGCAGAGTAATCTCTCTATACCCAATGGATGTCGATACAACAGAGTGATCTCTCTATACCCAATGGATGTCGATACAGCAGAGTGATCTCTCTATACCCAATGGACGTACATACAGCAGAGTGATCTCTCTATACCCAATGGATGTCTATACAGCAGAGTAATCTCTCTATACCCAATGGATGTCGATACAGCAGAGTAATCTCACTATACCCAATGGATGTCGATACAGCAGAGTGATCTCTCTATACCCAATGGACGTACATACAGCAGAGTGATCTCTCTATACCCAATGGATGTCGATACAGCAGAGTGATCTCTCTATACCCAATGGATGTCGATACAGCAGAGTAATCTCTCTATACCCAATGGATGTCGATACAGCAGAGTGATCTCTCTATACCCAATTGGTGTCGATACAGCAGTGTATTCTCTGTATACCCAATGGATGACGATACAGCAGAGTGATCTCTCTATACCCAATTGATGACGATACAGCAGAGTGATCTCTCTATACCCAATGGATGTCGATACAGCAGAGTAAACTCTCTGTACCCAATGGATGTCGATACAGCAGAGTGATCTCTCTATACCCAATGGATGTCGATACAGCAGAGTAATCTCTCTATACCCAATGGATGTCGATACAGCAGAGTAATCTCTCAATACCCATTGGATGACGATACAGCAGAGTGATCTCTCTATACCCAATGGATGACGATACAGCAGAGTAATCTCTCTATACCCAATGGATGTCGATACAGCAGAGTGATATCTCTATACCCAATAGATGTCGATACAGCAGAGTAATCTCTCTATACCCATGGACGTACATACAGCTGAGTGATCTCTCTATACCCAATGGATGTCGATACAGCAGAGTGATCTCTCTATACACAATGGACGTACATACAGCAGAGTGATCTCTCTATACCCAATGAATGTCGATACAGCAGAGTAATCTCTCTATACCCAATGGATGTCGATACAGCAGAGTGATCTCTCTATACCCAATGGATGTCGATACAGCAGAGTAATCTCTCTATACCCAATGGATGTCGATACAGCAGAGTAATCTCTCTATACCCAATGGATGTCGATACAGCAGAGTAATCTCTCTATACCCAATGGATGTCGATACAGCAGAGTGATCTCTCTATACCCAATGGATGTCGATACAGCAGAGTAATCTCTCTATACCCAATGGATGTCGATACAGCAGAGTTATCTCTCTATACCCAATGGATGTCGATACAGCAGAGTGACCTCTCTATACCCAATAGATGTCGATACAGCAGAGTAATCTCTCTATACCCAATGGATGTCGATACAGCAGAGTGATCTCTCTATACCAAAATAGATGTCGATACAGCAGAGTAATCTCTCTATACCCATGGACGTACGTACAGCAGAGTGATCTCTCTATACCCAATGGATGTCGATACAGCAGAGTGATCTCTCTATACCCAATGGACGTACATACAGCAGAGTGATCTCTCTAAACCCAATGGATGTCAAAACAGCGGAGTAATCTCTCTATACCCAATTGATGACGATACAGCAGAGTGATCACTCTATACCCAATGGATGTCGATACAGCAGAGTAATCTCTCTATACCCAATGGATGTCGATACAGCAGTGTGATCTCTCTATACCCAATGGATGTCGATACAGCAGAGTGATCTCTCTATACCCAATGGATGTCGATACAGCAGAGTAATCTCTCTATACCCAATGGATGTCGATACAGCAGAGTTATCTCTCTATACCCAATGGATGTCGATACAGCAGAGTGATCTCTCTATACCCAATAGATGTCGATACAGCAGAGTAATCTCTCTATACCCAATGGATGTCGATACAGCAGAGTGATCTCTCTATACCCAATGGATGTCGATACAGCAGAGTAATCTCTCTATATCCAATAGATGTCGATACAGCAGAGTAATCTCTCTATACCCAATAGATGTCGATACAGCAGAGTAATCTCTCTATACCCATGGACGTACATACAGCAGAGTGATCTCTCTATACCCAATGGATGTCGATACAGCAGAATGATCTCTCTATACCCAATGGACGTACATACAGCAGAGTGATCTCTCTAAACCCAATGGATGTCGAAACAGCGGAGTAATCTCTCTATACCCAATGGATGTCGATACAGCAGAGTTATCTCTCTATACCCAATGGATGTCGATACAGCAGAGTAATCTCTCTATACCCAATAGATGTCGATACAGCAGAGTAATCTCACTATACCCAATAGATGTCGATACAGCAGAGTGATCTCTCTATACCCAATGGACGTACATACAACAGAGTGATCTCTCTATACCCAATGGACGTACATACAGCAGAGTGATCTCTCTGAACCCAATGGATGTCGATACAGCAGAGTAATCTCTCTATACCCAATGGATGTCGATACAGCAGAGTAATCTCTCTATACCCAATGGATGTCGATACAGCAGAGTGATCTCTCTATACCCAATGGACGTACATACAGCAGAGTGATCTCTCTATACCTAATTGATGACGATACAGCAGAGTGATCTCTCTGTACCCAATGGATGTCGATACAGCAGAGTAATCTCTCTATACCCAATGGATGTCGATACAGCAGTGTGATCTCTCTATACCCAATGGATGTCGAAACAGCAGAGTAATCTCTCTATACCCAATGGATTTCGATACAGCAGAGTGATCTCTCTATACCCAATGTATGTACATACAGCAGAGTGATCTCTCTATACCCAATGGATGTCGATACAGCAGAGTAATCTCTCTATACCCAATGGATGTCGATACAGCAGAGTGATCTCTCTATACCCAATTGATGTCGATACAGCAGTGTATTCTCTCTATACCCAATGGATGACGATACAGCAGAGTGATCTCTCTATACCCAATTGATGACAATACAGCAGAGTGATCTCTCTATACCCAATGGATGTCGATACAGCAGAGTAATCTCTCTGTACCCAATGGATGTCGATACAGCAGAGTAATCTCTCTATACCCAATGGATGTCGATACATCAGAGTGATCTCTCTATACCCAATGGATGTCGATACAGCAGAGTAATCTCTCTATACCCAATGGATGTCGATACAGCAGAGTGATCTCTCTATACCCAATGGATTTCGATACAGCAGAGTGATCTCTCTATACCCAATGGATGTCGATACAGCAGAGTGATCTCTCTATACCCACTGGATGTCGAAACAGCAGAGTGATCTCTCTATACCCAATGGACGTACATACAGAAGGGTGATCTCTCTATACCCAATGGATGTCGATACAGCAGAGTAAACTCTCTATACCCAATGGATGTCGATACAGCAGAGTAAGCTCTCTATACCCAATGGATGTCGATACAGCAGAGTGATCTCTCTATACCCAATGGATGTCGATATAGCAGAGTGATCTCTCTATACCCAATGGATGTCGATACAGCAGAGTTATCTCTCTATACCCAATGGATGTCGATACAGCAGAGTAATCTCTCTATACCCAATAGATGTCGATACAGCAGACTAATCTCACTATACCCAATAGATGTCGATACAGCAGAGTAATCTCTCTATACCCATGGACGTACATACAGCAGAGTGATCTCTCTATACCCAATGGATGTCGATACAGCAGAGTGATCTCTCTATACCCAATGGACGTTCATACAGCAGAGTGATCTCTCTATACCCAATGGATGTGAATACAGCAGAGTGATCTCTCTATACCCAATGGATGACGATACAGCAGAGTGATCTCTCTATACCCAATGGACGTACATACAGCAGAGTAATCTCTCTATACCCAATGGTTGTCGATACAGCAGAGTGATCTCTCTATACCCAATGGATGACGATAGGGCAGAGTGAACTCTCTATACCCTATGGACGTACATACAGCAGAGTGATCTCTCTATACCCAATGGATGTCGATACAGCAGAGTGATCTCTCTATACCCAATGAATGACGATACAGCAGAGTGATCTCTCTATACCCATGGACGTACATACAGCAGAGTAATCTCTCTATACCCAATGGATGTCGATACAGCAGAGTGATCTCTCTATACCCAATGGATGTCGATACAGCAGAGTAATCTCTCAATACCCAATGGATGTCGATACAGCAAAGTGATCTCTCTATACCCAATGGATGATGATACAGCAGAGTGATCTCTCTATACCCAATGGACGTACATACAGCAGAGTGATCTCTCTATACCCAATTGATGACGATACAGCAGAGTGATCTCTCTATACCCAATGGATGTCGATACAGCAGAGTAATCTCTCTATACCCAATGGATGTCGATACAGCAGTGTGACCTCTCTATACCCAATGGATGTCGATACAGCAGAGTAATCTCTCTATACCCAATGGATGTCGATACAGCAGAGTGATCTCTCTATACCCAATGGACGTACATACAACAGAGTGATCTCTCTATACCCAATGGATGTCGATACAGCAGAGTGATCTCTCTATACCCAATGGATGTCGATACAGCAGAGTAATCTCTCTATACCCAATGGATGTCGATACAGCAGAGTGATCTCTCTATACCCAATGGATGTCGATACAGCAGAGTATTCTCTCTTTACCCAATGGATGACGATACAGCAGAGTGATCTCTCTATACCCAATTGATGACGATACAGCAGAGTGATCTCTCTATACCCAATGGATGTCGATACAGCAGAGTAATCTCTCTGTACCCAATGGATGTCGATACAGCAGAGTGATCCCTCTATACCCAATGGATGTCGATACAGCAGAGTGATCTCTCTATATCCAATGGATGACGATACAGCAGAGTAATCTCTCTATACCCAAAGGATGTCGATACAGCAGAGTGATCTCTCTATACCCAATGGATGTCGATACAGCAGAGTAATCTCTCTATACCCAATGGATGTCGATACAGCAGAGTAATCTCTCTATACCCAATGGATGACGATAAAGCAGAGTGATCTCTCTATACCCAATGGATGACGATACAGCAGAGTAATCTCTCTATACCCAATGGATGTCGATACAGCAGAGTGATCTCTCTATACCCAATGGATGTCGATACAGCAGAGTAATCTCTCTATACCCAATGGATGTCGATACAGCAGAGTAATCTCTCTATACCCAATGGATGTCGATACAACAGAGTGATCTCTCTATACCCAATGGATGTCGATACAGCAGAGTGATCTCTCCATACCCAATGGACGTACATACAGCAGAGTGATCTCTCTATACCCAATGGATGTCTATACAGCAGAGTAATCTCTCTATACCCAATGGATGTCGATACAGCAGAGTAATCTCTCTATACCCAATGGATGTCGTTACAGCAGAGTGATCTCTCTATACCCAATGGACGTACATACAGCAGAGTGATCTCTCTATACCCAATGGATGTCGATACAGCAGAGTGATCTCTCTATACCCAATGGATGTCGATACAGCAGAGTAATCTCTCTATACCCAATGGATGTCGATACAGCAGAGTGATCTCTCTATACCCAATTGGTGTCGATACAGCAGTGTATTCTCTGTATACCCAATGGATGACGATACAGCAGAGTGATCTCTCTATACCCAATTGATGACGATACAGCAGAGTGATCTCTCTATACCCAATGGATGTCGATACAGCAGAGTAAACTCTCTGTACCCAATGGATGTCGATACAGCAGAGTGATCTCTCTATACCCAATGGATGTCGATACAGCAGAGTAATCTCTCTATACCCAATGGATGTCGATACAGCAGAGTAATCTCTCAATACCCATTGGATGACGATACAGCAGAGTGATCTCTCTATACCCAATGGATGACGATACAGCAGAGTAATCTCTCTATACCCAATGGATGTCGATACAGCAGAGTGATCTCTCTATACCCAATGGACATACATACAGCAGAGTGATCTCTCTATACCCAATAGATGTCGATACAGCAGAGTAATCTCTCTATACCCATGGACGTACATACAGCTGAGTGATCTCTCTATACCCAATGGATGTCGATACAGCAGAGTGATCTCTCTATACACAATGGACGTACATACAGCAGAGTGATCTCTCTATACCCAATGAATGTCGATACAGCAGAGTAATCTCTCTATACCCAATGGATGTCGATACAGCAGAGTGATCTCTCTATACCCAATGGATGTCGATACAGCAGAGTAATCTCTCTATACCCAATGGATGTCGATACAGCAGAGTAATCTCTCTATACCCAATGGATGTCGATACAGCAGAGTAATCTCTCTATACCCAATGGATGTCGATACAGCAGAGTGATCTCTCTATACCCAATGGATGTCGATACAGCAGAGTAATCTCTCTATACCCAATGGATGTCGATACAGCAGAGTTATCTCTCTATACCCAATGGATGTCGATACAGCAGAGTGACCTCTCTATACCCAATAGATGTCGATACAGCAGAGTAATCTCTCTATACCCAATGGATGTCGATACAGCAGAGTGATCTCTCTATACCCAATAGATGTCGATACAGCAGAGTAATCTCTCTATACCCATGGACGTACGTACAGCAGAGTGATCTCTCTATACCCAATGGATGTCGATACAGCAGAGTGATCTCTCTATACCCAATGGACGTACATACAGCAGAGTGATCTCTCTAAACCCAATGGATGTCGAAACAGCGGAGTAATCTCTCTATACCCAATTGATGACGATACAGCATAGTGATCACTCTATACCCAATGGATGTCGATACAGCAGAGTAATCTCTCTATACCCAATGGATGTCGATACAGCAGTGTGATCTCTCTATACCCAATGGATGTCGATACAGCAGAGTGATCTCTCTATACCCAATGGATGTCGATACAGCAGAGTAATCTCTCTATACCCAATGGATGTCGATACAGCAGAGTTATCTCTCTATACCCAATGGATGTCGATACAGCAGAGTGATCTCTCTATACCCAATAGATGTCGATACAGCAGAGTAATCTCTCTATACCCAATGGATGTCGATACAGCAGAGTGATCTCTCTATACCCAATGGATGTCGATACAGCAGAGTGATCTCTCTATACCCAATGGATGTCGATACAGCAGAGTAATCTCTCTATATCCAATAGATGTCGATACAGCAGAGTAATCTCTCTATACCCAATAGATGTCGATACAGCAGAGTAATCTCTCTATACCCATGGACGTACATACAGCAGAGTGATCTCTCTATACCCAATGGATGTCGATACAGCAGAATGATCTCTCTATACCCAATGGACGTACATACAGCAGAGTGATCTCTCTAAACCCAATGGATGTCGAAACAGCGGAGTAATCTCTCTATACCCAATGGATGTCGATACAGCAGAGTTATCTCTCTATACCCTATGGATGTCGATACAGCAGAGTAATCTCTCTATACCCAATAGATGTCGATACAGCAGAGTAATCTCACTATACCCAATAGATGTCGATACAGCAGAGTAATCTCTCTATACCCATGGACGTACATACAACAGAGTGATCTCTCTATACCCAATGGATGTCGATACAGCAGAGTGATCTCTCTATACCCAATGGACGTTCATACAGCAGAGTGATCTCTCTATACCCAATGGATGTGAATACAGCAGAGTGATCTCTCTATACCCAATGGATGACGATACAGCAGAGTGATCTCTCTATACCCAATGGACGTACATACAGCAGAGTAATCTCTCTATACCCAATGGTTGTCGATACAGCAGAGTGATCTCTCTATACCCAATGGATGACGATAGAGCAGAGTGAACTCTCTATACCCAATGGACGTACATACAGCAGAGTGATCTCTCTATACCCAATGGATGTCGATACAGCAGAGTGATCTCTCTATACCCAATGAATGACGATACAGCAGAGTGATCTCTCTATACCCATGGACGTACATACAGCAGAGTCATCTCTCTATACCCAATGGATGTCGATACAGCAGAGTGATCTCTCTATACCCAATGGATGTCAATACAGCAGAGTAATCTCTCAATACCCAATGGATGTCGATACAGCAAAGTGATCTCTCTATACCCAATGGACGTACATACAGCAGAGTGATCTCTCTATACCCAATTGATGACGATACAGCAGAGTGATCTCTCTATACCCAATGGATGTCGATACAGCAGAGTAATCTCTCTATACCCAATCGATGTCGATACAGCAGTGTGACCTCTCTATACCCAATGGATGTCGATACAGCAGAGTAATCTCTCTATACCCAGTGGATGTCGATACAGCAGAGTGATCTCTCTATACCCAATGGACGTACATACAACAGAGTGATCTCTCTATACCCAATGTATGTCGATACAGCAGAGTGATCTCTCTATACCCAATGGATGTCGATACAGCAGAGTAATCTCTCTATACCCAATGGATGTCGATACAGCAGAGTGATCTCTCTATACCCAATGGATGTCGATACAGCAGAGTATTCTCTCTTTACCCAATGGATGACGATACAGCAGAGTGATCTCTCTATACCCAATTGATGACGATACAGCAGAGTGATCTCTCTATACCCAATGGATGTCGATACAGCAGAGTAATCTCTCTGTACCCAATGGATGTCGATACAGCAGAGTGATCCCTCTATACCCAATGGATGTCGATACAGCAGAGTGATCTCTCTATATCCAATGGATGACGAAACAGCAGAGTAATCTCTCTATACCCAATGGATGTCGATACAGCAGAGTGATCTCTCTATACCCAATGGATGTCGATACAGCAGAGTAATCTCTCTATACCCAATGGATGTCGATACAGCAGAGTAATCTCTCTATACCCAATGGATGACGATACAGCAGAGTGATCTCTCTATACCCAATGGATGACGATACAGCAGAGTAATCTCTCTATACCCAATGGATGTCGATACAGCAGAGTGATCTCTCTATACCCAATGGATGTCGATACAGCAGAGTAATCTCTCTATACCCAATGGATGTCGATACAGCAGAGTAATCTCTCTATACCCAATGGATGTCGATACAACAGAGTGATCTCTCTATACCCAATGGATGTCGATACAGCAGAGTGATCTCTCTATACCCAATGGACGTACATACAGCAGAGTGATCTCTCTATACCCAATGGATGTCTATACAGCAGAGTAATCTCTCTATACCCAATGGATGTCGATACAGCAGAGTAATCTCTCTATACCCAATGGATGTCGATACAGCAGAGTGATCTCTCTATACCCAATGTATGTCGCTACAGCAGAGTGATCTCTCTATACCCAATGGATGTCGATACAGCAGAGTTATCTCTCTATACCCAATGGATGTCGATACAGCAGAGTAATCTCTCTATACCCAATAGATGTCGATACAGCAGAGTAATCTCTCTATACCCAATGGACGTACATACAGCAGAGTGATCTCTCTATACCCAATTGATGACGATACAGCAGAGTGATCTCTCTATACCCAATGGATGTCGATACAGCAGAGTAATCTCTCTATACCCAATGGATGTCGATACAGCAGTGTGATCTCTCTATACCCAATGGATGTCGATACAGCAGAGTAATCTCTCTATACCCAATGGATTTCGATACAGCAGAGTGATCTCTCTATACCCAATGGACGTACATACAGCAGAGTGATCTCTCTATACCCAATGGATGTCGATACAGCAGAGTGATCTCTCTATACCCAATGGATGTCGATACAGCAGAGTAATCTCTCTATACCCAATGGATGTCGATACAGCAGAGTGATCTCTCTATACCCAATTGGTGTCGATACAGCAGTGTATTCTCTCTATACCCAATGGATGACGATAGAGCAGAGTGATCTCTCTATACCCAAATGATGACGATACAGCAGAGTGATCTCTCTATACCCAATGGATGTCGATACAGCAGAGTAAACTCTCTGTACCCAATGGATGTCGATACAGCAGAGTGATCTCTTTATACCCAATGGATGTCGATACAGCAGAGTGATCTCTCTATACCAAATGGATGACGATACAGCAGAGTAATATCTCTATACCCAATGGATGTCGATACAGCAGAGTGATCTCTCTATACCCTATGGATGTCGATACAGCAGAGTAATCTCTCTATACCCAATGGATGTCGATACAGCAGAGTAATCTCTCTATACCCAATGGATGACGATACAGCAGAGTGATCTCTCTATACCCAATGGATGACGATACAGCAGAGTAATCTCTCTATACCCAATGGATGTCGATACAGCAGAGTGATCTCTCTATACCCAATGGACGTACATACAGCAGAGTGATCTCTCTATACCCAATAGATGTCGATACAGCAGAGTAATCTCTCTATACCCATGGACGTACATACAGCTGAGTGATCTCTCTATACCCAATGGATGTCGATACAGCAGAGAGATCTCTCTATACACAATGGACGTACATACAGCAGAGTGATCTCTCTATACCCAATGGATGTCGATACAGCAGAGTAATCTCTCTATACCCAATGGATGTCGATACAGCAGAGTGATCTCTCTATACCCAATGGATGTCGATACAGCAGAGTAATCTCTCTATACCCAATGGATGTCGATACAGCAGAGTAATCTCTCTATACCCAATGGATGTCGATACAGCAGAGTAATCTCTCTATACCCAATGGATGTCGATACAGCAGAGTGATCTCTCTATACCCAATGGATGTCGATACAGCAGAGTAATCTCTCTATACCCAATGGATGTCGATACAGCAGAGTTATCTCTCTATACCCAATGGATGTCGATACAGCAGAGTGACCTCTCTATACCCAATAGATGTCGATACAGCAGAGTAATCTCTCTATACCCAATGGATGTCGATACAGCAGAGTGATCTATCTATACCCAATAGATGTCGATACAGCAGAGTAATCTCTCTATACCCATGGACGTACGTTCAGCAGAGTGATCTCTCTATACCCAATGGTTGTCGATACAGCAGAGTGATCTCTCTATACCCAATGGACGTACATACAGCAGAGTGATCTCTCTAAACCCAATGGATGTCGAAACAGCGGAGTAATCTCTCTATACCCAATGGATGTCGATACAGCAGAGTAATCTCTCTATACCCAATGGATGTCGATACAGCAGAGTAATCTCTCTATACCCAATGGATGTCGATACAGCAGAGTAATCTCTCTATACCCAATGGATGTCGATACAGCAGAGTGATCTCTCTATACCCAATGGATGTCGATACAGCAGAGTAATCTCTCTATACCCAATGGATGTCGATACAGCAGAGTTATCACAGCAGAGTGATCTCTCTATACCCAATGGATGTCGATACAGCAGAGTGATCTCTCTATACCCAATGGATGTCGATACAGCAGAGTGATCTCTCTATACCCAATGGATGTCGATACAGCAGAGTAATCTCTCTATACCCATTGGATGTCGATACAGCAGAGTTATCTCTCTATACCCAATGGATGTCGATACAGCAGAGTGATCTCTCTATACCCAATAGATGTCGATACAGCAGAGTAATCTCTCTATACCCAATGGATGTCGATACAGCAGAGTGATCTCTCTATACCCAATGGATATCGATACAGCAGAGTGATCTCTCTATACCCAATGGATGTCGATACAGCAGAGTAATCTCTCTATATCCAATAGATGTCGATACAGCAGAGTAATCTCTCTATACCCAATAGATGTCGATACAGCAGAGTAATCTCTCTATACCCAATAGATGTCGATACAGCAGAGTAATCTCACTATACCCAATAGATGTCGATACAGCAGAGTAATCTCTCTATACCCAATGGACGTTCATACAGCAGAGTGATCTCTCTATACCCAATGGATGTGAATACAGCAGAGTGATCTCTCTATACCAAATGGATGACGATACAGCAGAGTGATCTCTCTATACCCAATGGACGTACATACAGCAGAGTAATCTCTCTATACCCAATGGTTGTCGATACAGCAGAGTGATCTCTCTATACCCAATGGATGACGATAGAGCAGAGTAAACTCTCTATACCCAATGGACGTACATACAGCAGAGTGATCTCTCTATACCCAATGGATGTCGATACAGCAGAGTGATCTCTCTATACCCAATGAATGACGATACAGCAGAGTGATCTCTCTATACCCATGGACGTACATACAGCAGAGTAATCTCTCTATACCCAATGGATGTCGATACAGCAGAGTGATCTCTCTATACCCAATGGATATCGATACAGCAGAGTAATCTCTCAATACCCAATGGATGTCGATACAGCAAAGTGATCTCTCTATACCCAATGGATGATGATACAGCAGAGTGATCTCTCTATACCCAATGGACGTACATACAGCAGAGTGATCTCTCTATACCCAATTGATGACGATACAGCAGAGTGATCTCTCTATACCCAATGGATGTCGATACAGCAGAGTAATCTCTCTATACCCAATGGATGTCGATACAGCAGTGTGACCTCTCTATACCCAATGGATGTCGATACAGCAGAGTAATCTCTCTATACCCAATGGATGTCGATACAGCAGAGTGATCTCTCTATACCCAATGGACGTACATACAACAGAGTGATCTCTCTATACCCAATGGATGTCGATACAGCAGAGTGATCTCTCTATACCCAATGGATGTCGATACAGCAGAGTAATCTCTCTATACCCAATGGATGTCGATACAGCAGAGTGATCTCTCTATACCCAATGGATGTCGATACAGCAGAGTATTCTCTCTTTACCCAATGGATGACGATACAGCAGAGTGATCTCTCTATACACAATTGATGACGATACAGCAGAGTGATCTCTCTATACCCAATGGATGTCGCTACAGCAGAGTGATCTCTCTATACCCAATGGATGTCGATACAGCAGAGTTATCTCTCTATACCCAATGGATGTCGATACAGCAGAGTGATCTCTCTATACCCAATGGACGTACATACAGCAGAGTGATCTCTCTATACCCAATGGATGTCGATACAGCAGAGTGATCTCTCTATACCCAATGGATGTCGATACAGCAGAGTAATCTCTCTATACCCAATGGATGTCGATACAGCAGAGTGATCTCTCTATACCCAATTGGTGTCGATACAGCAGTGTATTCTCTCTATACCCAATGGATGACGATAGAGCAGAGTGATCTCTCTATACCCAATTGATGACGATACAGCAGAGTGATCTCTCTATACCCAATGGATGTCGATACAGCAGAGTAAACTCTCTGTACCCAATGGATGTCGATACAGCAGAGTGATCTCTCTATACCCAATAGATGTCGATACAGCAGAGTGATCTCTCTATACCCAATGGATGTTGATACAGCAGAGTGATCTCTCTATACCCAATGGATATCGATACAGCAGAGTGATCTCTCTATACCCAATGGATGTCGATACAGCAGAGTAATCTCTCTATATCCAATAGATGTCGATACAGCAGAGTAATCTCTCTATACCCAATAGATGTCGATACAGCAGAGTAATCTCTCTATACCCAATAGATGTCGATACAGCAGAGTAATCTCACTATACCCAATAGATGTCGATACAGCAGAGTAATCTCTCTATACCCAATGGACGTTCATACAGCAGAGTGATCTCTCTGTACCCAATGGATGTGAATACAGCAGAGTGATCTCTCTATACCAAATGGATGACGATACAGCAGAGTGATCTCTCTATACCCAATGGACGTACATACAGCAGAGTAATCTCTCTATACCCAATGGTTGTCGATACAGCAGAGTGATCTCTCTATACCCAATGGATGACGATAGAGCAGAGTAAACTCTCTATACCCAATGGACGTACATACAGCAGAGTGATCTCTCTATACCCAATGGATGTCGATACAGCAGAGTGATCTCTCTATACCCAATGAATGACGATACAGCAGAGTGATCTCTCTATACCCATGGACGTACATACAGCAGAGTAATCTCTCTATACCCAATGGATGTCGATACAGCAGAGTGATCTCTCTATACCCAATGGATATCGATACAGCAGAGTAATCTCTCAATACCCAATGGATGTCGATACAGCAAAGTGATCTCTCTATACCCAATGGATGATGATACAGCAGAGTGATCTCTCTATACCCAATGGACGTACATACAGTAGAGTGATCTCTCTATACCCAATTGATGACGATACAGCAGAGTGATCTCTCTATACCCAATGGATGTCGATACAGCAGAGTAATCTCTCTATACCCAATGGATGTCGATACAGCAGTGTGACCTCTCTATACCCAATGGATGTCGATACAGCAGAGTAATCTCTCTATACCCAATGGATGTCGATACAGCAGAGTGATCTCTCTATACCCAATGGACGTACATACAACAGAGTGATCTCTCTATACCCAATGGATGTCGATACAGCAGAGTGATCTCTCTATACCCAATGGATGTCGATACAGCAGAGTAATCTCTCTATACCCAATGGATGTCGATACAGCAGAGTGATCTCTCTATACCCAATGGATGTCGATACAGCAGAGTATTCTCTCTTTACCCAATGGATGACGATACAGCAGAGTGATCTCTCTATACACAATTGATGACGATACAGCAGAGTGATCTCTCTATACCCAATGGATGTCGCTACAGCAGAGTGATCTCTCTATACCCAATGGATGTCGATACAGCAGAGTTATCTCTCTATACCCAATGGATGTCGATACAGCAGAGTGATCTCTCTATACCCAATGGACGTACATACAGCAGAGTGATCTCTCTATACCCAATGGATGTCGATACAGCAGAGTGATCTCTCTATACCCAATGGATGTCGATACAGCAGAGTAATCTCTCTATACCCAATGGATGTCGATACAGCAGAGTGATCTCTCTATACCCAATTGGTGTCGATACAGCAGTGTATTCTCTCTATACCCAATGGATGACGATAGAGCAGAGTGATCTCTCTATACCCAATTGATGACGATACAGCAGAGTGATCTCTCTATACCCAATGGATGTCGATACAGCAGAGTAAACTCTCTGTACCCAATGGATGTCGATACAGCAGAGTGATCTCTCTATACCCAATGGATGTCGATACAGCAGAGTGATCTCTCTATACCAAATGGATGAAGATACAGCAGAGTAATATCTCTATACCCAATGGATGTCGATACAGCAGAGTGATCTCTCTATACCCTATGGATGTCGATACAGCAGAGTAATCTCTCTATACCCAATGGATGTCGATACAGCAGAGTAATCTCTCTATACCCAATGGATGACGATACAGCAGAGTGATCTCTCTATACCCAATGGATGACGATACAGCAGAGTAATCTCTCTATACCCAATGGATGTCGATACAGCAGAGTAATCTCTCTATACCCAATGGACGTACATACAGCAGAGTGATCTCTCTATACCCAATAGATGTCGATACAGCAGAGTAATCTCTCTATACCCATGGACGTACATACAGCTGAGTGATCTCTCTATACCCAATGGATGTCGATACTGCAGAGAGATCTCTCTATACCCAATGGATGTCGATACAGCAGAGTGATCTCTCTATACCCAATGGATATCGATACAGCAGAGTGATCTCTCTATACCCAATGGATGTCGATACAGCAGAGTAATCTCTCTATATCCAATAGATGTCGATACAGCAGAGTAATCTCTCTATACCCAATAGATGTCGATACAGCAGAGTAATCTCTCTATACCCAATAGATGTCGATACAGCAGAGTAATCTCACTATACCCAATAGATGTCGATACAGCAGAGTAATCTCTCTATACCCAATGGACGTTCATACAGCAGAGTGATCTCTCTATACCCAATGGATGTGAATACAGCAGAGTGATCTCTCTATACCAAATGGATGACGATACAGCAGAGTGATCTCTCTATACCCAATGGACGTACATACAGCAGAGTAATCTCTCTATACCCAATGGTTGTCGATACAGCAGAGTGATCTCTCTATACCCAATGGATGACGATAGAGCAGAGTAAACTCTCTATACCCAATGGACGTACATACAGCAGAGTGATCTCTCTATACCCAATGGATGTCGATACAGCAGAGTGATCTCTCTATACCCAATGAATGACGATACAGCAGAGTGATCTCTCTATACCCATGGACGTACATACAGCAGAGTAATCTCTCTATACCCAATGGATGTCGATACAGCAGAGTGATCTCTCTATACCCATGGACGTACATACAGCAGAGTAATCTCTCTGTACCCAATGGATGTCGATACAGCAAAGTGATCTCTCTATACCCAATGGATGATGATACAGCAGAGTGATCTCTCTATACCCAATGGACGTACATACAGCAGAGTGATCTCTCTATACCCAATTGATGACGATACAGCAGAGTGATCTCTCTATACCCAATGGATGTCGATACAGCAGAGTAATCTCTCTATACCCAATGGATGTCGATACAGCAGTGTGACCTCTCTATACCCAATGGATGTCGATACAGCAGAGTAATCTCTCTATACCCAATGGATGTCGATACAGCAGAGTGATCTCTCTATACCCAATGGACGTACATACAACAGAGTGATCTCTCTATACCGAATGGATGTCGATACAGCAGAGTGATCTCTCTATACCCAATGGATGTCGATACAGCAGAGTAATCTCTCTATACCCAATGGATGTCGATACAGCAGAGTGATCTCTCTATACCCAATGGATGTCGATACAGCAGAGTATTCTCTCTTTACCCAATGGATGACGATACAGCAGAGTGATCTCTCTATACACAATTGATGACGATACAGCAGAGTGTTCTCTCTATACCCAATGGATGTCGCTACAGCAGAGTGATCTCTCTATACCCAATGGATGTCGATACAGCAGAGTAATCTCTCTATACCCAATGGATTTCGATACAGCAGAGTGATCTCTCTATACCCAATGGACGTACATACAGCAGAGTGATCTCTCTATACCCAATGGATGTCGATACAGCAGAGTGATCTCTCTATACCCAATGGATGTCGATACAGCAGAGTAATCTCTCTATACCCAATGGATGTCGATACAGCAGAGTGATCTCTCTATACCCAATTGGTGTCGATACAGCAGTGTATTCTCTCTATACCCAATGGATGACGATAGAGCAGAGTGATCTCTCTATACCCAATTGATGACGATACAGCAGAGTGATCTCTCTATACCCAATGGATGTCGATACAGCAGAGTAAACTCTCTGTACCCAATGGATGTCGATACAGCAGAGTGATCTCTCTATACCCAATGGATGTCGATACAGCAGAGTGATCTCTCTATACCAAATGGATGAAGATACAGCAGAGTAATATCTCTATACCCAATGGATGTCGATACAGCAGAGTGATCTCTCTATACCCTATGGATGTCGATACAGCAGAGTAATCTCTCTATACCCAATGGATGTCGATACAGCAGAGTAATCTCTCTATACCCAATGGATGACGATACAGCAGAGTGATCTCTCTATACCCAATGGATGACGATACAGCAGAGTAATCTCTCTATACCCAATGGATGTCGATACAGCAGAGTAATCTCTCTATACCCAATGGACGTACATACAGCAGAGTGATCTCTCTATACCCAATAGATGTCGATACAGCAGAGTAATCTCTCTATACCCATGGACGTACATACAGCTGAGTGATCTCTCTATACCCAATGGATGTCGATACTGCAGAGAGATCTCTCTATACACAATGGACGTACATACAGCAGAGTGTTCTCTCTATACCCAATGGATGTCGATACAGCAGAGTAATCTCTCTATACCCAATGGATGTCGATACAGCAGAGTGATCTCTCTATACCCAATGGATGTCGATACAGCAGAGTAATCTCTCTATACCCAATGGATGTCGATACAGCAGAGTTATCACAGCAGAATGATCTCTCTATACCCAATGGATGTCGATACAGCAGAGTGATCTCTCTATACCCAATGGATGTCGATACAGCAGAGTGATCTCTCTATACTCAATGGATGTCGATACAGCAGAGTGATCTCTCTATACCCAATGGATGACGATACAGCAGAGTAATCTCTCTATACCCAATGGATGTCGATACAGCAGAGTGATCTCTCTATACCCAATGGATGTCGATACAGCAGAGTGATCTCTCTATACCCAATGGATGTCGATACAGCAGAGTGATCCCTCTATACCCAATGGATGTCGATACAGCAGAGTAATCTGTCTATACCCAATGGATGTCGATACAGCAGAGTGATCTCTCTATACCCAATGGATGTCGATACAGCAGAGTGATCTCTCTATACCCAATGGATGACGATACAGCAGAGTAATCTCTCTATACCCAATGGATGTCGATACAGCAGAGTGATCTCTCTATTCCCAATGGATGTCGATACAGCAGAGTAATCTCTCTATACCCAATGGATGTCGATACAGCAGAGTGATCTCTCTATACCCAATGGATGACGATACAGCAGAGTAATCTCTCTATACCCAATGGATGACGATACAGCAGAGTGATCTCTCTATACCCAATGGATGTCGATACAGCAGAGTAATCTCTCTATACCCAATGGATGTCGATACAGCAGAGTGATCTCTCTCTACCCAATGAATGTCGATACATCAGAGTGATCTCTCTATACCCAATGGATGACGATACAGCAGAGTAATCTCTCTATACCCAATGGATGTCGATACAGCAGAGTAATCTCTCTATACCCAATGGATGTCGATACAGCAGAGTAATCTCTCTATACCCAATGGATGTCGATACAGCAGAGTGATCTCTTTATACCCAATGGATGTCGATACAGCAGAGTAATCTCTCTATACCCAATGGATGTCAATACAGCAGAGTGATCTCTCTATACCCAATGGATGACGATACAGCAGAGTGATCTCTCTATACCCAATGGATGTCGATACAGCAGAGTAATCTCTCTATACCCAATGGATGTCGATACAGCAGAGTGATCTCTCTATACCCAATGGATGTCGATACAGCAGAGTAATCTCTCTATACCCAATGGATGTCGATACAGCAGAGTGATCTCTCTATACCCAATCGATGTCGATACAGCAGAGTAATCTCTCTATACCCAATGGATGTCGATACAGCAGAGTGATCTCTCTATACACAATGGATGTCGATACAGCAGAGTAATCTCTCTATACCCAATGGATGTCGATACAGCAGAGTGATCTCTCTATACCCAATGGATGTCGATACATCAGAGTGATCTCTCTATACCCAATGGACGTACATACAGCAGAGTGATCTCTCTATACCCAATGGAGGTCGATACAGCAGAGTAATCTCTCTATACCCATGGACGTACATACAGCAGAGTGATCACTCTATACCCAATGGATGTCGATACAGCAGAGTGATCTCTCTATACCCAATGGATGTCTTTACAGCAGAGTAATCTCTCTATACCCAATGGATGTCGATACAGCAGAGTGATCTCTCTATTCCCAATGGATGTCGATACAGCAGAGTAATCTCTCTATCCCCAATGGATGTCGATACAGCAGAGTGATCTCTCTATACCCAATGGATGACGATACAGCCGAGTAATCTCTCTATACCCAATGGATGACGATACAGCAGAGTGATCTCTCTATACCCAATGGATGTCGATACAGCAGAGTAATCTCTCTATACCCAATGGATGTCGATACAGCAGAGTGATCTCTCTATACCCAATGAATGTCGATACAGCAGAGTGATCTCTCTATACCCAATGGATGACGATACAGCAGAGTAATCTCTCTATACCCAATGGATGTCGATACAGCAGAGTGATCTCTCTATACCCAATGCATGTCGATACAGCAGAGTAATCTCTCTATACCCAATGGATGTCGATACAGCAGAGTGATCTCTTTATACCCAATGGATGTCGATACAGCAGAGTAATCTCTCTTTTCCCATGGATGTCGATACAGCAGAGTGATCTCTCTATACCCAATGGATGACGATACAGCAGAGTGATCTCTCTATACCCAATGGATGTCGATACAGCAGAGTAATCTCTCTATACCCAATGGATGTCGATACAGAAGAGTGATCTCTCTATACCCAATGCATGTCGATACAGCAGAGTAATCTCTCTATACCCAATGGATGTCGATACAGCAGAGTGATCTCTCTATACCCAATCGATGTCGATACAGCAGAGTAATCTCTCTATACCCAATGGATGTCGATACAGCAGAGTGATCTCTCTATACCCAATGGATGTCGATACAGCAGAGTAATCTCTCTATACCCAATGGATGTCGATACAGCAGAGTGATCTCTCTATACCCAATGGATGTCGATACATCAGAGTGATCTCTCTATACCCAATGGACGTACATACAGCAGAGTGATCTCTCTATACCCAATGGAGGTCGATACAGCAGAGTAATCTCTCTATACCCATGGACGTACATACAGCAGAGTAATCTCTATATGCCCAATGGATGTCGATACAGCAGAGTGATCTCTCTATACACAATGGATGTCGATACAGCAGAGTACTCTCTCTATACCCATGGACGTACATACAGCAGAGTGATCACACTATACACAATGGATGTCGATACAGCAGAGTGATCTCTCTATACCCAATGGATGTCTTTACAGCAGAGTAAACTCACTATACCCAATGGATGTCGATACAGCAGAGTGATCTCTCTATACCCAATGGATGTCGATACAGCAGAGTAATCTCTCTATACCCAATGGATGTCGATACAGCAGAGTGATCTCTCTATACCCAATGGATGACGATACAGCAGAGTAATCTGTCTATACCCAATGGATGTCGATACAGCAGAATAATCTCTCTATACCCAATGGATGTCGATACAGCAGAGTAATCTCTCTATACCCAATGGATGTCGATACAGCAGAGAAATCTCTCTATACCCAATGGATGTCGATACAGCAGAGTGATCTCTCTATACCCAATGGATGTCGATACAACAGAGTGATCTCTCTATACCCAATGGATGACGATACAGCAGAGTAATCTCTCTATACCCAATGGATGTCGATACAGCAGAGTGATCTCTCTATACACAATGGATGTCGATACAGCAGAGTGATCTCTCTATACCCAATGGATGTCGATACAGCAGAGTGATCTCTCTATACCCAATGGATGTCGATACAGCAGAGTGATCTCTCTATACCCAATGGATGTCGATACAGCAGAGTAATCTCTCTATACCCAATGGATGTCGATACAGCAGAGTGATCTCTCTATACCCAATGGACGTATATACAGCAGAGTGATCTCTCTATACCCAATGGATGTCGATACAGCAGAGTAATCTCTCTATACCCAATGGATGTCGATACAGCAGAGTAATCTCTCTATACCCAATGGATGTCGATACAGCAGAGTGATCTCTCTATCCCCAATGGATGTCGATACAGCAGAGTAATCTCTCTATACCCAATGGATGTCGATACAGCAGAGTAGTCTCTCTATACCCAATAGATGTCGATACAGCAGAGTAATCTCTCTATACCCAATAGATGTCGATACAGCAGAGTAATCTCTCTATACCCATGGACGTACATACAGCAGAGTGATATCTTTATACCCAATGGATCTCGATACAGCAGAGTGATCTCTCTATACCCAATGGATGTCTATACAGCAGAGTAATCTCTCTATACCCATAAACGTACATACAGCAGAGTGATCTCTCTATACCCAATGGAGGTCGATACAGCAGAGTAATCTCTCTATACCCATGGACGTACATACAGCAGAGTAATCTCTCAATACCCAATGGATGTCGATACAGCAGAGTGATCTCTCTATACCCAATGGATGTCGATACAGCAGAGTAATCTCTCTATACCCAATGGATGTCGATACAGCAGAGTAATCTCTCTATACCCAATGGATGTCGATACAGCAGAGTGATCTCTCTATACCCATTGGATGTCGATACAGCAGAGTGATCTCTCTATACCCAATGGATGTCGATACAGCAGAGTTATCTCTCTATACCCAATGGATGTCGATACAGCAGAGTGACCTCTCTATACCCAATAGATGTCGATACAGCAGAGTAATCTCTCTATACCCAATGGATGTCGATACAGCAGAGTGATCTCTCTATACCCAATAGATGTCGATACAGCAGAGTAATCTCTCTATACCCATGGACGTACGTACAGCAGAGTGATCTCTCTATACCCAATGGATGTCGATACAGCAGAGTGATCTCTCTATACCCAATGGACGTACATATAGCAGAGTGATCTCTCTAAACCCAATGGATGTCGAAACAGCGGAGTAATCTCTCTATACCCAATGGATGTCGATACAGCAGAGTAATCTCTCTATACCCAATGGATGTCGATACAGCAGAGTAATCTCTCTATACCCAATGGATGTCGATACAGCAGAGTAATCTCTCTATACCCAATGGATGTCGATACAGCAGAGTGATCTCTCTATACCCAATGGATGTCGATACAGCAGAGTAATCTCTCTATACCCAATGGATGTCGATACAGCAGAGTTATCACAGCAGAGTGATCTCTCTATACCCAATGGATGTCGATACAGCAGAGTGATCTCTCTATACCCAATGGATGTCGATACAGCAGAGTGATCTCTCTATACTCAATGGATGTCGATACAGCAGAGTGATCTCTCTATACCCAATGGATGACGATACAGCAGAGTAATCTCTCTATACCCAATGGATGTCGATACAGCAGAGTGATCTCTCTATACCCAATGGATGTCGATACAGCAGAGTGATCTCTCTATACCCAATGGATGTCGATACAGCAGAGTGATCTCTCTATACCCAATGGATGTCGATACAGCAGAGTAATCTCTCTATACCCAATGGATGTCGATACAGCAGAGTGATCTCTCTCTACCCAATGGATGTCGATACAGCAGAGTGATCTCTCTATACCCAATGGATGACGATACAGCAGAGTAATCTCTCTATACCCAATGGATGTCGATACAGCAAAGTGATCTCTCTATTCCCAATGGATGTCGATACAGCAGAGTAATCTCTCTATACCCAATGGATGTCGATACAGCAGAGTGATCTCTCTCTACCCAATGAATGTCGATACATCAGAGTGATCTCTCTATACCCAATGGATGACGATACAGCAGAGTAATCTCTCTATACCCAATGGATGTCGATACAGCAGAGTAATCTCTCTATACCCAATGGATGTCGATACAGCAGAGTAATCTCTCTATACCCAATGGATGTCGATACAGCAGAGTGATCTCTTTATACCCAATGGATGTCGATACAGCAGAGTAATCTCTTTATACCCAATGGATGTCGATACAGCAGAGTGATCTCTCTATACCCAATGGATGACGATACAGCAGAGTGATCTCTCTATACCCAATGGATGTCGATACAGCAGAGTAATCTCTCTATACCCAATGGATGTCGATACAGCAGAGTGATCTCTCTATACCCAATGGATGTCGATACAGCAGAGTAATCTCTCTATACCCAATGGATGTCGATACAGCAGAGTGATCTCTCTATACCCAATCGATGTCGATACAGCAGAGTAATCTCTCTATACCCAATGGATGTCGATACAGCAGAGTGATCTCTCTATACACAATGGATGTCGATACAGCAGAGTAATCTCTCTATACCCAATGGATGTCGATACAGCAGAGTGATCTCTCTATACCCAATGGATGTCGATACATCAGAGTGATCTCTCTATACCCAATGGACGTACATACAGCAGAGTGATCTCTCTATACCCAATGGAGGTCGATACAGCAGAGTAATCTCTCTATACCCATGGACGTACATACAGCAGAGTGATCACTCTATACCCAATGGATGTCGATACAGCAGAGTGATCTCTCTATACCCAATGGATGTCTTTACAGCAGAGTAATCTCTCTATACCCAATGGATGTCGATACAGCAGAGTGATCTCTCTATTCCCAATGGATGTCGATACAGCAGAGTAATCTCTCTATCCCCAATGGATGTCGATACAGCAGAGTGATCTCTCTATACCCAATGGATGACGATACAGCCGAGTAATCTCTCTATACCCAATGGATGACGATACAGCAGAGTGATCTCTCTATACCCAATGGATGTCGATACAGCAGAGTAATCTCTCTATACCCAATGGATGTCGATACAGCAGAGTGATCTCTCTATACCCAATGAATGTCGATACAGCAGAGTGATCTCTCTATACCCAATGGATGACGATACAGCAGAGTAATCTCTCTATACCCAATGGATGTCGATACAGCAGAGTGATCTCTCTATACCCAATGCATGTCGATACAGCAGAGTAATCTCTCTATACCCAATGGATGTCGATACAGCAGAGTGATCTCTCTATACTCAATGGATGTCGATACAGCAGAGTGATCTCTCTATACCCAATGGATGACGATACAGCAGAGTAATCTCTCTATACCCAATGGATGTCGATACAGCAGAGTGATCTCTCTATACCCAATGGATGTCGATACAGCAGAGTGATCTCTCTATACCCAATGGATGTCGATACAGCAGAGTGATCTCTCTATACCCAATGGATGTCGATACAGCAGAGTAATCTCTCTATACCCAATGGATGTCGATACAGCAGAGTGATCTCTCTCTACCCAATGGATGTCGATACAGCAGAGTGATCTCTCTATACCCAATGGATGACGATACAGCAGAGTAATCTCTCTATACCCAATGGATGTCGATACAGCAGAGTGATCTCTCTATTCCCAATGGATGTCGATACAGCAGAGTAATCTCTCTATACCCAATGGATGTCGATACAGCAGAGTGATCTCTCTCTACCCAATGAATGTCGATACATCAGAGTGATCTCTCTATACCCAATGGATGACGATACAGCAGAGTAATCTCTCTATACCCAATGGATGTCGATACAGCAGAGTAATCTCTCTATACCCAATGGATGTCGATACAGCAGAGTAATCTCTCTATACCCAATGGATGTCGATACAGCAGAGTGATCTCTTTATACCCAATGGATGTCGATACAGCAGAGTAATCTCTCTATACCCAATGGATGTCGATACAGCAGAGTGATCTCTCTATACCCAATGGATGACGATACAGCAGAGTGATCTCTCTATACCCAATAGATGTCGATACAGCAGAGTAATCTCTCTATACCCATGGACGTACGTTCAGCAGAGTGATCTCTCTATACCCAATGGTTGTCGATACAGCAGAGTGATCTCTCTATACCCAATGGACGTACATACAGCAGAGTGATCTCTCTAAACCCAATGGATGTCGAAACAGCGGAGTAATCTCTCTATACCCAATGGATGTCGATACAGCAGAGTAATCTCTCTATACCCAATGGATGTCGATACAGCAGAGTAATCTCTCTATACCCAATGGATGTCGATACAGCAGAGTAATCTCTCTATACCCAATGGATGTCGATACAGCAGAGTGATCTCTCTATACCCAATGGATGTCGATACAGCAGAGTAATCTCTCTATACCCAATGGATGTCGATACAGCAGAGTTATCACAGCAGAGTGATCTCTCTATACCCAATGGATGTCGATACAGCAGAGTGATCTCTCTATACCCAATGGATGTCGATACAGCAGAGTGATCTCTCTATACCCAATGGATGTCGATACAGCAGAGTAATCTCTCTATACCCATTGGATGTCGATACAGCAGAGTTATCTCTCTATACCCAATGGATGTCGATACAGCAGAGTGATCTCTCTATACCCAATAGATGTCGATACAGCAGAGTAATCCCTCTATACCCAATGGATGTCGATACAGCAGAGTGATCTCTCTATACCCAATGGATATCGATACAGCAGAGTGATCTCTCTATACCCAATGGATGTCGATACAGCAGAGTAATCTCTCTATATCCAATAGATGTCGATACAGCAGAGTAATCTCTCTATACCCAATAGATGTCGATACAGCAGAGTAATCTCTCTATACCCAATAGATGTCGATACAGCAGAGTAATCTCACTATACCCAATAGATGTCGATACAGCAGAGTAATCTCTCTATACCCAATGGACGTTCATACAGCAGAGTGATCTCTCTATACCCAATGGATGTGAATACAGCAGAGTGATCTCTCTATACCAAATGGATGACGATACAGCAGAGTGATCTCTCTATACCCAATGGACGTACATACAGCAGAGTAATCTCTCTATACCCAATGGTTGTCGATACAGCAGAGTGATCTCTCTATACCCAATGGATGACGATAGAGCAGAGTAAACTCTCTATACCCAATGGACGTACATACAGCAGAGTGATCTCTCTATACCCAATGGATGTCGATACAGCAGAGTGATCTCTCTATACCCAATGAATGACGATACAGCAGAGTGATCTCTCTATACCCATGGACGTACATACAGCAGAGTAATCTCTCTATACCCAATGGATGTCGATACAGCAGAGTGATCTCTCTATACCCAATGGATATCGATACAGCAGAGTAATCTCTCAATACCCAATGGATGTCGATACAGCAAAGTGATCTCTCTATACCCAATGGATGATGATACAGCAGAGTGATCTCTCTATACCCAATGGACGTACATACAGCAGAGTGATCTCTCTATACCCAATTGATGACGATACAGCAGAGTGATCTCTCTATACCCAATGGATGTCGATACAGCAGAGTAATCTCTCTATACCCAATGGATGTCGATACAGCAGTGTGACCTCTCTATACCCAATGGATGTCGATACAGCAGAGTAATCTCTCTATACCCAATGGATGTCGATACAGCAGAGTGATCTCTCTATACCCAATGGACGTACATACAACAGAGTGATCTCTCTATACCCAATGGATGTCGATACAGCAGAGTGATCTCTCTATACCCAATGGATGTCGATACAGCAGAGTAATCTCTCTATACCCAATGGATGTCGATACAGCAGAGTGATCTCTCTATACCCAATGGATGTCGATACAGCAGAGTATTCTCTCTTTACCCAATGGATGACGATACAGCAGAGTGATCTCTCTATACACAATTGATGACGATACAGCAGAGTGATCTCTCTATACCCAATGGATGTCGCTACAGCAGAGTGATCTCTCTATACCCAATGGATGTCGATACAGCAGAGTTATCTCTCTATACCCAATGGATGTCGATACAGCAGAGTGATCTCTCTATACCCAATGGACGTACATACAGCAGAGTGATCTCTCTATACCCAATGGATGTCGATACAGCAGAGTGATCTCTCTGTACCCAATGGATGTCGATACAGCAGAGTGATCTCTCTATACCCAATAGATGTCGATACAGCAGAGTGATCTCTCTATACCCAATGGATGTCGATACAGCAGAGTGATCTCTCTATACCCAATGGATATCGATACAGCAGAGTGATCTCTCCATACCCAATGGATGTCGATACAGCAGAGTAATCTCTCTATATCCAATAGATGTCGATACAGCAGAGTAATCTCTCTATACCCAATAGATGTCGATACAGCAGAGTAATCTCTCTATACCCAATAGATGTCGATACAGCAGAGTAATCTCACTATACCCAATAGATGTCGATACAGCAGAGTAATCTCTCTATACCCAATGGACGTTCATACAGCAGAGTGATCTCTCTATACCCAATGGATGTGAATACAGCAGAGTGATCTCTCTATACCAAATGGATGACGATACAGCAGAGTGATCTCTCTATACCCAATGGACGTACATACAGCAGAGTAATCTCTCTATACCCAATGGTTGTCGATACAGCAGAGTGATCTCTCTATACCCAATGGATGTCGATAGAGCAGAGTAAACTCTCTATACCCAATGGACGTACATACAGCAGAGTGATCTCTCTATACCCAATGGATGTCGATACAGCAGAGTGATCTCTCTATACCCAATGAATGACGATACAGCAGAGTGATCTCTCTATACCCATGGACGTACATACAGCAGAGTAATCTCTCTATACCCAATGGATGTCGATACAGCAGAGTGATCTCTCTATACCCAATGGATATCGATACAGCAGAGTAATCTCTCAATACCCAATGGATGTCGATACAGCAAAGTGATCTCTCTATACCCAATGGATGATGATACAGCAGAGTGATCTCTCTATACCCAATGGACGTACATACAGTAGAGTGATCTCTCTATACCCAATTGATGACGATACAGCAGAGTGATCTCTCTATACCCAATGGATGTCGATACAGCAGAGTAATCTCTCTATACCCAATGGATGTCGATACAGCAGTGTGACCTCTCTATACCCAATGGATGTCGATACAGCAGAGTAATCTCTCTATACCCAATGGATGTCGATACAGCAGAGTGATCTCTCTATACCCAATGGACGTACATACAACAGAGTGATCTCTCTATACCCAATGGATGTCGATACAGCAGAGTGATCTCTCTATACCCAATGGATGTCGATACAGCAGAGTAATCTCTCTATACCCAATGGATGTCGATACAGCAGAGTGATCTCTCTATACCCAATGGATGTCGATACAGCAGAGTATTCTCTCTTTACCCAATGGATGACGATACAGCAGAGTGATCTCTCTATACACAATTGATGACGATACAGCAGAGTGATCTCTCTATACCCAATGGATGTCGCTACAGCAGAGTGATCTCTCTATACCCAATGGATGTCGATACAGCAGAGTTATCTCTCTATACCCAATGGATGTCGATACAGCAGAGTGATCTCTCTATACCCAATGGACGTACATACAGCAGAGTGATCTCTCTATACCCAATGGATGTCGATACAGCAGAGTAATCTCTCTATACCCAATGGATGTCGATACAGCAGAGTAATCTCTCTATACCCAATGGATGTCGATACAGCAGAGTGATCTCTCTATACCCAATTGGTGTCGATACAGCAGTGTATTCTCTCTATACCCAATGGATGACGATAGAGCAGAGTGATCTCTCTATACCCAATTGATGACGATACAGCAGAGTGATCTCTCTATACCCAATGGATGTCGATACAGCAGAGTAAACTCTCTGTACCCAATGGATGTCGATACAGCAGAGTGATCTCTCTATACCCAATGGATGTCGATACAGCAGAGTGATCTCTCTATACCAAATGGATGAAGATACAGCAGAGTAATATCTCTATACCCAATGGATGTCGATACAGCAGAGTGATCTCTCTATACCCTATGGATGTCGATACAGCAGAGTAATCTCTCTATACCCAATGGATGTCGATACAGCAGAGTAATCTCTCTATACCCAATGGATGACGATACAGCAGAGTGATCTCTCTATACCCAATGGATGACGATACAGCAGAGTAATCTCTCTATACCCAATGGATGTCGATACAGCAGAGTAATCTCTCTATACCCAATGGACGTACATACAGCAGAGTGATCTCTCTATACCCAATAGATGTCGATACAGCAGAGTAATCTCTCTATACCCATGGACGTACATACAGCTGAGTGATCTCTCTATACCCAATGGATGTCGATACTGCAGAGAGATCTCTCTATACCCAATGGATGTCGATACAGCAGAGTGATCTCTCTATACCCAATGGATATCGATACAGCAGAGTGATCTCTCTATACCCAATGGATGTCGATACAGCAGAGTAATCTCTCTATATCCAATAGATGTCGATACAGCAGAGTAATCTCTCTATACCCAATAGATGTCGATACAGCAGAGTAATCTCTCTATACCCAATAGATGTCGATACAGCAGAGTAATCTCACTATACCCAATAGATGTCGATACAGCAGAGTAATCTCTCTATACCCAATGGACGTTCATACAGCAGAGTGATCTCTCTATACCCAATGGATGTGAATACAGCAGAGTGATCTCTCTATACCAAATGGATGACGATACAGCAGAGTGATCTCTCTATACCCAATGGACGTACATACAGCAGAGTAATCTCTCTATACCCAATGGTTGTCGATACAGCAGAGTGATCTCTCTATACCCAATGGATGACGATAGAGCAGAGTAAACTCTCTATACCCAATGGACGTACATACAGCAGAGTGATCTCTCTATACCCAATGGATGTCGATACAGCAGAGTGATCTCTCTATACCCAATGAATGACGATACAGCAGAGTGATCTCTCTATACCCATGGACGTACATACAGCAGAGTAATCTCTCTATACCCAATGGATGTCGATACAGCAGAGTGATCTCTCTATACCCAATGGATATCGATACAGCAGAGTAATCTCTCAATACCCAATGGATGTCGATACAGCAAAGTGATCTCTCTATACCCAATGGATGATGATACAGCAGAGTGATCTCTCTATACCCAATGGACGTACATACAGCAGAGTGATCTCTCTATACCCAATTGATGACGATACAGCAGAGTGATCTCTCTATACCCAATGGATGTCGATACAGCAGAGTAATCTCTCTATACCCAATGGATGTCGATACAGCAGTGTGACCTCTCTATACCCAATGGATGTCGATACAGCAGAGTAATCTCTCTATACCCAATGGATGTCGATACAGCAGAGTGATCTCTCTATACCCAATGGACGTACATAAAACAGAGTGATCTCTCTATACCCAATGGATGTCGATACAGCAGAGTGATCTCTCTATACCCAATGGATGTCGATACAGCAGAGTAATCTCTCTATACCCAATGGATGTCGATACAGCAGAGTGATCTCTCTATACCCAATGGATGTCGATACAGCAGAGTATTCTCTCTTTACCCAATGGATGACGATACAGCAGAGTGATCTCTCTATACACAATTGATGACGATACAGCAGAGTGATCTCTCTATACCCAATGGATGTCGCTACAGCAGAGTGATCTCTCTATACCCAATGGATGTCGATACAGCAGAGTAATCTCTCTATACCCAATGGATTTCGATACAGCAGAGTGATCTCTCTATACCCAATGGACGTACATACAGCAGAGTGATCTCTCTATACCCAATGGATGTCGATACAGCAGAGTGATCTCTCTATACCCAATGGATGTCGATACAGCAGAGTAATCTCTCTATACCCAATGGATGTCGATACAGCAGAGTGATCTCTCTATACCCAATTGGTGTCGATACAGCAGTGTATTCTCTCTATACCCAATGGATGACGATAGAGCAGAGTGATCTCTCTATACCCAATTGATGACGATACAGCAGAGTGATCTCTCTATACCCAATGGATGTCGATACAGCAGAGTAAACTCTCTGTACCCAATGGATGTCGATACAGCAGAGTGATCTCTCTATACCCAATGGATGTCGATACAGCAGAGTGATCTCTCTATACCAAATGGATGAAGATACAGCAGAGTAATATCTCTATACCCAATGGATGTCGATACAGCAGAGTGATCTCTCTATACCCTATGGATGTCGATACAGCAGAGTAATCTCTCTATACCCAATGGATGTCGATACAGCAGAGTAATCTCTCTATACCCAATGGATGACGATACAGCAGAGTGATCTCTCTATACCCAATGGATGACGATACAGCAGAGTAATCTCTCTATACCCAATGGATGTCGATACAGCAGAGTAATCTCTCTATACCCAATGGACGTACATACAGCAGAGTGATCTCTCTATACCCAATAGATGTCGATACAGCAGAGTAATCTCTCTATACCCATGGACGTACATACAGCTGAGTGATCTCTCTATACCCAATGGATGTCGATACTGCAGAGAGATCTCTCTATACACAATGGACGTACATACAGCAGAGTGATCTCTCTATACCCAATGGATGTCGATACAGCAGAGTAATCTCTCTATACCCAATGGATGTCGATACAGCAGAGTGATCTCTCTATACCCAATGGATGTCGATACAGCAGAGTAATCTCTCTATACCCAATGGATGTCGATACAGCAGAGTTATCACAGCAGAGTGATCTCTCTATACCCAATGGATGTCGATACAGCAGAGTGATCTCTCTATACCCAATGGATGTCGATACAGCAGAGTGATCTCTCTATACTCAATGGATGTCGATACAGCAGAGTGATCTCTCTATACCCAATGGATGACGATACAGCAGAGTAATCTCTCTATACCCAATGGATGTCGATACAGCAGAGTGATCTCTCTATACCCAATGGATGTCGATACAGCAGAGTGATCTCTCTATACCCAATGGATGTCGATACAGCAGAGTGATCCCTCTATACCCAATGGATGTCGATACAGCAGAGTAATCTGTCTATACCCAATGGATGTCGATACAGCAGAGTGATCTCTCTATACCCAATGGATGTCGATACAGCAGAGTGATCTCTCTATACCCAATGGATGACGATACAGCAGAGTAATCTCTCTATACCCAATGGATGTCGATACAGCAGAGTGATCTCTCTATTCCCAATGGATGTCGATACAGCAGAGTAATCTCTCTATACCCAATGGATGTCGATACAACAGAGTGATCTCTCTATACCCAATGGATGACGATACAGCAGAGTAATCTCTCTATACCCAATGGATGACGATACAGCAGAGTGATCTCTCTATACCCAATGGATGTCGATACAGCAGAGTAATCTCTCTATACCCAATGGATGTCGATACAGCAGAGTGATCTCTCTCTACCCAATGAATGTCGATACATCAGAGTGATCTCTCTATACCCAATGGATGACGATACAGCAGAGTAATCTCTCTATACCCAATGGATGTCGATACAGCAGAGTAATCTCTCTATACCCAATGGATGTCGATACAGCAGAGTAATCTCTCTATACCCAATGGATGTCGATACAGCAGAGTGATCTCTTTATACCCAATGGATGTCGATACAGCAGAGTAATCTCTCTATACCCAATGGATGTCGATACAGCAGAGTGATCTCTCTATACCCAATGGATGACGATACAGCAGAGTGATCTCTCTATACCCAATGGATGTCGATACAGCAGAGTAATCTCTCTATACCCAATGGATGTCGATACAGCAGAGTGATCTCTCTATACCCAATGGATGTCGATACAGCAGAGTAATCTCTCTATACCCAATGGATGTCGATACAGCAGAGTGATCTCTCTATACCCAATCGATGTCGATACAGCAGAGTAATCTCTCTATACCCAATGGATGTCGATACAGCAGAGTGATCTCTCTATACACAATGGATGTCGATACAGCAGAGTAATCTCTCTATACCCAATGGATGTCGATACAGCAGAGTGATCTCTCTATACCCAATGGATGTCGATACATCAGAGTGATCTCTCTATACCCAATGGACGTACATACAGCAGAGTGATCTCTCTATACCCAATGGAGGTCGATACAGCAGAGTAATCTCTCTATACCCATGGACGTACATACAGCAGAGTGATCACTCTATACCCAATGGATGTCGATACAGCAGAGTGATCTCTCTATACCCAATGGATGTCTTTACAGCAGAGTAATCTCTCTATACCCAATGGATGTCGATACAGCAGAGTGATCTCTCTATTCCCAATGGATGTCGATACAGCAGAGTAATCTCTCTATCCCCAATGGATGTCGATACAGCAGAGTGATCTCTCTATACCCAATGGATGACAATACAGCCGAGTAATCTCTCTATACCCAATGGATGACGATACAGCAGAGTGATCTCTCTATACCCAATGGATGTCGATACAGCAGAGTAATCTCTCTATACCCAATGGATGTCGATACAGCAGAGTGATCTCTCTATACCCAATGAATGTCGATACAGCAGAGTGATCTCTCTATACCCAATGGATGACGATACAGCAGAGTAATCTCTCTATACCCAATGGATGTCGATACAGCAGAGTGATCTCTCTATACCCAATGCATGTCGATACAGCAGAGTAATCTCTCTATACCCAATGGATGTCGATACAGCAGAGTGATCTCTTTATACCCAATGGATGTCGATACAGCAGAGTAATCTCTCTTTTCCCATGGATGTCGATACAGCAGAGTGATCTCTCTATACCCAATGGATGACGATACAGCAGAGTGATCTCTCTATACCCAATGGATGTCGATACAGCAGAGTAATCTCTCTATACCCAATGGATGTCGATACAGAAGAGTGATCTCTCTATACCCAATGCATGTCGATACAGCAGAGTAATCTCTCTATACCCAATGGATGTCGATACAGCAGAGTGATCTCTCTATACCCAATCGATGTCGATACAGCAGAGTAATCTCTCTATACCCAATGGATGTCGATACAGCAGAGTGATCTCTCTATACCCAATGGATGTCGATACAGCAGAGTAATCTCTCTATACCCAATGGATGTCGATACAGCAGAGTGATCTCTCTATACCCAATGGATGTCGATACATCAGAGTGATCTCTCTATACCCAATGGACGTACATACAGCAGAGTGATCTCTCTATACCCAATGGAGGTCGATACAGCAGAGTAATCTCTCTATACCCATGGACGTACATACAGCAGAGTAATCTCTATATGCCCAATGGATGTCGATACAGCAGAGTGATCTCTCTATACACAATGGATGTCGATACAGCAGAGTACTCTCTCTATACCCATGGACGTACATACAGCAGAGTGATCACACTATACACAATGGATGTCGATACAGCAGAGTGATCTCTCTATACCCAATGGATGTCTTTACAGCAGAGTAAACTCACTATACCCAATGGATGTCGATACAGCAGAGTGATCTCTCTATACCCAATGGATGTCGATACAGCAGAGTAATCTCTCTATACCCAATGGATGTCGATACAGCAGAGTGATCTCTCTATACGCAATGGATGACGATACAGCAGAGTAATCTGTCTATACCCAATGGATGTCGATACAGCAGAATAATCTCTCTATACCCAATGGATGTCGATACAGCAGAGTAATCTCTCTATACCCAATGGATGTCGATACAGCAGAGAAATCTCTCTATACCCAATGGATGTCGATACAGCAGAGTGATCTCTCTATACCCAATGGATGTCGATACAACAGAGTGATCTCTCTATACCCAATGGATGACGATACAGCAGAGTAATCTCTCTATACCCAATGGATGTCGATACAGCAGAGTGATCTCTCTATACACAATGGATGTCGATACAGCAGAGTGATCTCTCTATACCCAATGGATGTCGATACAGCAGAGTGATCTCTCTATACCCAATGGATGTCGATACAGCAGAGTGATCTCTCTATACCCAATGGATGTCGATACAGCAGAGTAATCTCTCTATACCCAATGGATGTCGATACAGCAGAGTGATCTCTCTATACCCAATGGACGTATATACAGCAGAGTGATCTCTCTATACCCAATGGATGTCGATACAGCAGAGTAATCTCTCTATACCCAATGGATGTCGATACAGCAGAGTAATCTCTCTATACCCAATGGATGTCGATACAGCAGAGTGATCTCTCTATCCCCAATGGATGTCGATACAGCAGAGTAATCTCTCTATACCCAATGGATGTCGATACAGCAGAGTAATCTCTCTATACCCAATGGATGTCGATACAGCAGAGTAATCTCTCTATACCCAATGGATGTCGATACAGCAGAGTGATCTCTCTATCCCCAATAGATGTCGATACAGCAGAGTAATCTCTCTATACCCAATAGATGTCGATACAGCAGAGTAATCTCTCTATACCCATGGACGTACATACAGCAGAGTGATATCTTTATACCCAATGGATCTCGATACAGCAGAGTGATCTCTCTATACCCAATGGATGTCTATACAGCAGAGTAATCTCTCTATACCCATAAACGTACATACAGCAGAGTGATCTCTCTATACCCAATGGAGGTCGATACAGCAGAGTAATCTCTCTATACCCATGGACGTACATACAGCAGAGTAATCTCTCAATACCCAATGGATGTCGATACAGCAGAGTGATCTCTCTATACCCAATGGATGTCGATACAGCAGAGTAATCTCTCTATACCCAATGGATGTCGATACAGCAGAGTAATCTCTCTATACCCAATGGATGTCGATACAGCAGAGTGATCTCTCTATACCCATTGGATGTCGATACAGCAGAGTGATCTCTCTATACCCAATGGATGTCGATACAGCAGAGTTATCTCTCTATACCCAATGGATGTCGATACAGCAGAGTGACCTCTCTATACCCAATAGATGTCGATACAGCAGAGTAATCTCTCTATACCCAATGGATGTCGATACAGCAGAGTGATCTCTCTATACCCAATAGATGTCGATACAGCAGAGTAATCTCTCTATACCCATGGACGTACGTACAGCAGAGTGATCTCTCTATACCCAATGGATGTCGATACAGCAGAGTGATCTCTCTATACCCAATGGACGTACATATAGCAGAGTGATCTCTCTAAACCCAATGGATGTCGAAACAGCGGAGTAATCTCTCTATACCCAATGGATGTCGATACAGCAGAGTAATCTCTCTATACCCAATGGATGTCGATACAGCAGAGTAATCTCTCTATACCCAATGGATGTCGATACAGCAGAGTAATCTCTCTATACCCAATGGATGTCGATACAGCAGAGTGATCTCTCTATACCCAATGGATGTCGATACAGCAGAGTAATCTCTCTATACCCAATGGATGTCGATACAGCAGAGTTATCACAGCAGAGTGATCTCTCTATACCCAATGGATGTCGATACAGCAGAGTGATCTCTCTATACCCAATGGATGTCGATACAGCAGAGTGATCTCTCTATACTCAATGGATGTCGATACAGCAGAGTGATCTCTCTATACCCAATGGATGACGATACAGCAGAGTAATCTCTCTATACCCAATGGATGTCGATACAGCAGAGTGATCTCTCTATACCCAATGGATGTCGATACAGCAGAGTGATCTCTCTATACCCAATGGATGTCGATACAGCAGAGTGATCTCTCTATACCCAATGGATGTCGATACAGCAGAGTAATCTCTCTATACCCAATGGATGTCGATACAGCAGAGTGATCTCTCTCTACCCAATGGATGTCGATACAGCAGAGTGATCTCTCTATACCCAATGGATGACGATACAGCAGAGTAATCTCTCTATACCCAATGGATGTCGATACAGCAAAGTGATCTCTCTATTCCCAATGGATGTCGATACAGCAGAGTAATCTCTCTATACCCAATGGATGTCGATACAGCAGAGTGATCTCTCTCTACCCAATGAATGTCGATACATCAGAGTGATCTCTCTATACCCAATGGATGACGATACAGCAGAGTAATCTCTCTATACCCAATGGATGTCGATACAGCAGAGTAATCTCTCTATACCCAATGGATGTCGATACAGCAGAGAAATCTCTCTATACCCAATGGATGTCGATACAGCAGAGTGATCTCTTTATACCCAATGGATGTCGATACAGCAGAGTAATCTCTTTATACCCAATGGATGTCGATACAGCAGAGTGATCTCTCTATACCCAATGGATGACGATACAGCAGAGTGATCTCTCTATACCCAATGGATGTCGATACAGCAGAGTAATCTCTCTATACCCAATGGATGTCGATACAGCAGAGTGATCTCTCTATACCCAATGGATGTCGATACAGCAGAGTAATCTCTCTATACCCAATGGATGTCGATACAGCAGAGTGATCTCTCTATACCCAATCGATGTCGATACAGCAGAGTAATCTCTCTATACCCAATGGATGTCGATACAGCAGAGTGATCTCTCTATACACAATGGATGTCGATACAGCAGAGTAATCTCTCTATACCCAATGGATGTCGATACAGCAGAGTGATCTCTCTATACCCAATGGATGTCGATACATCAGAGTGATCTCTCTATACCCAATGGACGTACATACAGCAGAGTGATCTCTCTATACCCAATGGAGGTCGATACAGCAGAGTAATCTCTCTATACCCATGGACGTACATACAGCAGAGTGATCACTCTATACCCAATGGATGTCGATACAGCAGAGTGATCTCTCTATACCCAATGGATGTCTTTACAGCAGAGTAATCTCTCTATACCCAATGGATGTCGATACAGCAGAGTGATCTCTCTATTCCCAATGGATGTCGATACAGCAGAGTAATCTCTCTATCCCCAATGGATGTCGATACAGCAGAGTGATCTCTCTATACCCAATGGATGATGATACAGCCGAGTAATCTCTCTATACCCAATGGATGACGATACAGCAGAGTGATCTCTCTATACCCAATGGATGTCGATACAGCAGAGTAATCTCTCTATACCCAATGGATGTCGATACAGCAGAGTGATCTCTCTATACCCAATGAATGTCGATACAGCAGAGTGATCTCTCTATACCCAATGGATGACGATACAGCAGAGTAATCTCTCTATACCCAATGGATGTCGATACAGCAGAGTGATCTCTCTATACCCAATGCATGTCGATACAGCAGAGTAATCTCTCTATACCCAATGGATGTCGATACAGCAGAGTGATCTCTCTATACTCAATGGATGTCGATACAGCAGAGTGATCTCTCTATACCCAATGGATGACGATACAGCAGAGTAATCTCTCTATACCCAATGGATGTCGATACAGCAGAGTGATCTCTCTATACCCAATGGATGTCGATACAGCAGAGTGATCTCTCTATACTCAATGGATGTCGATACAGCAGAGTGATCTCTCTATACCCAATGGATGTCGATACAGCAGAGTAATCTCTCTATACCCAATGGATGTCGATACAGCAGAGTGATCTCTCTCTACCCAATGGATGTCGATACAGCAGAGTGATCTCTCTATACCCAATGGATGACGATACAGCAGAGTAATCTCTCTATACCCAATGGATGTCGATACAGCAGAGTGATCTCTCTATTCCCAATGGATGTCGATACAGCAGAGTAATCTCTCTATACCCAATGGATGTCGATACAGCAGAGTGATCTCTCTCTACCCAATGAATGTCGATACATCAGAGTGATCTCTCTATACCCAATGGATGACGATACAGCAGAGTAATCTCTCTATACCCAATGGATGTCGATACAGCAGAGTAATCTCTCTATACCCAATGGATGTCGATACAGCAGAGTAATCTCTCTATACCCAATGGATGTCGATACAGCAGAGTGATCTCTTTATACCCAATGGATGTCGATACAGCAGAGTAATCTCTCTATACCCAATGGATGTCGATACAGCAGAGTGATCTCTCTATACCCAATGGATGACGATACAGCAGAGTGATCTCTCTATACCCAATGGATGTCGATACAGCAGAGTAATCTCTCTATACCCAATGGATGTCGATACAGCAGAGTGATCTCTCTATACCCAATGGATGTCGATACAGCAGAGTAATCTCTCTATACCCAATGGATGTCGATACAGCAGAGTGATCTCTCTATACCCAATCGATGTCGATACAGCAGAGTAATCTCTCTATACCCAATGGATGTCGATACAGCAGAGTGATCTCTCTATACACAATGGATGTCGATACAGCAGAGTAATCTCTCTATACCCAATGGATGTCGATACAGCAGAGTGATCTCTCTATACCCAATGGATGTCGATACATCAGAGTGATCTCTCTATACCCAATGGACGTACATACAGCAGAGTGATCTCTCTATACCCAATGGAGGTCGATACAGCAGAGTAATCTCTCTATACCCATGGACGTACATACAGCAGAGTGATCACTCTATACCCAATGGATGTCGATACAGCAGAGTGATCTCTCTATACCCAATGGATGTCTTTACAGCAGAGTAATCTCTCTATACCCAATGGATGTCGATACAGCAGAGTGATCTCTCTAATCCCAATGGATGTCGATACAGCAGAGTAATCTCTCTATCCCCAATGGATGTCGATACAGCAGAGTGATCTCTCTATACCCAATGGATGACGATACAGCCGAGTAATCTCTCTATACCCAATGGATGACGATACAGCAGAGTGATCTCTCTATACCCAATGGATGTCGATACAGCAGAGTAATCTCTCTATACCCAATGGATGTCGATACAGCAGAGTGATCTCTCTATACCCAATGAATGTCGATACAGCAGAGTGATCTCTCTATACCCAATGGATGACGATACAGCAGAGTAATCTCTCTATACCCAATGGATGTCGATACAGCAGAGTGATCTCTCTATACCCAATGCATGTCGATACAGCAGAGTAATCTCTCTATACCCAATGGATGTCGATACAGCAGAGTGATCTCTTTATACCCAATGGATGTCGATACAGCAGAGTAATCTCTCTTTTCCCAATGGATGTCGATACAGCAGAGTGATCTCTCTATACCCAATGGATGACGATACAGCAGAGTGATCTCTCTATACCCAATGGATGTCGATACAGCAGAGTAATCTCTCTATACCCAATGGATGTCGATACAGCAGAGTGATCTCTCTATACCCAATGCATGTCGATACAGCAGAGTTATCTCTCTATACCCAATGGATGTCGATACAGCAGAGTGATCTCTCTATACCCAATCGATGTCGATACAGCAGAGTAATCTCTCTATACCCAATGGATGTCGATACAGCAGAGTGATCTCTCTATACCCAATGGATGTCGATACAGCAGAGTAATCTCTCTATACCCAATGGATGTCGATACAGCAGAGTGATCTCTCTATACCCAATGGATGTCGATACATCAGAGTGATCTCTCTATACCCAATGGACGTACATACAGCAGAGTGATCTCTCTATACCCAATGGAGGTCGATACAGCAGAGTAATCTCTCTATACCCATGGACGTACATACAGCAGAGTAATCTCTATATGCCCAATGGATGTCGATACAGCAGAGTGATCTCTCTATACACAATGGATGTCGATACAGCAGAGTACTCTCTCTATACCCATGGACGTACATACAGCAGAGTGATCACACTATACACAATGGATGTCGATACAGCAGAGTGATCTCTCTATACCCAATGGATGTCTTTACAGCAGAGTAAACTCACTATACCCAATGGATGTCGATACAGCAGAGTGATCTCTCTATACCCAATGGATGTCGATACAGCAGAGTAATCTCTCTATACCCAATGGATGTCGATACAGCAGAGTGATCTCTCTATACCCAATGGATGACGATACAGCAGAGTAATCTGTCTATACCCAATGGATGTCGATACAGCAGAATAATCTCTCTATACCCAATGGATGTCGATACAGCAGAGTAATCTCTCTATACCCAATGGATGTCGATACAGCAGAGTAATCTCTCTATACCCAATGGATGTCGATACAGCAGAGTGATCTCTCTATACCCAATGGATGTCGATACAACAGAGTGATCTCTCTATACCCAATGGATGACGATACAGCAGAGTAATCTCTCTATACCCAATGGATGTCGATACAGCAGAGTGATCTCTCTATACACAATGGATGTCGATACAGCAGAGTGATCTCTCTATACCCAATGGATGTCGATACAGCAGAGTGATCTCTCTATACCCAATGGATGTCGATACAGCAGAGTGATCTCTCTATACCCAATGGATGTCGATACAGCAGAGTAATCTCTCTATACCCAATGGATGTCGATACAGCAGAGTGATCTCTCTATACCCAATGGACGTATATACAGCAGAGTGATCACTCTATACCCAATGGATGTCGATACAGCAGAGTAATCTCTCTATACCCAATGGATGTCGATACAGCAGAGTAATCTCTCTATACCCAATGGATGTCGATACAGCAGAGTGATCTCTCTATCCCCAATGGATGTCGATACAGCAGAGTAATCTCTCTATACCCAATGGATGTCGATACAGCAGAGTAGTCTATCTATACCCAATAGATGTCGATACAGCAGAGTAATCTCTCTATACCCAATGGATGTCGATACAGCAGAGTAATCTCTCTATACCCAATGGATGTCGATACAGCAGAGTGATCTCTCTATACCCAATGGATGTCGATACAGCAGAGTAATCTCTCTATACCCATAAACGTACATACAGCAGAGTGATCTCTCTATACCCAATGGAGGTCGATACAGCAGAGTAATCTCTCTATACCCATGGACGTACATACAGCAGAGTAATCTCTCAATACCCAATGGATGTCGATACAGCAGAGTGATCTCTCTATACCCAATGGATGTCGATACATCAGAGTGATCTCTCTATACCCAATGGACGTACATACAGCAGAGTGATCTCTCTATACCCAATGGAGGTCGATACAGCAGAGTAATCTCTCTATACCCATGGACGTACATACAGCAGAGAGATCTCTCTATACCCAATGGATGTCTTTACAGCAGAGTAAACTCTCTATACCCAATGGATGTCGATACAGCAGAGTGATCTCTCTATACCCAATAGATGTCGATACAGCAGAGTAATCTCTCTATACCCAATGGATGTCGATACAGCAGAGTAATCTCTCTATACCCAATGGATGTCGATACAGCAGAGTGATCTCTCTATACCCAATGGATGACGATACAGCAGAGTGATCTCTCTATACCCAATGGATGTCGATACAGCAGAGTGATCTCTCTATACCCAATGGATGTCGATACAGCAGAGTGATCTCTCTATACCCAATGGATGTCGATACAGCAGAGTGATCTCTCTATACCCAATGGATGTCGATACAGCAGTGTGATCTCTCTATACCCAATGCATGTCGATACAGCAGAGTGATCTCTCTATACCCAATGGATGTCGATACAGCAGAGTGATCTCTCTATACCCAATGGATGACGATACAGCAGAGTGATCTCTCTATACCCAATGGATGTCGATACAGCAGAGTGATCTCTCTATACCCAATGGATGTCGATACAGCAGAGTGATCTCTCTATACCCAATGGATGTCGATACAGCAGAGTGATCTCTCTATACCCAATGGATGTCGATACAGCAGTGTGATCTCTCTATACCCAATGCATGTCGATACAGCAGAGTGATCTCTCTATACCCAATGGATGTCGATACAGCAGAGTGATCTCTCTATACCCAATGGATGTCGATACAGCAGAGTGATCTCTCTATACCCAATGGATGTCGATACAGCAGTGTGATCTCTCTATACCCAATGCATGTCGATACAGCAGAGTGATCTCTCTATACCCAATGGATGTCGATACAGCAGAGTGATCTCTCTATACCCAATGGATGTCGATACAGCAGAGTGATCTCTCTATACCCAATGGATGTCGATACAGCAGAGTGATCTCTCTATACCCAATGGATGTCGATACAGCAGTGTGATCTCTCTATACCCAATGGATGTCGATACAGCAGAGTGTTCTCTCTATACCCAATGGATGTCGATACAGCAGAGTAATCTCTCTATACCCAATGGATGTCGATACAGCAGAGTAATCTCTCTATACCCAATGGATGACGATACAGCAGAGTAATCACTCTATACACAATGGATGTCGATACAGCAGAGTAATCACTCTATACACAATGGATGTCGATACAGCAGAGTGATCTCTCTATACCCAATGGATGACGATACAGCAGAGTAATCTCTCTATACCCAATGGATGACGATACAGCAGAGTAATCACTCTATACACAATGGATGTCGATACAGCAGAGTAATCACTCTATACACAATGGATGTCGATACAGCAGAGTGATCTCTCTATACCCAATGGATGACGATACAGCAGAGTAATCTCTCTATACCCAATGGATGACGATACAGCAGAGTAATCACTCTATACCCAATGGATGACGATACAGCAGAGTAATCACTCTATACCCAATGGATGTCGATACAGCAGAGTAATCTCTCTATACCCAATGGATGACGATACAGCAGAGTAATCACTCTATACCCAATGGATGACGATACAGCAGAGTAATCTCTCTATACCCAATGGATGACGATACAGCAGAGTAATCTCTCTATACCCAATGGATGACGATACAGCAGAGTAATCTCTCTATACCCAATGGATGACGATACAGCAGAGTAATCACTCTATACCCAATGGATGACGATACAGCAGAGTAATCTCTCTATACCCAATGGATGACGATACAGCAGAGTAATCTCTCTATACCCAATGGATGACGATACAGCAGAGTAATCACTCTATACCCAATGGATGTCGATACAGCAGAGTAATCACTCTATACACAATGGATGTCGATACAGCAGAGTGATCTCTCTATACCCAATGGATGACGATACAGCAGAGTAATCTCTCTATACCCAATGGATGACGATACAGCAGAGTAATCACTCTATACCCAATGGATGACGATACAGCAGAGTAATCACTCTATACCCAATGGATGTCGATACAGCAGAGTAATCACTCTATACCCAATGGATGTCGATACAGCAGAGTAATCACTCTATACCCAATGGATGACGATACAGCAGAGTAATCACTCTATACCCAATGGATGTCGATACAGCAGAGTAATCTCTCTATACCCAATGGATGACGATACAGCAGAGTAATCACTCTATACCCAATGGATGTCGATACAGCAGAGTAATCTCTCTATACCCAATGGATGACGATACAGCAGAGTGATCTCTCTATACCCAATGGATGTCGATACAACAGAGTAATCTCTCTATACCCAATGGATGTCGATACAGCAGAGTGATCTCTCTATACACAATGGATGTCGATACAGCAGAGTGATCTCTCTATACCCAACGGATGTTGATACAGCAGAGTAATCTCTCTATACACAATGGATGTCGATACAGCAGAGTGATCTCTCTATACCCAATGGATGACGATACAACAGAGTAATCTCTCTATACCCAATGGATGTCGATACAGCAGAGTAATCTCTCTATACACAATGGATGTCGATACAGCAGAGTGATCTCTCTATACCCAATGGATGACGATACAACAGAGTAATCTCTCTATACCCAATGGATGTCGATACAGCAGAGTGATCTCTCTATACCCAACGGATGTTGATACAGCAGAGTAATCTCTCTATACCCAATGGATGTCGATACAGCAGAGTGATCTCTCTATAGCCAATGCATGTCGATACAGCAGAGTGATCTCTCTATACCCAATGGATGACGATACAGCAGAGTAATCACTCTATACCCAATGGATGTCGATACAGCAGAGTGATCTCTCTATACCCAACGGATGTTGATACAGCAGAGTAATCTCTCTATACCCAATGGATGTCGATACAGCAGAGTGATCTCTCTATAGCCAATGCATGTCGATACAGCAGAGTGATCTCTCTATACCCAATGGATGACGATACAGCAGAGTAATCTCTCTATACACAATGGATGTCGATACAGCAGAGTGTTCTCTCTATACCCAATGGATGTCGATACAGCAGAGTAATCTCTCTATACCCAATGCATGTCGATACAGCAGAGTGATCTCTCTATAGCCAATGCATGTCGATACAGCAGAGTGATCTCTCTATACCCAATGCATGTCGATACAGCAGAGTGATCTCTCTATACCCAATGCATGTCGATACAGCAGAGTGATCTCTCTATACCCAATGGATGACGATACAGCAGAGTGTTCTCTCTATACCCAATGGATGACGATACAGCAGAGTAATCTCTCTATACCCAATGGATGTCGATACGGCAGAGTGATCTCTCTATACCCAATGCATGTCGATACAGCAGAGTGATCTCTCTATACACAATGGATGTCGATACAGCAGAGTAATCTCTCTATACCCAATGGATGACGATACAGCAGAGTGATCTCTCTATACCCAATGGATGTCGATACAGCAGAGTGATCTCTCTATACCCAATGGATGTCGATACAGCAGAGTGATCTCTCTATACCCAATGGATGACGATACAGCAGAGTGATCTCTCTATACCCAATGGATGTCGATACAGCAGAGTGATCTCTCTATACCCAATGGATGTCGATACAGCAGAGTGATCTCTCTATACCCAATGGATGACGATACAGCAGAGTAATCTCTCTATACCCAATGGATGTCGATACAGCAGAGTGATCTCTCTATACCCAATGGATGTCGATACAGCAGAGTGATCTCTCTATACCCAATGGATGTCGATACAGCAGAGAAATCTCTCTATACCCAATGGATGTCGATACAGCAGAGTGATCTCTCTATACCCAATGGATGTCGATACAGCAGAGTAATCTCTCTATACCCAATGGATGACGATACAGCAGAGTAATCTCTCTATACCCAATGGATGTCGATACAGCAGAGTAATCTCTCTATACCCAATGGATGACGATACAGCAGAGTAATCTCTCTATACACAATGGATGTCGATACAGCAGAGAAATCTCTCTATACCCAATGGATGTCGATACAGCAGAGTAATCTCTCTATACACAATGGATGACGATACAGCAGAGTAATCACTCTATACACAATGGATGTCGATACAGCAGAGAAATCTCTCTATACCCAATGGATGACGATACAGCAGAGTAATCTCTCTATACCCAATGGATGTCGATACAGCAGAGAAATCTCTCTATACCCAATGGATGTCGATACAGCAGAGTGATCTCTCTATACCCAATGGATGTCGATACAGCAGAGTGATCTCTCTATACCCAATGGATGTCGATACAGCAGAGTGATCTCTCTATACCCAATGGATGACGATACAGCAGAGTGATCTCTCTATACCCAATGGATGTCGATACAGCAGAGTGATCTCTCTATACCCAATGGATGACGATACAGCAGAGTGATCTCTCTATACCCAATGGATGTCGATACAGCAGAGTGATCTCTCTATACCCAATGGATGACGATACAGCAGAGTAATCTCTCTATACCCAATGGATGACGATACAGCAGAGTGATCTCTCTATACCCAATGGATGTCGATACAGCAGAGTGATCTCTCTATACCCAATGGATGTCGATACAGCAGAGTGATCTCTCTATACCCAATGGATGACGATACAGCAGAGTGATCTCTCTATACCCAATGGATGTCGATACAGCAGAGTGATCTCTCTATACCCAATGGATGTCGATACAGCAGAGTGATCTCTCTATACCCAATGGATGACGATACAGCAGAGTAATCTCTCTATACCCAATGGATGTCGATACAGCAGAGTGATCTCTCTATACCCAATGGATGTCGATACAGCAGAGTGATCTCTCTATACCCAATGGATGTCGATACAGCAGAGAAATCTCTCTATACCCAATGGATGTCGATACAGCAGAGTGATCTCTCTATACCCAATGGATGTCGATACAGCAGAGTAATCTCTCTATACCCAATGGATGACGATACAGCAGAGTAATCTCTCTATACCCAATGGATGACGATACAGCAGAGTAATCTCTCTATACACAATGGATGACGATACAGCAGAGTAATCTCTCTATACACAATGGATGACGATACAGCAGAGTAATCTCTCTATACACAATGGATGACGATACAGCAGAGTAATCTCTCTATACACAATGGATGACGATACAGCAGAGTGATCTCTCTATACACAATGGATGTCGATACAGCAGAGTAATCACTCTATACCCAATGGATGTCGATACAGCAGAGTGATCTCTCTATACCCAATGGATGTCGATACAGCAGAGTAATCTCTCTATACCCAATGGATGACGATACAGCAGAGTAATCTCTCTATACCCAATGGATGTCGATACAGCAGAGTGATCTCTCTATACCCAATGGATGTCGATACAGCAGAGAAATCTCTCTATACCCAATGGATGTCGATACAGCAGAGTAATCTCTCTATACCCAATGGATGACGATACAGCAGAGTAATCTCTCTATACACAATGGATGACGATACAGCAGAGTGATCTCTCTATACACAATAGATGTCGATACAGCAGAGTAATCTCTCTATACCCAATGGATGTCGATACAGCAGAGTAATCTCTCTATACCCAATGGATATCGATACAGCAGAGTAATCTCTCTATACCCAATGGATGTCGATACAGCAGAGTGATCTCTCTATACCCAATGGATGTTGATACAGCAGAGTGATCTCTCTATACCCAATGCATGTCGATACAGCAGAGAAATCTCTCTATACCCAATGGATGTCGATACAGCAGAGTGATCTCTCTATACCCAATGGATGTCGATACAGCAGAGTAATCTCTCTATACCCAATGGATGACGATACAGCAGAGTAATCACTCTATACACAATGGATGTCGATACAGCAGAGAAATCACTCTATACACAATGGATGTCGATACAGCAGAGTAATCACTCTATACACAATGGATGTCGATACAGCAGAGTAATCTCTCTATACCCAATGCATGTCGATACAGCAGAGAAATCTCTCTATACCCAATGGATGTCGATACAGCAGAGTGATCTCTCTATACCCAATGGATGTCGATACAGCAGAGAAATCTCTCTATACCCAATGGATGTCGATACAGCAGAGTAATCACTCTATACACAATGGATGTCGATACAGCAGAGAAATCTCTCTATACCCAATGGATGTCGATACAGCAGAGTGATCTCTCTATACCCAATGGATGTCGATACAGCAGAGTAATCACTCTATACACAATGGATGTCGATACAGCAGAGAAATCTCTCTATACCCAATGGATGTCGATACAGCAGAGTAATCACTCTATACACAATGGATGTCGATACAGCAGAGAAATCTCTCTATACCCAATGGATGTCGATACAGCAGAGTGATCTCTCTATACCCAATGGATGTCGATACAGCAGAGTAATCACTCTATACACAATGGATGTCGATACAGCAGAGAAATCTCTCTATACCCAATGGATGTCGATACAGCAGAGTGATCTCTCTATACCCAATGGATGTCGATACAGCAGAGTGATCTCTCTATACCCAATGGATGTCGATACAGCAGAGTAATCTCTCTATACCCAATGGATGTCGATACAGCAGAGTGATCTCTCTATACACAATGGATGTCGATACAGCAGAGAAATCTCTCTATACCCAATGGATGTCGATACAGCAGAGTGATCTCTCTATACCCAATGGATGACGATACAGCAGAGTAATCTCTCTATACCCAATGGATGTCGATACAGCAGAGTGATCTCTCTATACCCAATGGATGACGATACAGCAGAGTAATCTCTCTATACCCAATGGATGTCGATACAGCAGAGTGATCTCTCTATACCCAATAGATGTCGATACAGCAGAGTGAACTCTCTATACCCAATGGATGTCGATACAGCAGAGTGATCTCTCTATACCCAATGGATGACGATACAGCAGAGTAATCACTCTATACACAATGGATGTCGATACAGCAGAGAAATCTCTCTATACCCAATGGATGTCGATACAGCAGAGTGATCTCTCTATACCCAATGGATGACGATACAGCAGAGTGATCTCTCTATACACAATGGATGTCGATACAGCAGAGTAATCTCTCTATACCCAATGGATGTCTTTACAGCAGAGTAAACTCTCTATACCCAATGGATGTCGATACAGCAGAGTGATCTCTCTATACCCAATGGATGTCGATACAGCAGAGAAATCTCTCTATACCCAATGGATGTCGATACAGCAGAGTGATCTCTCTATACCCAATGGATGTCGATACAGCAGAGTGATCTCTCTATACCCAATGGATGTCGATACAGCAGAGTAATCTCTCTATACCCAATGGATGTCGATACAGCAGAGTGATCTCTCTATACCCAATAGATATCGATACAGCAGAGTAATCTCTCTATACCCAATGGATGTCGATACAGCAGAGTAATCTCTCTATACCCAATGGATGTCGATACAGCAGAGTGATCTCTCTATACCCAATGGATGTCGATACAGCAGAGTGATCTCTCTATACCCAATGGATGACGATACAGCAGAGTGATCTCTCTATACCCAATGGATGTCGATACAGCAGAGTGATCTCTCTATACACAATGGATGTCGATACAGCAGAGTGATCTCTCTATAACCAATGGATGTCGATACAGCAGAGTGATCTCTCTATACCCAATGGATGTCGATACAGCAGAGTGATCTCTCTATACCCAATGGATGTCGATACAGCAGAGTAATCTCTCTATACACAATGGATGTCGATACAGCAGAGTGATCTCTCTATACCCAATGCATGTCGATACAGCAGAGTGATCTCTCTATACCCAATGGATGACGATACAGCAGAGTGATCTCTCTATACACAATGGATGTCGATACAGCAGAGTGATCTCTCTATACCCAATGCATGTCGATACAGCAGAGTGATCTCTCTATACACAATGGATGTCGATACAGCAGAGTGTTCTCTCTATACCCAATGGATGTCGATACAGCAGAGTGATCTCTCTATACCCAATGCATGTCGATACAGCAGAGTGATCTCTCTATACCCAATGCATGTCGATACAGCAGAGTGATCTCTCTATACACAATGAATGTCGATACAGCAGAGTGTTCTCTCTATACCCAATGGATGTCGATACAGCAGAGTAATCTCTCTATACCCAATGGAGGTCGATACAGCAGAGTGATCTCTCTATACCCAATGGATGATGATACAGCAGAGTAATCTCTCTATACCCAATGGATGACGATACAGCAGAGTGATCTCTCTATACCCAATGGATGTCGATACAGCAGAGTAATCTCTCTATACCCAATGGATGTCGATACAGCAGAGTGATCTCTCTATACCCAATGGATGTCGATACAGCAAAGTGATCTCTCTATACCCAATGGATGACGATACAGCAGAGTAATCTCTCTAAACCCAATGGATGTCGATACAGCAGAGTGATCTCTCTATACCCAATGGATGTCGATACAGCAGAGTAATCTCGCTATACCCAATGGATGTCGATACAGCAGAGTGATATCTTTATACCCAATGGATGTCGATACAGCAGAGTAATCTCTCTATACCCAATGGATGTCGATACAGCAGAGTGATCTCTCTATACCCAATGGATGTCGATACAGCAGAGTGATCTCTCTATACCCAATGGATGTCGATACAGCAGGGTGATCTCTCTATACCCAATGGACGTACATACAGCAGAGTGATCACTCTATACCCAATGGATGTCGATACAGCATAGTAATCTCTCTATACCCAATGGATGTCGATACAGCAGAGTGATCTCTCTATACCCAATGGATGTCGATACAGCAGAGTAATCTCTCTATACCCAATGGATGTCGATACGGCAGAGTAATCTCTCTATACCCAATGGATGTCGATACAGCAGAGTGATCTCTCTATACCCAATGGATGTCGATACAGCAGATTGATCTCTCTATACCCAATGGATGTCGATACAGCAGAGTAATCTCTCTATACCCAATGGATGTCGATACGGCAGAGTGATCTCTCTATCCCCAATGGATGTCGATACAGCAGAGTAATCTCTCTATACCCAATGTATGTCGATACAGCAGAGTGATCTCTCTATACCCAATGGATGTCGATACAGCAGAGTAATCTCTCTATACCCTATAGATGTCGATACAGCAGAGTGATCTCTCTATACCCAATGGATGTCGATACAGCAGAGTAATCTCTCTATACCCAATAGATGTCGATACAGCAGAGTGATCTCTCTATACCCAATGGATGTCGATACAGCAGAGTAATCTCTCTATACCCATGGACGTACATACAGCAGAGTAATCTCTCTATACCCAATGGATGTCGATACAGCAGAGTGATCTCTCTATACCCAATGGATGTCGATACAGCAGAGTGATCTCTCTATACCCAATGGATGTCGATACAGCAGAGTGATCCCTCTATACCCAATGGATGTCGATACAGCAGAGTAATCTCTCTATACCCAATGGATGTCGATACAGCAGAGTAATCTCTCTATACCCAATGGATGACGATACAGCAGAGTGATCTCTCTATACCCAATGGATGTCGATACAGCAGAGTAATCTCTCTATACCCAATGGATGTCGATACAGCAGAGTGATCTCTCTATACCCAATGGATGACGATACAGCAGAGTAATCTCTCTATACCCAATGGATGACGATACAGCAGAGTGATCTCTCTATACCCAGTGGATGTCGATACAGCAGTGTAATCTCTCTATACCCAATGGATGTCGATACAGCAGAGTGATATCTCTATACCCAATGGATGACGATACAGCAGAGTAATCTCTCTATACCCAATGGATGTCGATACAGCAGAGTGATCTCTCTATACCCAATGGATGTCGATACAGCAGAGTATTCTCTCTATACCCAATGGATGTCGATACAGCAGAGTGATCTCTCTATACCCAATGGATGTCGATACAGCAGAGTAATCTCTCTATACCCAATGGATGTCGATACAGCAGAGTGATCTCTCTATACCCAATGGATGTCGATACAGCAGAGTAATCTCTCTATACCCAATGGATGTCGATACAGCAGAGTGATCTCTCTATACCCAATCGATGTCGATACAGCAGAGTAATCTCTCTATACCCAATGGATGTCGATACAGCAGAGTGATCTCTCTATACCCAATGGATGTCGATACAGCAGAGTAATCTCTCAATACCCAATGGATGTCGATACAGCAGAGTGATCTCTCTATACCCAATGGATGTCGATACATCAGAGTGATCTCTCTATACCCAATGGACGTACATACAGCAGAGTGATCTCTCTAAACCCAATGGAGGTCGATACAGCAGAGTAATCTCTCTATACCCATGGACGTACATACAGCAGAGTAATCTCTCTATACCCAATGGATGTCGATACAGCAGAGTGATCTCTCTATACACAATGGATTTCGATACAGCAGAGTAATCTCTCTATACCCATGGACGTACATACAGCAGAGTAAACTCTCTATACCCAATGGATGTCGATACAGCAGAGTGATCTCTCTATACCCAATGGATGTCGATACAGCAGAGTAATCTCTCTATACCCAATGGATGTTGATACAGCAGAGTGATCTCTCTATACCCAATGGATGACGATACAGCAGAGTAATCTCTCTATACCCAATGGATGTCGATACAGCAGAATAATCTCTCTATACCCAATGGATGTCGATACAGCAGAGTAATCTCTCTATACCCAATGGATGTCGATACAGCAGAGAGATCTCTCTATACCCAATAGATGTCGATACAGCAGAGTAATCTCTCTATACCCAATGGATGTCGATACAGCAGAGTAATCTCTCTATACCCAATGGATGTCGATACAGCAGAGTGATCTCTCTATACCCAATGGATGTCGATACAGCAGAGTGATCTCTCTATACCCAATGGATGACGATACAGCAGAGTAATCTCTCTATACCCAATGGATGTCGATACAGCAGAGTGATCTCTCTATACACAATGGATGTCGATGCAGCAGAGTGATCTCTCTATACCCAATGGATGTCGATACAGCAGAGTGATCTCTCTATACCCAATGGATGTCGATACAGCAGAGTGATCTCTCTATACCCAATGGATGTCGATACAGCAGAGTGATCTCTCTATAGCCAATGCATGTCGATACAGCAGAGTGATCTCTCTATACCCAATGGATGACGATACAGCAGAGTAATCAATCTATACCCAATGGATGTCGATACAGCAGAGTGATCTCTCTATACCCAATGGATGACGATACACAGAGTAATCTCTCTATACCCAATGGATGACGATACAGCAGAGTGATCTCTCTATACCCAATGGATGTCGATACAACAGAGTAATCTCTCTATACCCAATGGATGTCGATACAGCAGAGTGATCTCTCTATAGCCAATGCATGTCGATACAGCAGAGTGATCTCTCTATACCCAATGGATGACGATACAGCAGAGTAATCAATCTATACCCAATGGATGTCGATACAGCAGAGTGATCTCTCTATACCCAATGGATGTCGATACAGCAGAGTAATCTCTCTATACCCAATGGATGTCGATACAGCAGAGTGATCTCTCTATACCCAATGGATGACGATACACAGAGTAATCTCTCTATACCCAATGGATGACGATACAGCAGAGTGATCTCTCTATACCCAATGGATGTCGATACAACAGAGTAATCTCTCTATACCCAATGGATGTCGATACAGCAGAGTGATCTCTCTATACCCAATGGATGTCGATACAGCAGAGTGATCTCTCTATACCCAATGGATGACGATACAGCAGAGTAATCTCTCTATACCCAATGGATGTCGATACAGCAGAGTGATCTCTCTATACCCAATGGATGTCGATACAGCAGAGTAATCTCTCTATACCCAATGGATGTCGATACAGCAGAGTGATCTCTTTATACCCAATGGATGTCGATACAGCAGAGTAATTTCTCTATACCCAATGGATGTCGATACAGCAGAGTGATCTCTCTATACCCAATGGATGTCGATACAGCAGAGTGATCTCTCTATACCCAATGGATGTCGATACAGCAGGGTGATCTCTCTATACCCAATGGACGTACATACAGCAGAGTGATCACTCTATACCCAATGGATGTCGATACAGCATAGTAATCTCTCTATACCCAATGGATGTCGATACAGCAGAGTGATCTCTCTATACCCAATGGATGTCGATACAGCAGAGTAATCTCTCTATACCCAATGGATGTCGATACAGCAGAGTAATCTCTCTATACCCAATGGATGTCGATACAGCAGAGTGATCTCTCTACACCCAATGGATGTCGATACAGCAGATTGATCTCTCTATACCCAATGGATGTCGATACAGCAGAGTAATCTCTCTATACCCAATGGATGTCGATACGGCAGAGTGATCTCTCTATACCCAATGGATGTCGATACAGCAGAGTAATCTCTCTATACCCAATGGATGTCGATACAGCAGAGTGATCTCTCTATACCCAATGGATGTCGATACAGCAGAGTAATCTCTCTATACCCAATAGATGTCGATACAGCAGAGTGATCTCTCTATACCCAATGGATGTCGATACAGCAGAGTAATCTCTCTATACCCAATAGATGTCGATACAGCAGATTGATCTCTCTATACCCAATGGATGTCGATACAGCAGAGTAATCTCTCTATACCCATGGACGTACATACAGCAGAGTAATCTCTCTACACCCAATGGATGTCGATACAGGAGAGTGATCTCTCTATACCCAATGGATGTCGATACAGCAGAGTGATCTCTATATACCCAATGGATGTAGATACAGCAGAGTGATCTCTCTATACCCAATGGATGTCGATACAGCAGAGTGATCTCTCTATACCCAATGGATTTCTTTACAGCAGAGTAAACTCTCTATACCCAATGGATGTCGATACAGCAGAATGATCTCTCTATACCCAATGGATGTCGATACAGCAGAGTAATCTCTCTATACCCAATAGATGTCGATACAGCAGAGTGATCTCTCTATACCCAATGGATGACGATACAGCAGAGTAATCTCTCTATACCCAATGGATGTCGATACAGCAGAATAATCTCTCTATACCCAATGGATGTCGATACAGCAGAGTAATCTCTCTATACCCAATGGATGTCGATACAGCAGAGAGATCTCTCTATACCCAATAGATGTCGATACAGCAGAGTAATCTCTCTATACCCAATGGATGTCGATACAGCAGAGTAATCTCTCTATACCCAATGGATGTCGATACAGCAGAGTGATCTCTCTATACCCAATGGATGTCGATACAGCAGAGTGATCTCTCTATACCCAATGGATGACGATACAACAGAGTAATCTCTCTATACCCAATGGATGTCGATACAGCAGAGTGATCTCTCTATACACAATGGATGTCGATGCAGCAGAGTGATCTCTCTATACCCAATGGATGTCGATACAGCAGAGTGATCTCTCTATACCCAACGGATGTTGATACAGCAGAGTAATCTCTCTATACCCAATGGATGTCGATACAGCAGAGTGATCTCTCTATAGCCAATGCATGTCGATACAGCAGAGTGATCTCTCTATACCCAATGGATGACGATACAGCAGAGTAATCAATCTATACCCAATGGATGTCGATACAGCAGAGTGATCTCTCTATACCCAATGGATGTCGATACAGCAGAGTAATCTCTCTATACCCAATGGATGTCGATACAGCAGAGTGATCTCTCTATACCCAATGGATGACGATACACAGAGTAATCTCTCTATACCCAATGGATGACGATACAGCAGAGTGATCTCTCTATACCCAATGGATGTCGATACAACAGAGTAATCTCTCTATACCCAATGGATGTCGATACAGCAGAGTGATCTCTCTATACCCAATGGATGTCGATACAGCAGAGTGATCTCTCTATACCCAATGGATGACGATACAGCAGAGTAATCTCTCTATACCCAATGGATGTCGATACAGCAGAGTGATCTCTCTATACCCAATGGATGTCGATACAGCAGAGTAATCTCTCTATACCCAATGGATGTCGATACAGCAGAGTGATCTCTTTATACCCAATGGATGTCGATACAGCAGAGTAATCTCTCAAAACCCAATGGATGTCGATACAGCAGAGTGATCTCTCTATACCCAATGGATGTCGATACGGCAGAGTGATCTCTCTATACCCAATGGATGTCGATACAGCAGGGTGATCTCTCTATACCCAATGGACGTACATACAGCAGAGTGATCACTCTATACCCAATGGATGTCGATACAGCATAGTAATCTCTCTATACCCAATGGATGTCGATACAGCAGAGTGATCTCTCTATACCCAATGGATGTCGATACAGCAGAGTAATCTCTCTATACCCAATGGATGTCGATACAGCAGAGTAATCTCTCTATACCCAATGGATGTCGATACAGCAGAGTGATCTCTCTACACCCAATGGATGTCGATACAGCAGATTGATCTCTCTATACCCAATGGATGTCGATACAGCAGAGTAATCTCTCTATACCCAATGGATGTCGATACGGCAGAGTGATCTCTCTATACCCAATGGATGTCGATACAGCAGAGTAATCTCTCTATACCCAATGGATGTCGATACAGCAGAGTGATCTCTCTATACACAATGGATGTCGATACAGCAGAGTAATCTCTCTATACCCAATAGATGTCGATACAGCAGAGTGAACTCTCTATACCCAATGGATGTCGATACAGCAGAGTAATCTCTCTATACCCAATGGATGTCGATACAGCAGAGTAATCTCTCTATACCCAATGGATGTCGATACAGCAGAGTGATCTCTCTATACCCAATGGATGTCGATACAGCAGAGTGATCTCTCTATACCCAATGGATGACGATACAGCAGAGTGATCTCTCTATACCCAATGGATGTCGATACAGCAGAGTGATCTCTCTAAACACAATGGATGTCGATACAGCAGAGTGATCTCTCTATACCCAATGGATGTCGATACAGCAGAGTGATCTCTCTATACCCAATGGATGTCGATACAGCAGAGTGATCTCTCTATACCCAATGGATGTCGATACAGCAGAGTAATCTCTCTATACCCAATGGATGTCGATACAGCAGTGTGATCTCTCTATACCCAATGCATGTCGATACAGCAGAGTGATCTCTCTATACCCAATGGATGACGATACAGCAGAGTAATCACTCTATACACAATGGATGTCGATACAGCAGAGTGTTCTCTCTATACCCAATGGATGTCGATACAGCAGAGTAATCTCTCTATACCCAATGGATGTCGATACAGCAGAGTAATCTCTCTATACCCAATGGATGTCGATACAGCAGAGTGATCTCTCTATACCCAATGGATGTCGATACAGCAGAGTGATCTCTCTATACCCAATGGATGACGATACAGCAGAGTAATCTCTCTATACCCAATGGATGTCGATACAGCAGAGTGATCTCTCTATACCCAATGGATGTCTTTACAGCAGAGTAAACTCTCTATACCCAATGGATGTCGATACAGCAGAGTGATCTCTCTATACCCAATGGATGTCGATACAGCAGAGAAATCTCTCTATACCCAATGGATGTCGATACAGCAGAGTGATCTCTCTATACCCAATGGATGACGATACAGCAGAGTAATCTCTCTATACCCAATGGATGTCGATACAGCAGAATAATCTCTCTATACCCAATGGATGTCGATACAGCAGAGTAATCTCTCTATACCCAATGGATGTCGATACAGCAGAGTGATCTCTCTATACCCAATAGATGTCGATACAGCAGAGTAATCTCTCTATACCCAATGGATGTCGATACAGCAGAGTAATCTCTCTATACCCAATGCATGTCGATACAGCAGAGTGATCTCTCTATACCCAATGGATGTCGATACAGCAGAGTGATCTCTCTATACCCAATGGATGACGATACAGCAGAGTGATCTCTCTATACCCAATGGATGTCGATACAGCAGAGTGATCTCTCTATACACAATGGATGTCGATACAGCAGAGTGATCTCTCTATAACCAATGGATGTCGATACAGCAGAGTGATCTCTCTATACCCAATGGATGTCGATACAGCAGAGTGATCTCTCTATACCCAATGGATGTCGATACAGCAGAGTAATCTCTCTATACACAATGGATGTCGATACAGCAGAGTGATCTCTCTATACCCAATGCATGTCGATACAGCAGAGTGATCTCTCTATACCCAATGGATGACGATACAGCAGAGTGATCTCTCTATACACAATGGATGTCGATACAGCAGAGTGATCTCTCTATACCCAATGCATGTCGATACAGCAGAGTGATCTCTCTATACACAATGGATGTCGATACAGCAGAGTGTTCTCTCTATACCCAATGGATGTCGATACAGCAGAGTGATCTCTCTATACCCAATGCATGTGGATACAGCAGAGTGATCTCTCTATACCCAATGCATGTCGATACAGCAGAGTGATCTCTCTATACACAATGGATGTCGATACAGCAGAGTGTTCTCTCTATACCCAATGGATGTCGATACAGCAGAGTAATCTCTCTATACCCAATGGAGGTCGATACAGCAGAGTGATCTCTCTATACCCAATGGATGATGATACAGCAGAGTAATCTCTCTATACCCAATGGATGACGATACAGCAGAGTGATCTCTCTATACCCAATGGATGTCGATACAGCAGAGTAATCTCTCTATACCCAATGGATGTCGATACAGCAGAGTGATCTCTCTATACCCAATGGATGTCGATACAGCAAAGTGATCTCTCTATACCCAATGGATGACGATACAGCAGAGTAATCTCTCTAAACCCAATGGATGTCGATACAGCAGAGTGATCTCTCTATACCCAATGGATGTCGATACAGCAGAGTAATCTCGCTATACCCAATGGATGTCGATACAGCAGAGTGATATCTTTATACCCAATGGATGTCGATACAGCAGAGTAATCTCTCTATACCCAATGGATGTCGATACAGCAGAGTGATCTCTCTATACCCAATGGATGTCGATACAGCAGAGTGATCTCTCTATACCCAATGGATGTCGATACAGCAGGGTGATCTCTCTATACCCAATGGACGTACATACAGCAGAGTGATCACTCTATACCCAATGGATGTCGATACAGCATAGTAATCTCTCTATACCCAATGGATGTCGATACAGCAGAGTGATCTCTCTATACCCAATGGATGTCGATACAGCAGAGTAATCTCTCTATACCCAATGGATGTCGATACGGCAGAGTAATCTCTCTATACCCAATGGATGTCGATACAGCAGAGTGATCTCTCTATACCCAATGGATGACGATACAGCAGAGTAATCAATCTATACCCAATGGATGTCGATACAGCAGAGTGATCTCTCTATACCCAATGGATGTCGATACAGCAGAGTAATCTCTCTATACCCAATGGATGTCGATACAGCAGAGTGATCTCTCTATACCCAATGGATGACGATACACAGAGTAATCTCTCTATACCCAATGGATGACGATACAGCAGAGTGATCTCTCTATACCCAATGGATGTCGATACAACAGAGTAATCTCTCTATACCCAATGGATGTCGATACAGCAGAGTGATCTCTCTATACCCAATGGATGTCGATACAGCAGAGTGATCTCTCTATACCCAATGGATGACGATACAGCAGAGTAATCTCTCTATACCCAATGGATGTCGATACAGCAGAGTGATCTCTCTATACCCAATGGATGTCGATACAGCAGAGTAATCTCTCTATACCCAATGGATGTCGATACAGCAGAGTGATCTCTTTATACCCAATGGATGTCGATACAGCAGAGTAATCTCTCTATACCCAATGGATGTCGATACAGCAGAGTGATCTCTCTATACCCAATGGATGTCGATACGGCAGAGTGATCTCTCTATACCCAATGGATGTCGATACAGCAGGGTGATCTCTCTATACCCAATGGACGTACATACAGCAGAGTGATCACTCTATACCCAATGGATGTCGATACAGCATAGTAATCTCTCTATACCCAATGGATGTCGATACAGCAGAGTGATCTCTCTATACCCAATGGATGTCGATACAGCAGAGTAATCTCTCTATACCCAATGGATGTCGATACAGCAGAGTAATCTCTCTATACCCAATGGATGTCGATACAGCAGAGTGATCTCTCTACACCCAATGGATGTCGATACAGCAGATTGATCTCTCTATACCCAATGGATGTCGATACAGCAGAGTAATCTCTCTATACCCAATGGATGTCGATACGGCAGAGTGATCTCTCTATACCCAATGGATGTCGATACAGCAGAGTAATCTCTCTATACCCAATGGATGTCGATACAGCAGAGTGATCTCTCTATACACAATGGATGTCGATACAGCAGAGTAATCTCTCTATACCCAATAGATGTCGATACAGCAGAGTGATCTCTCTATACCCAATGGATGTCGATACAGCAGAGTAATCTCTCTATACCCAATGGATGTCGATACAGCAGAGTAATCTCTCTATACCCAATGGATGTCGATACAGCAGAGTGATCTCTCTATACCCAATGGATGTCGATACAGCAGAGTGATCTCTCTATACCCAATGGATGACGATACAGCAGAGTGATCTCTCTATACCCAATGGATGTCGATACAGCAGAGTGATCTCTCTAAACACAATGGATGTCGATACAGCAGAGTGATCTCTCTATACCCAATGGATGTCGATACAGCAGAGTGATCTCTCTATACCCAATGGATGTCGATACAGCAGAGTGATCTCTCTATACCCAATGGATGTCGATACAGCAGAGTAATCTCTCTATACCCAATGGATGTCGATACAGCAGTGTGATCTCTCTATACCCAATGCATGTCGATACAGCAGAGTGATCTCTCTATACCCAATGGATGACGATACAGCAGAGTAATCACTCTATACACAATGGATGTCGATACAGCAGAGTGTTCTCTCTATACCCAATGGATGTCGATACAGCAGAGTAATCTCTCTATACCCAATGGATGTCGATACAGCAGAGTAATCTCTCTATACCCAATGGATGACGATACAGCAGAGTAATCTCTCTATACCCAATGGATGACGATACAGCAGAGTAATCTCTCTATACCCAATGGATGTCGATACAGCAGAGTGATGTCTCTATACCCAATGGATGTCGATACAGCAGAGTAATCTCTCTATACCCAATGGATGTCGATACAGCAGAGTGATCTCTTTATACCCAATGGATGTCGATACAGCAGAGTAATCTCTCTATACCCAATGGATGTCGATACAGCAGAGTGATCTCTCTATACCCAATGGATGTCGATACGGCAGAGTGATCTCTCTATACCCAATGGATGTCGATACAGCAGGGTGATCTCTCTATACCCAATGGACGTACATACAGCAGAGTGATCACTCTATACCCAATGGATGTCGATACAGCAGAGTGATCTCTCTATACCCAATGGATGTCGATACAGCAGAGTAATCTCTCTATACCCAATGGATGTCGATACAGCAGAGTAATCTCTCTATACCCAATGGATGTCGATACAGCAGAGTGATCTCTCTACACCCAATGGATGTCGATACAGCAGATTGATCTCTCTATACCCAATGGATGTCGATACAGCAGAGTAATCTCTCTATACCCAATGGATGTCGATACGGCAGAGTGATCTCTCTATACCCAATGGATGTCGATACAGCAGAGTAATCTCTCTATACCCAATGGATGTCGATACAGCAGAGTGATCTCTCTATACACAATGGATGTCGATACAGCAGAGTAATCTCTCTATACCCAATAGATGTCGATACAGCAGAGTGATCTCTCTATACCCAATGGATGTCGATACAGCAGAGTAATCTCTCTATACCCAATGGATGTCGATACAGCAGAGTAATCTCTCTATACCCAATGGATGTCGATACAGCAGAGTGATCTCTCTATACCCAATGGATGTCGATACAGCAGAGTGATCTCTCTATACCCAATGGATGACGATACAGCAGAGTGATCTCTCTATACCCAATGGATGTCGATACAGCAGAGTGATCTCTCTAAACACAATGGATGTCGATACAGCAGAGTGATCTCTCTCTACCCAATGGATGTCGATACAGCAGAGTGATCTCTCTATACCCAATGGATGTCGATACAGCAGAGTGATCTCTCTATACCCAATGGATGTCGATACAGCAGAGTAATCTCTCTATACCCAATGGATGTCGATACAGCAGTGTGATCTCTCTATACCCAATGCATGTCGATACAGCAGAGTGATCTCTCTATACCCAATGGATGACGATACAGCAGAGTAATCACTCTATACACAATGGATGTCGATACAGCAGAGTGTTCTCTCTATACCCAATGGATGTCGATACAGCAGAGTAATCTCTCTATACCCAATGGATGACGATACAGCAGAGTAATCTCTCTATACCCAATGGATGACGATACAGCAGAGTGATCTCTCTATACCCAATGGATGTCGATACAGCAGAGTAATCTCTCTATACCCAATGGATGTCGATACAGCAGAGTGATCTCTCTATACCCAATGGATGTCGATACAGCAGAGTGATCTCTCTATACCCAATGGATGACGATACAGCAGAGTAATCTCTCTATACCCAATGGATGTCGATACAGCAGAGTGATCTCTCTATACCCAATGGATGTCTTTACAGCAGAGTAAACTCTCTATACCCAATGGATGTCGATACAGCAGAGTGATCTCTCTATACCCAATGGATGTCGATACAGCAGAGAAATCTCTCTATACCCAATGGATGTCGATACAGCAGAGTGATCTCTCTATACCCAATGGATGACGATACAGCAGAGTAATCTCTCTATACCCAATGGATGTCGATACAGCAGAATAATCTCTCTATACCCAATGGATGTCGATACAGCAGAGTAATCTCTCTATACCCAATGGATGTCGATACAGCAGAGTGATCTCTCTATACCCAATAGATGTCGATACAGCAGAGTAATCTATCTATACCCAATGGATGTCGATACAGCAGAGTAATCTCTCTATACCCAATGCATGTCGATACAGCAGTGATCTCTCTATACCCAATGGATGTCGATACAGCAGAGTGATCTCTCTATACCCAATGGATGACGATACAGCAGAGTGATCTCTCTATACCCAATGGATGTCGATACAGCAGAGTGATCTCTCTATACACAATGGATGTCGATACAGCAGAGTGATCTCTCTATAACCAATGGATGTCGATACAGCAGAGTGATCTCTCTATACCCAATGGATGTCGATACAGCAGAGTGATCTCTCTATACCCAATGGATGTCGATACAGCAGAGTAATCTCTCTATACACAATGGATGTCGATACAGCAGAGTGATCTCTCTATACCCAATGCATGTCGATACAGCAGAGTGATCTCTCTATACCCAATGGATGACGATACAGCAGAGTGATCTCTCTATACACAATGGATGTCGATACAGCAGAGTGATCTCTCTATACACAATGCATGTCGATACAGCAGAGTGATCTCTCTATACACAATGGATGTCGATACAGCAGAGTGTTCTCTCTATACCCAATGGATGTCGATACAGCAGAGTGATCTCTCTATACCCAATGCATGTCGATACAGCAGAGTGATCTCTCTATACCCAATGCATGTCGATACAGCAGAGTGATCTCTCTATACACAATGGATGTCGATACAGCAGAGTGTTCTCTCTATACCCAATGGATGTCGATACAGCAGAGTAATCTCTCTATACCCAATGGAGGTCGATACAGCAGAGTGATCTCTCTATACCCAATGGATGATGATACAGCAGAGTAATCTCTCTATACCCAATGGATGACGATACAGCAGAGTGATCTCTCTATACCCAATGGATGTCGATACAGCAGAGTAATCTCTCTATACCCAATGGATGTCGATACAGCAGAGTGATCTCTCTATACCCAATGGATGTCGATACAGCAAAGTGATCTCTCTATACCCAATGGATGACGATACAGCAGAGTAATCTCTCTAAACCCAATGGATGTCGATACAGCAGAGTGATCTCTCTATACCCAATGGATGTCGATACAGCAGAGTAATCTCGCTATACCCAATGGATGTCGATACAGCAGAGTGATATCTTTATACCCAATGGATGTCGATACAGCAGAGTAATCTCTCTATACCCAATGGATGTCGATACAGCAGAGTGATCTCTCTATACCCAATGGATGTCGATACAGCAGAGTGATCTCTCTATACCCAATGGATGTCGATACAGCAGGGTGATCTCTCTATACCCAATGGACGTACATACAGCAGAGTGATCACTCTATACCCAATGGATGTCGATACAGCATAGTAATCTCTCTATACCCAATGGATGTCGATACAGCAGAGTGATCTCTCTATACCCAATGGATGTCGATACAGCAGAGTAATCTCTCTATACCCAATGGATGTCGATACAGCAGAGTGATCTCTCTATACCCAATGGATGTCGATACAGCAAAGTGATCTCTCTATACCCAATGGATGACGATACAGCAGAGTAATCTCTCTAAACCCAATGGATGTCGATACAGCAGAGTGATCTCTCTATACCCAATGGATGTCGATACAGCAGAGTAATCTCGCTATACCCAATGGATGTCGATACAGCAGAGTGATATCTTTATACCCAATGGATGTCGATACAGCAGAGTAATCTCTCTATACCCAATGGATGTCGATACAGCAGAGTGATCTCTCTATACCCAATGGATGTCGATACAGCAGAGTGATCTCTCTATACCCAATGGATGTCGATACAGCAGGGTGATCTCTCTATACCCAATGGACGTACATACAGCAGAGTGATCACTCTATACCCAATGGATGTCGATACAGCATAGTAATCTCTCTATACCCAATGGATGTCGATACAGCAGAGTGATCTCTCTATACCCAATGGATGTCGATACAGCAGAGTAATCTCTCTATACCCAATGGATGTCGATACGGCAGAGTAATCTCTCTATACCCAATGGATGTCGATACAGCAGAGTGATCTCTCTATACCCAATGGATGACGATACAGCAGAGTAATCAATCTATACCCAATGGATGTCGATACAGCAGAGTGATCTCTCTATACCCAATGGATGTCGATACAGCAGAGTAATCTCTCTATACCCAATGGATGTCGATACAGCAGAGTGATCTCTCTATACCCAATGGATGACGATACACAGAGTAATCTCTCTATACCCAATGGATGACGATACAGCAGAGTGATCTCTCTATACCCAATGGATGTCGATACAACAGAGTAATCTCTCTATACCCAATGGATGTCGATACAGCAGAGTGATCTCTCTATACCCAATGGATGTCGATACAGCAGAGTGATCTCTCTATACCCAATGGATGACGATACAGCAGAGTAATCTCTCTATACCCAATGGATGTCGATACAGCAGAGTGATCTCTCTATACCCAATGGATGTCGATACAGCAGAGTAATCTCTCTATACCCAATGGATGTCGATACAGCAGAGTGATCTCTTTATACCCAATGGATGTCGATACAGCAGAGTAATCTCTCTATACCCAATGGATGTCGATACAGCAGAGTGATCTCTCTATACCCAATGGATGTCGATACGGCAGAGTGATCTCTCTATACCCAATGGATGTCGATACAGCAGGGTGATCTCTCTATACCCAATGGACGTACATACAGCAGAGTGATCACTCTATACCCAATGGATGTCGATACAGCATAGTAATCTCTCTATACCCAATGGATGTCGATACAGCAGAGTGATCTCTCTATACCCAATGGATGTCGATACAGCAGAGTAATCTCTCTATACCCAATGGATGTCGATACAGCAGAGTAATCTCTCTATACCCAATGGATGTCGATACAGCAGAGTGATCTCTCTACACCCAATGGATGTCGATACAGCAGATTGATCTCTCTATACCCAATGGATGTCGATACAGCAGAGTAATCTCTCTATACCCAATGGATGTCGATACGGCAGAGTGATCTCTCTATACCCAATGGATGTCGATACAGCAGAGTAATCTCTCTATACCCAATGGATGTCGATACAGCAGAGTGATCTCTCTATACACAATGGATGTCGATACAGCAGAGTAATCTCTCTATACCCAATAGATGTCGATACAGCAGAGTGATCTCTCTATACCCAATGGATGTCGATACAGCAGAGTAATCTCTCTATACCCAATGGATGTCGATACAGCAGAGTAATCTCTCTATACCCAATGGATGTCGATACAGCAGAGTGATCTCTCTATACCCAATGGATGTCGATACAGCAGAGTGATCTCTCTATACCCAATGGATGACGATACAGCAGAGTGATCTCTCTATACCCAATGGATGTCGATACAGCAGAGTGATCTCTCTAAACACAATGGATGTCGATACAGCAGAGTGATCTCTCTATACCCAATGGATGTCGATACAGCAGAGTGATCTCTCTATACCCAATGGATGTCGATACAGCAGAGTGATCTCTCTATACCCAATGGATGTCGATACAGCAGAGTAATCTCTCTATACCCAATGGATGTCGATACAGCAGTGTGATCTCTCTATACCCAATGCATGTCGATACAGCAGAGTGATCTCTCTATACCCAATGGATGACGATACAGCAGAGTAATCACTCTATACACAATGGATGTCGATACAGCAGAGTGTTCTCTCTATACCCAATGGATGTCGATACAGCAGAGTAATCTCTCTATACCCAATGGATGTCGATACAGCAGAGTAATCTCTCTATACCCAATGGATGACGATACAGCAGAGTAATCTCTCTATACCCAATGGATGACGATACAGCAGAGTGATCTCTCTATACCCAATGGATGTCGATACAGCAGAGTAATCTCTCTATACCCAATGGATGTCGATACAGCAGAGTGATCTCTCTATACCCAATGGATGTCGATACAGCAGAGTTATCTCTCTATACCCAATGGATGACGATACAGCAGAGTAATCTCTCTATACCCAATGGATGTCGATACAGCAGAGTGATCTCTCTATACCCAATGGATGTCTTTACAGCAGAGTAAACTCTCTATACCCAATGGATGTCGATACAGCAGAGTGATCTCTCTATACCCAATGGATGTCGATACAGCAGAGAAATCTCTCTATACCCAATGGATGTCGATACAGCAGAGTGATCTCTCTATACCCAATGGATGACGATACAGCAGAGTAATCTCTCTATACCCAATGGATGTCGATACAGCAGAATAATCTCTCTATACCCAATGGATGTCGATACAGCAGAGTAATCTCTCTATACCCAATGGATGTCGATACAGCAGAGTGATCTCTCTATACCCAATAGATGTCGATACAGCAGAGTAATCTATCTATACCCAATGGATGTCGATACAGCAGAGTAATCTCTCTATACCCAATGCATGTCGATACAGCAGTGATCTCTCTATACCCAATGGATGTCGATACAGCAGAGTGATCTCTCTATACCCAATGGATGACGATACAGCAGAGTGATCTCTCTATACCCAATGGATGTCGATACAGCAGAGTGATCTCTCTATACACAATGGATGTCGATACAGCAGAGTGATCTCTCTATAACCAATGGATGTCGATACAGCAGAGTGATCTCTCTATACCCAATGGATGTCGATACAGCAGAGTGATCTCTCTATACCCAATGGATGTCGATACAGCAGAGTAATCTCTCTATACACAATGGATGTCGATACAGCAGAGTGATCTCTCTATACCCAATGCATGTCGATACAGCAGAGTGATCTCTCTATACCCAATGGATGACGATACAGCAGAGTGATCTCTCTATACACAATGGATGTCGATACAGCAGAGTGATCTCTCTATACACAATGCATGTCGATACAGCAGAGTGATCTCTCTATACACAATGGATGTCGATACAGCAGAGTGTTCTCTCTATACCCAATGGATGTCGATACAGCAGAGTGATCTCTCTATACCCAATGCATGTCGATACAGCAGAGTGATCTCTCTATACCCAATGCATGTCGATACAGCAGAGTGATCTCTCTATACACAATGGATGTCGATACAGCAGAGTGTTCTCTCTATACCCAATGGATGTCGATACAGCAGAGTAATCTCTCTATACCCAATGGAGGTCGATACAGCAGAGTGATCTCTCTATACCCAATGGATGATGATACAGCAGAGTAATCTCTCTATACCCAATGGATGACGATACAGCAGAGTGATCTCTCTATACCCAATGGATGTCGATACAGCAGAGTAATCTCTCTATACCCAATGGATGTCGATACAGCAGAGTGATCTCTCTATACCCAATGGATGTCGATACAGCAAAGTGATCTCTCTATACCCAATGGATGACGATACAGCAGAGTAATCTCTCTAAACCCAATGGATGTCGATACAGCAGAGTGATCTCTCTATACCCAATGGATGTCGATACAGCAGAGTAATCTCGCTATACCCAATGGATGTCGATACAGCAGAGTGATATCTTTATACCCAATGGATGTCGATACAGCAGAGTAATCTCTCTATACCCAATGGATGTCGATACAGCAGAGTGATCTCTCTATACCCAATGGATGTCGATACAGCAGAGTGATCTCTCTATACCCAATGGATGTCGATACAGCAGGGTGATCTCTCTATACCCAATGGACGTACATACAGCAGAGTGATCACTCTATACCCAATGGATGTCGATACAGCATAGTAATCTCTCTATACCCAATGGATGTCGATACAGCAGAGTGATCTCTCTATACCCAATGGATGTCGATACAGCAGAGTAATCTCTCTATACCCAATGGATGTCGATACGGCAGAGTAATCTCTCTATACCCAATGGATGTCGATACAGCAGAGTGATCTCTCTATACCCAATGGATGTCGATACAGCAGATTGATCTCTCTATACCCAATGGATGTCGATACAGCAGAGTAATCTCTCTATACCCAATGGATGTCGATACGGCAGAGTGATCTCTCTATCCCCAATGGATGTCGATACAGCAGAGTAATCTCTCTATACCCAATGTATGTCGATACAGCAGAGTGATCTCTCTATACCCAATGGATGTCGATACAGCAGAGTAATCTCTCTATACCCTATAGATGTCGATACAGCAGAGTGATCTCTCTATACCCAATGGATGTCGATACAGCAGAGTAATCTCTCTATACCCAATAGATGTCGATACAGCAGAGTGATCTCTCTATACCCAATGGATGTCGATACAGCAGAGTAATCTCTCTATACCCATGGACATACATACAGCAGAGTAATCTCTCTATACCCAATGGATGTCGATACAGCAGAGTGATCTCTCTATACCCAATGGATGTCGATACAGCAGAGTGATCTCTCTATACCCAATGGATGTCGATACAGCAGAGTGATCCCTCTATACCCAATGGATGTCGATACAGCAGAGTAATCTCTCTATACCCAATGGATGTCGATACAGCAGAGTAATCTCTCTATACCCAATGGATGACGATACAGCAGAGTGATCTCTCTATACCCAATGGATGTCGATACAGCAGAGTAATCTCTCTATACCCAATGGATGTCGATACAGCAGAGTGATCTCTCTATACCCAATGGATGACGATACAGCAGAGTAATCTCTCTATACCCAATGGATGACGATACAGCAGAGTGATCTCTCTATACCCAGTGGATGTCGATACAGCAGTGTAATCTCTCTATACCCAATGGATGTCGATACAGCAGAGTGATATCTCTATACCCAATGGATGACGATACAGCAGAGTAATCTCTCTATACCCAATGGATGTCGATACAGCAGAGTGATCTCTCTATACCCAATGGATGTCGATACAGCAGAGTTATCTCTCTATACCCAATGGATGTCGATACAGCAGAGTGATCTCTCTATACCCAATGGATGTCGATACAGCAGAGTAATCTCTCTATACCCAATGGATGTCGATACAGCAGAGTGATCTCTCTATACCCAATGGATGTCGATACAGCAGAGTAATCTCTCTATACCCAATGGATGTCGATACAGCAGAGTGATCTCTCTATACCCAATCGATGTCGATACAGCAGAGTAATCTCTCTATACCCAATGGATGTCGATACAGCAGAGTGATCTCTCTATACCCAATGGATGTCGATACAGCAGAGTAATCTCTCAATACCCAATGGATGTCGATACAGCAGAGTGATCTCTCTATACCCAATGGATGTCGATACATCAGAGTGATCTCTCTATACCCAATGGACGTACATACAGCAGAGTGATCTCTCTAAACCCAATGGAGGTCGATACAGCAGAGTAATCTCTCTATACCCATGGACGTACATACAGCAGAGTAATCTCTCTATACCCAATGGATGTCGATACAGCAGAGTGATCTCTCTATACACAATGGATTTCGATACAGCAGAGTAATCTCTCTATACCCATGGACGTACATACAGCAGAGTGATCACTCTATACCCAATGGATGTCGATACAGCAGAGTGATCTCTCTATACCCAATGGATGTCTTTACAGCAGAGTAAACTCTCTATACCCAATGGATGTCGATACAGCAGAGTGATCTCTCTGTACCCAATGGATGTCGATACAGCAGAGTAATCTCTCTATACCCAATGGATGTCGATACAGCAGAGTGATCTCTCTATACCCAATGGATGACGATACAGCAGAGTAATCTCTCTATACCCAATGGATGTCGATACAGCAGAATAATCTCTCTATACCCAATGGATGTCGATACAGCAGAGAGATCTCTCTATACCCAATGGATGTCGATACAGCAGAGAGATCTCTCTATACCCAATAGATGTCGATACAGCAGAGTAATCTCTCTATACCCAATGGATGTCGATACAGCAGAGTAATCTCTCTATACCCAATGGATGTCGATACAGCAGAGTGATCTCTCTATACCCAATGGATGTCGATACAGCAGAGTGATCTCTCTATACCCAATGGATGACGATACAGCAGAGTAATCTCTCTATACCCAATGGATGTCGATACAGCAGAGTGATCTCTCTATACACAATGGATGTCGATGCAGCAGAGTGATCTCTCTATACCCAATGGATGTCGATACAGCAGAGTGATCTCTCTATACCCAATGGATGTCGATACAGCAGAGTGATCTCTCTATACCCAATGGATGTCGATACAGCAGAGTAATCTCTCTATACCCAATGGATGTCGATACAGCAGAGTGATCTCTCTATAGCCAATGCATGTCGATACAGCAGAGTGATCTCTCTATACCCAATGGATGACGATACAGCAGAGTAATCAATCTATACCCAATGGATGTCGATACAGCAGAGTGATCTCTCTATACCCAATGGATGTCGATACAGCAGAGTAATCTCTCTATACCCAATGGATGTCGATACAGCAGAGTGATCTCTCTATACCCAATGGATGACGATACACAGAGTAATCTCTCTATACCCAATGGATGACGATACAGCAGAGTGATCTCTCTATACCCAATGGATGTCGATACAACAGAGTAATCTCTCTATACCCAATGGATGTCGATACAGCAGAGTGATCTCTCTATACCCAATGGATGTCGATACAGCAGAGTGATCTCTCTATACCCAATGGATGACGATACAGCAGAGTAATCTCTCTATACCCAATGGATGTCGATACAGCAGAGTGATCTATCTATACCCAATGGATGTCGATACAGCAGAGTAATCTCTCTATACCCAATGGATGTCGATACAGCAGAGTGATCTCTTTATACCCAATGGATGTCGATACAGCAGAGTAATTTCTCTATACCCAATGGATGTCGATACAGCAGAGTGATCTCTCTATACCCAATGGATGTCGATACAGCAGAGTGATCTCTCTATACCCAATGGATGTCGATACAGCAGGGTGATCTCTCTATACCCAATGGACGTACATACAGCAGAGTGATCACTCTATACCCAATGGATGTCGATACAGCATAGTAATCTCTCTATACCCAATGGATGTCGATACAGCAGAGTGATCTCTCTATACCCAATGGATGTCGATACAGCAGAGTAATCTCTCTATACCCAATGGATGTCGATACAGCAGAGTAATCTCTCTATACCCAATGGATGTCGATACAGCAGAGTGATCTCTCTACACCCAATGGATGTCGATACAGCAGATTGATCTCTCTATACCCAATGGATGTCGATACAGCAGAGTAATCTCTCTATACCCAATGGATGTCGATACGGCAGAGTGATCTCTCTATACCCAATGGATGTCGATACAGCAGAGTAATCTCTCTATACCCAATGGATGTCGATACAGCAGAGTGATCTCTCTATACCCAATGGATGTCGATACAGCAGAGTAATCTCTCTATACCCAATAGATGTCGATACAGCAGAGTGATCTCTCTATACCCAATGGATGTCGATACAGCAGAGTAATCTCTCTATACCCAATAGATGTCGATACAGCAGATTGATCTCTCTATACCCAATGGATGTCGATACAGCAGAGTAATCTCTGTATACCCATGGACGTACATACAGCAGAGTAATCTCTCTACACCGAATGGATGTCGATACAGGAGAGTGATCTCTCTATACCCAATGGATGTCGATACAGCAGAGTGATCTCTATATACCCAATGGATGTAGATACAGCAGAGTGATCTCTCTATACCCAATGGATGTCGATACAGCAGAGTGATCTCTCTATACCCAATGGATTTCTTTACAGCAGAGTAAACTCTCTATACCCAATGGATGTCGATACAACAGAGTGATCTCTCTATACCCAATGGATGTCGATACAGCAGGGTAATCTCTCTATACCCAATAGATGTCGATACAGCAGAGTGATCTCTCTATACCCAATGGATGACGATACAGCAGAGTAATCTCTCTATACCCAATGGATGTCGATACAGCAGAATAATCTCTCTATACCCAATGGATGTCGATACAGCAGAGTAATCTCTCTATACCCAATGGATGTCGATACAGCAGAGAGATCTCTCTATACCCAATAGATGTCGATACAGCAGAGTAATCTCTCTATACCCAATGGATGTCGATACAGCAGAGTAATCTCTCTATACCCAATGGATGTCGATACAGCAGAGTGATCTCTCTATACCCAATGGATGACGATACAACAGAGTAATCTCTCTATACCCAATGGATGTCGATACAGCAGAGTGATCTCTCTATACACAATGGATGTCGATGCAGCAGAGTAATCTCTCTATACCCAATGGATGTCGATACAGCAGAGAGATCTCTCTATACCCAATAGATGTCGATACAGCAGAGTAATCTCTCTATACCCAATGGATGTCGATACAGCAGAGTAATCTCTCTATACCCAATGGATGTCGATACAGCAGAGTGATCTCTCTATACCCAATGGATGACGATACAACAGAGTAATCTCTCTATACCCAATGGATGTCGATACAGCAGAGTGATCTCTCTATACACAATGGATGTCGATGCAGCAGAGTGATCTCTCTATACCCAATGGATGTCGATACAGCAGAGTGATCTCTCTATACCCAATGGATGTCGATACAGCAGAGTGATCTCTCTATACCCAACGGATGTTGATACAGCAGAGTAATCTTTCTATACCCAATGGATGTCGATACAGCAGAGTGATCTCTCTATAGCCAATGCATGTCGATACAGCAGAGTGATCTCTCTATACCCAATGGATGACGATACAGCAGAGTAATCAATCTATACCCAATGGATGTCGATACAGCAGAGTGATCTCTCTATACCCAATGGATGTCGATACAGCAGAGTAATCTCTCTATACCCAATGGATGTCGATACAGCAGAGTGATCTCTCTATACCCAATGGATGACGATACACAGAGTAATCTCTCTATACCCAATGGATGACGATACAGCAGAGTGATCTCTCTATACCCAATGGATGTCGATACAACAGAGTAATCTCTCTATACCCAATGGATGTCGATACAGCAGAGTGATCTCTCTATACCCAATGGATGTCGATACAGCAGAGTGATCTCTCTATACCCAATGGATGACGATACAGCAGAGTAATCTCTCTATACCCAATGGATGTCGATACAGCAGAGTGATCTCTCTATACCCAATGGATGTCGATACAGCAGAGTAATCTCTCTATACCCAATGGATGTCGATACAGCAGAGTGATCTCTTTATACCCAATGGATGTCGATACAGCAGAGTAATCTCTCTATACCCAATGGATGTCGATAGAGCAGAGTGATCTCTCTATACCCAATGGATGTCGATACGGCAGAGTGATCTCTCTATACCCAATGGATGTCGATACAGCAGGGTGATCTCTCTATACCCAATGGACGTACATACAGCAGAGTGATCACTCTATACCCAATGGATGTCGATACAGCATAGTAATCTCTCTATACCCAATGGATGTCGATACAGCAGAGTGATCTCTCTATACCCAATGGATGTCGATACAGCAGAGTAATCTCTCTATACCCAATGGATGTCGATACAGCAGAGTAATCTCTCTATACCCAATGGATGTCGATACAGCAGAGTGATCTCTCTACACCCAATGGATGTCGATACAGCAGATTGATCTCTCTATACCCAATGGATGTCGATACAGCAGAGTAATCTCTCTATACCCAATGGATGTCGATACGGCAGAGTGATCTCTCTATACCCAATGGATGTCGATACAGCAGAGTAATCTCTCTATACCCAATGGATGTCGATACAGCAGAGTGATCTCTCTATATCCAATGGATGTCGATACAGCAGAGTAATCTCTCTATACCCAATAGATGTCGATACAGCAGAGTGATCTCTCTATACACAATGGATGTCGATACAGCAGAGTAATCTCTCTATACCCAATAGATGTCGATACAGCAGATTGATCTCTCTATACCCAATGGATGTCGATACAGCAGAGTAATCTCTCTATACCCATGGACGTACATACAGCAGAGTAATCTCTCTACACCCAATGGATGTCGATACAGGAGAGTGATCTCTCTATACCCAATGGATGTCGATACAGCAGAGTGATCTCTATATACCCAATGGATGTTGATACAGCAGAGTGATCTCTCTATACCCAATGGATGTCGATACAGCAGAGTGATCTCTCTATACCCAATGGATTTCTTTACAGCAGAGTAAACTCTCTATACCCAATGGATGTCGATACAGGAGAGTGATCTCTCTATACCCAATGGATGTCGATACAGCAGAGTGATCTCTCTATACCCAATGGATGTCGATACAGCAGAGTAATCTCTCTATACCCAATGGATGTCGATACAGCAGAGTGATCTCTCTATACCCAATTGATGACGATACAGCAGAGTGATCTCTCTATACCCAATTGATGACGATACAGCAGAGTGATCTCTCTATACCCAATGGATGTCGATACAGCTGAGTGATCTCTCTATACCCAATGGATGTCGATACAGCAGAGTGATCTCTCTATACCCAATGGATGTCGATACAGCAGAGTGATCTCTCTATACCCAATGGATGTCGATACAGCAGAGTGATCTCTCTATACCCAATGGATGTCGATACAGCAGAGTAATCTCTCTATACCCAATGGATGACGATACAGCAGAGTGATTTCTCTATACCCAATGGATGTCGATACAGCAGAGTAATCTCTCTATACCCAATGGATGTCGATACAGCAGAGTGATCTCTCTATACCCAATGGATGACGATACAACAGAGTAATCTCTCTATACCCAATGGATGACGATACAGCAGAGTGATCTCTCTATACCCAATGGATGTCGATACAGCAGAGTAATCTCTCTATACCCAATGGATGTCGATACAGCAGAGTGATATCTCTATACCCAATGGATGACGATACAGCAGAGTAATCTCTCTATACCCAATGGATGTCGATACAGCAGAGTGATCTCTCTATACCCAATGGATGTCGATACAGCAGAGTAATCTCTCTATACCCAATGGATGTCGATACAGCAGAGTGATCTCTCTATATCCAATGGATGTCGATACAGCAGAGTAATCTCTCTATACCCAATGGATGTCGATACAGCAGAGTGATCTCTCTATACCCAATGGATGACGATACAGCAGAGTAATCTCTCTATACCCAATGGATGTCGATACAGCAGAGTGATCTTTCTATACCCAATCGATGTCGATACAGCAGAGTAATCTCTCTATACCCAATGGATGTCGATACAGCAGAGTGATCTCTCTATACCCAATGGATGTCGATACAGCAGAGTAATCTCTCAATACCCACTGGATGTCGATACAGCAGAGTGATCTCTCTATACCCAATGGATGTCGATACATCAGAGTGATCTCTCTATACCCAATGGACGTACATACAGCAGAGTGATCTCTCTATACCCAATGGAGGTCGATACAGCAGAGTAATCTCTCTATACCCATGGACGTACATACAGCAGAATAATCTCTCTATACCCAATGGATGTCGATACAGCAGAGTGATCTCTCTATACACAATGGATGTCGATACAGCAGAGTAATCTCTCTATACCCATGGACGTACATACAGCAGAGTGATCACTCTATACCCAATGGATGTCGATACAGCAGAGTGATCTCTCTATACCCAATGGATGTCTTTACAGCAGAGTAAACTCTCTATACCCAATGGATGTCGATACAGCAGAGTGATCTCTCTATACCCAATGGATGTCGATACAGCAGAGTAATCTCTCTATACCCAATAGATGTCGATACAGCAGAGTGATCTCTCTATACCCAATGGATGACGATACAGCAGGGTAATTTCTCTATACCCAATGGATGTCGATACAGCAGAATAATCTCTCTATACCCAATGGATGTCGATACAGCAGAGTAATCTCTCTATACCCAATGGATGTCGATACAGCAGAGTGATCTCTCTATACCCAATAGATGTCGATACAGCAGAGTAATCTCTCTATACCCAATGGATGTCGATACAGCAGAGTAATCTCTCTATACACAATGGATGTCGATACAGCAGAGTGATCTCTCTATACCCAATGGATGTCGATACAGCAGAGTGATCTCTCTATACCCAATGGATGACGATACAGCAGAGTAATCTCTCTATACCCAATGGATGTCGATACAGCAGAGTGATCTCTCTATACACAATGGATGTCGATACAGCAGAGTGATCTCTCTATACCCAATGGATGTCGATACAGCAGAGTGATCTCTCTATACCCAATGGATGTCGATACAGCAGATTGATCTCTCTATACCCAATGGATGTCGATACAGCAGAGTAATCTCTCTATACCCAATGGATGTCGATACAGCAGAGTGATCTCTCTATAGCCAATGCATGTCGATACAGCAGAGTGATCTCTCTATACCCAATGGATGACGATACAGCAGAGTAATCAATCTATACCCAATGGATGTCGATACAGCAGAGTGATCTCTCTATACCCAATGGATGTCGATACAGCAGAGTAATCCCTCTATACCCAATGGATGTCGATACAGCAGAGTGATCTCTCCATACCCAATGGATGACGATACACAGAGTAATCTCTCTATACCCAATGGATGACGATGCAGCAGAGTGATCTCTCTATACCCAATGGATGTCGATACAACAGAGTGATCTCTCTATACCCAATGGATGTCGATACAGCAGAGTGATCTCTCTATACCCAATGGATGTCGATACAGCAGAGTGATCTCTCTATACCCAATGGATGACGATACAGCAGATTAATCTCTCTATACCCAATGGATGTCGATACAGCAGAGTGATCTCTCTATACCCAATGGATGTCGATACAGCAGAGTAATCTCTCTATACCCAATGGATGTCGATACAGCAGAGTGATCTCTTTATACCCAATGGATGTCGATACAGCAGAGTAATCTCTCTATACCCAATGGATGTCGATACAGCAGAGTGATCTCTCTATACCCAATGGATGTCGATACAGCAGAGTGATCTCTCTATACCCAATGGATGTCGATACAGCAGGGTGATCTCTCTATACCCAATGGACGTACATACAGCAGAGTGATCACTCTATACCCAATGGATGTCGATACAGCAGAGTAATCTCTCTATACCCAATGGATGTCGATACAGCAGAGTGATCTCTCTTTACCCAATGGATGTCGATACAGCAGAGTAATCTCTCTATACCCAATGGATGTCGATACAGCAGAGTAATCTCTCTATACCCAATGGATGTCGATACAGCAGAGTGATCTCTATACACCCAATGGATGTTGATACAGCAGATTGATCTCTCTATACCCAATGGATGTCGATACAGCAGAGTAATCTCTCTATACCCAATGGATGTCGATACGGCAGAGTGATCTCTCTATACCCAATGGATGTCGATACAGCAGAGTAATCTCTCTATACCCAATGGATGTCGATACAGCAGAGTGATCTCTCTATACCCAATGGATGTCGATACAGCAGAGTAATCTCTCTATACCCAATAGATGTCGATACAGCAGAGTGATCTCTCTATACCCAATGGATGTCGATACAGCAGAGTAATCTCTCTATACCCAATAGATGTCGATACAGCAGATTGATCTCTCTATACCCAATGGATGTCGATACAGCAGAGTAATCTCTCTATACCCATGGACGTACATACAGCAGAGTAATCTCTCTATACCCAATGGATGTCGATACAGGAGAGTGATCTCTCTATACCCAATGGATGTCGATACAGCAGAGTGATCTCTCTATACCCAATGGATGTAGATACAGCAGAGTGATCTCTCTATACCCAATGGATGTCGATACAGCAGAGTGATCTCTCTATACCCAATGGATGTCTTTACAGCAGAGTAAACTCTCTATACCCAATGGATGTCGATACAGCAGAGTGATCTCTCTATACCCAATGGATGTCGATACAGCAGAGTAATCTCTCTATACCCAATGGATGTCGATACAGCAGAGTGATCTCTCTATACCCAATGGATGACGATACAGCAGAGTAATCTCTCTATACCCAATGGATGTCGATACAGCAGAGTAATCTCTCTATACCCAATGGATGTCGATACAGCAGAGTGATCTCTCTATACCCAATGGATGTCGATACAGCAGAGTTATCTCTCTATACCCAATGGATGTCGATACAGCAGAGTGATCTCTCTATACCCAATGGATGTCGATACAGCAGAGTAATCTCTCTATACCCAATGGATGTCGATACAGCAGAGTGATCTCTCTATACCCAATGGATGTCGATACAGCAGAGTAATCTCTCTATACCCAATGGATGTCGATACAGCAGAGTGATCTCTCTATACCCAATCGATGTCGATACAGCAGAGTAATCTCTCTATACCCAATGGATGTCGATACAGCAGAGTGATCTCTCTATACCCAATGGATGTCGATACAGCAGAGTAATCTCTCAATACCCAATGGATGTCGATACAGCAGAGTGATCTCTCTATACCCAATGGATGTCGATACATCAGAGTGATCTCTCTATACCCAATGGACGTACATACAGCAGAGTGATCTCTCTAAACCCAATGGAGGTCGATACAGCAGAGTAATCTCTCTATACCCATGGACGTACATACAGCAGAGTAATCTCTCTATACCCAATGGATGTCGATACAGCAGAGTGATCTCTCTATACACAATGGATTTCGATACAGCAGAGTAATCTCTCTATACCCATGGACGTACATACAGCAGAGTGATCACTCTATACCCAATGGATGTCGATACAGCAGAGTGATCTCTCTATACCCAATGGATGTCTTTACAGCAGAGTAAACTTTCTATACCCAATGGATGTCGATACAGCAGAGTGATCTCTCTATACCCAATGGATGTCGATACAGCAGAGTAATCTCTCTATACCCAATGGATGTCGATACAGCAGAGTGATCTCTCTATACCCAATGGATGACGATACAGCAGAGTAATCTCTCTATACCCAATGGATGTCGATACAGCAGAATAATCTCTCTATACCCAATGGATGTCGATACAGCAGAGAGATCTCTCTATACCCAATGGATGTCGATACAGCAGAGAGATCTCTCTATACCCAATAGATGTCGATACAGCAGAGTAATCTCTCTATACCCAATGGATGTCGATACAGCAGAGTAATCTCTCTATACCCAATGGATGTCGATACAGCAGAGTGATCTCTCTATACCCAATGGATGTCGATACAGCAGAGTGATCTCTCTATACCCAATGGATGACGATACAGCAGAGTAATCTCTCTATACCCAATGGATGTCGATACAGCAGAGTGATCTCTCTATACACAATGGATGTCGATGCAGCAGAGTGATCTCTCTATACCCAATGGATGTCGATACAGCAGAGTGATCTCTCTATACCCAATGGATGTCGATACAGCAGAGTGATCTCTCTATACCCAATGGATGTCGATACAGCAGAGTAATCTCTCTATACCCAATGGATGCCGATACAGCAGAGTGATCTCTCTATAGCCAATGCATGTCGATACAGCAGAGTGATCTCTCTATACCCAATGGATGACGATACAGCAGAGTAATCAATCTATACCCAATGGATGTCGATACAGCAGAGTGATCTCTCTATACCCAATGGATGTCGATACAGCAGAGTGATCTCTCTATACCAAATGGATGTCGATACAGCAGAGTGATCTCTCTATACCCAATGGATGACGATACAGCAGAGTGATCTCTCTATACCCAGTGGATGTCGATACAGCAGTGTAATCTCTCTATACCCAATGGATGTCGATACAGCAGAGTGATATCTCTATACCCAATGGATGACGATACAGCAGAGTAATCTCTCTATACCCAATGGATGTCGATACAGCAGAGTGATCTCTCTATACCCAATGGATGTCGATACAGCAGAGTTATCTCTCTATACCCAATGGATGTCGATACAGCAGAGTGATCTCTCTATACCCAATGGATGTCGATACAGCAGAGTAATCTCTCTATACCCAATGGATGTCGATACAGCAGAGTGATCTCTCTATACCCAATGGATGTCGATACAGCAGAGTAATCTCTCTATACCGAATGGATGTCGATACAGCAGAGTGATCTCTCTATACCCAATGGATGTCGATACAGCAGAGTGATCTCTCTATACCCAATGGATGTCGATACAGCAGAGTAATCTCTCTATACCCAATGGATGTCGATACAGCAGAGTGATCTCTCTATACCCAATGGATGTCGATACAGCAGAGTAATCTCTCTATACCCAATGGATGTCGATACAGCAGAGTGATCTCTCTATACCCAATGGATGTCGATACAGCAGAGTAATCTCTCTATACCGAATGGATGTCGATACAGCAGAGTTATCTCTCTATACCCAATGGATGTCGATACAGCAGAGTGATCTCTCTATACCCAATGGATGTCGATACAGCAGAGTAATCTCTCTATACCCAATGGATGTCGATACAGCAGAGTGATCTCTCTATACCCAATGGATGTCGATACAGCAGAGTAATCTCTCTATACCGAATGGATGTCGATACAGCAGAGTTATCTCTCTATACCCAATGGATGTCGATACAGCAGAGTGATCTCTCTATACCCAATGGATGTCGATACAGCAGAGTAATCTCTCTATACCCAATGGATGTCGATACAGCAGAGTGATCTCTCTATACCCAATCGATGTCGATACAGCAGAGTAATCTCTCTATACCCAATGGATGTCGATACAGCAGAGTGATCACTCTATACCCAATGGATGTCGATACAGCAGAGTAATCTCTCAATACCCAATGGATGTCGATACAGCAGAGTGATCTCTCTATACCCAATGGATGTCGATACATCAGAGTGATCTCTCTATACCCAATGGACTTACATACAGCAGAGTGATCTCTCTAAACCCAATGGAGGTCGATACAGCAGAGTAATCTCTCTATACCCATGGACGTACATACAGCAGAGTAATCTCTCTATACCCAATGGATGTCGATACAGCAGAGTGATCTCTCTATACACAATGGATTTCGATACAGCAGAGTAATCTCTCTATACCCATGGACGTACATACAGCAGAGTGATCACTCTATACCCAATGGATGTCGATACAGCAGAGTGATCTCTCTATACCCAATGGATGTCTTTACAGCAGAGTAAACTCTCTATACCCAATGGATGTCGATACAGCAGAGTGATCTCTCTATACCCAATGGATGTCGATACAGCAGAGTAATCTCTCTATACCCAATGGATGTTGATACAGCAGAGTGATCTCTCTATACCCAATGGATGACGATACAGCAGAGTAATCTCTCTATACCCAATGGATGTCGATACAGCAGAATAATCTCTCTATACCCAATGGATGTCGATACAGCAGAGTAATCTCTCTATACCCAATGGATGTCGATACAGCAGAGAGATCTCTCTATACCCAATAGATGTCGATACAGCAGAGTAATCTCTCTATACCCAATGGATGTCGATACAGCAGAGTAATCTCTCTATACCCAATGGATGTCGATACAGCAGAGTGATCTCTCTATACCCAATGGATGTCGATACAGCAGAGTGATCTCTCTATACCCAATGGATGACGATACAGCAGAGTAATCTCTCTATACCCAATGGATGTCGATACAGCAGAGTGATCTCTCTATACACAATGGATGTCGATGCAGCAGAGTGATCTCTCTATACCCAATGGATGTCGATACAGCAGAGTGATCTCTCTATACCCAATGGATGTCGATACAGCAGAGTGATCTCTCTATACCCAATGGATGTCGATACAGCAGAGTAATCTCTCTATACCCAATGGATGTCGATACAGCAGAGTGATCTCTCTATAGCCAATGCATGTCGATACAGCAGAGTGATCTCTCTATACCCAATGGATGACGATACAGCAGAGTAATCAATCTATACCCAATGGATGTCGATACAGCAGAGTGATCTCTCTATACCCAATGGATGTCGATACAGCAGAGTAATCTCTCTATACCCAATGGATGTCGATACAGCAGAGTGATCTCTCTATACCCAATGGATGACGATACACAGAGTAATCTCTCTATACCCAATGGATGACGATACAGCAGAGTGATCTCTCTATACCCAATGGATGTCGATACAACAGAGTAATCTCTCTATACCCAATGGATGTCGATACAGCAGAGTGATCTCTCTATACCCAATGGATGTCGATACAGCAGAGTGATCTCTCTATACCCAATGGATGACGATACAGCAGAGTAATCTCTCTATACCCAATGGATGTCGATACAGCAGAGTGATCTCTCTATACCCAATGGATGTCGATACAGCAGAGTAATCTCTCTATACCCAATGGATGTCGATACAGCAGAGTGATCTCTTTATACCCAATGGATGTCGATACAGCAGAGTAATTTCTCTATACCCAATGGATGTCGATACAGCAGAGTGATCTCTCTATACCCAATGGATGTCGATACAGCAGAGTGATCTCTCTATACCCAATGGATGTCGATACAGCAGGGTGATCTCTCTATACCCAATGGACGTACATACAGCAGAGTGATCACTCTATACCCAATGGATGTCGATACAGCATAGTAATCTCTCTATACCCAATGGATGTCGATACAGCAGAGTGATCTCTCTATACCCAATGGATGTCGATACAGCAGAGTAATCTCTCTATACCCAATGGATGTCGATACAGCAGAGTAATCTCTCTATACCCAATGGATGTCGATACAGCAGAGTGATCTCTCTACACCCAATGGATGTCGATACAGCAGATTGATCTCTCTATACCCAATGGATGTCGATACAGCAGAGTAATCTCTCTATACCCAATGGATGTCGATACGGCAGAGTGATCTCTCTATACCCAATGGATGTCGATACAGCAGAGTAATCTCTCTATACCCAATGGATGTCGATACAGCAGAGTGATCTCTCTATACCCAATGGATGTCGATACAGCAGAGTAATCTCTCTATACCCAATAGATGTCGATACAGCAGAGTGATCTCTCTATACCCAATGGATGTCGATACAGCAGAGTAATCTCTCTATACCCAATAGATGTCGATACAGCAGATTGATCTCTCTATACCCAATGGATGTCGATACAGCAGAGTAATCTCTGTATACCCATGGACGTACATACAGCAGAGTAATCTCTCTACACCCAATGGATGTCGATACAGGAGAGTGATCTCTCTATACCCAATGGATGTCGATACAGCAGAGTGATCTCTATATACCCAATGGATGTAGATACAGCAGAGTGATCTCTCTATACCCAATGGATGTCGATACAGCAGAGTGATCTCTCTATACCCAATGGATTTCTTTACAGCAGAGTAAACTCTCTATACCCAATGGATGTCGATACAGCAGAGTGATCTCTCTATACCCAATGGATGTCGATACAGCAGAGTAATCTCTCTATACCCAATAGATGTCGATACAGCAGAGTGATCTCTCTATACCCAATGGATGACGATACAGCAGAGTAATCTCTCTATACCCAATGGATGTCGATACAGCAGAATAATCTCTCTATACCCAATGGATGTCGATACAGCAGAGTAATCTCTCTATACCCAATGGATGTCGATACAGCAGAGAGATCTCTCTATACCCAATAGATGTCGATACAGCAGAGTAATCTCTCTATACCCAATGGATGTCGATACAGCAGAGTAATCTCTCTATACCCAATGGATGTCGATACAGCAGAGTGATCTCTCTATACCCAATGGATGTCGATACAGCAGAGTGATCTCTCTATACCCAATGGATGACGATACAACAGAGTAATCTCTCTATACCCAATGGATGTCGATACAGCAGAGTGATCTCTCTATACACAATGGATGTCGATGCAGCAGAGTGATCTCTCTATACCCAATGGATGTCGATACAGCAGAGTGATCTCTCTATACCCAACGGATGTTGATACAGCAGAGTAATCTCTCTATACCCAATGGATGTCGATACAGCAGAGTGATCTCTCTATAGCCAATGCATGTCGATACAGCAGAGTGATCTCTCTATACCCAATGGATGACGATACAGCAGAGTAATCAATCTATACCCAATGGATGTCGATACAGCAGAGTGATCTCTCTATACCCAATGGATGTCGATACAGCAGAGTAATCTCTCTATACCCAATGGATGTCGATACAGCAGAGTGATCTCTCTATACCCAATGGATGACGATACACAGAGTAATCTCTCTATACCCAATGGATGACGATACAGCAGAGTGATCTCTCTATACCCAATGGATGTCGATACAACAGAGTAATCTCTCTATACCCAATGGATGTCGATACAGCAGAGTGATCTCTCTATACCCAATGGATGTCGATACAGCAGAGTGATCTCTCTATACCCAATGGATGACGATACAGCAGAGTAATCTCTCTATACCCAATGGATGTCGATACAGCAGAGTGATCTCTCTATACCCAATGGATGTCGATACAGCAGAGTAATCTCTCTATACCCAATGGATGTCGATACAGCAGAGTGATCTCTTTATACCCAATGGATGTCGATACAGCAGAGTAATCTCTCTATACCCAATGGATGTCGATACAGCAGAGTGATCTCTCTATACCCAATGGATGTCGATACGGCAGAGTGATCTCTCTATACCCAATGGATGTCGATACAGCAGGGTGATCTCTCTATACCCAATGGACGTACATACAGCAGAGTGATCACTCTATACCCAATGGATGTCGATACAGCATAGTAATCTCTCTATACCCAATGGATGTCGATACAGCAGAGTGATCTCTCTATACCCAATGGATGTCGATACAGCAGAGTAATCTCTCTATACCCAATGGATGTCGATACAGCAGAGTAATCTCTCTATACCCAATGGATGTCGATACAGCAGAGTGATCTCTCTACACCCAATGGATGTCGATACAGCAGATTGATCTCTCTATACCCAATGGATGTCGATACAGCAGAGTAATCTCTCTATACCCAATGGATGTCGATACGGCAGAGTGATCTCTCTATACCCAATGGATGTCGATACAGCAGAGTAATCTCTCTATACCCAATGGATGTCGATACAGCAGAGTGATCTCTCTATACACAATGGATGTCGATACAGCAGAGTAATCTCTCTATACCCAATAGATGTCGATACAGCAGAGTGAACTCTCTATACCCAATGGATGTCGATACAGCAGAGTAATCTCTCTATACCCAATGGATGTCGATACAGCAGTGTGATCTCTCTATACCCAATGGATGTCGATACAGCAGAGTGATCTCTCTATACCCAATGGATGTCGATACAGCAGAGTGATCTCTCTATACCCAATGGATGACGATACAGCAGAGTGATCTCTCTATACCCAATGGATGTCGATACAGCAGAGTGATCTCTCTAAACACAATGGATGTCGATACAGCAGAGTGATCTCTCTATACCCAATGGATGTCGATACAGCAGAGTGATCTCTCTATACCCAATGGATGTCGATACAGCAGAGTGATCTCTCTATACCCAATGCATGTCGATACAGCAGAGTGATCTCTCTATACCCAATGGATGACGATACAGCAGAGTAATCACTCTATACACAATGGATGTCGATACAGCAGAGTGTTCTCTCTATACCCAATGGATGTCGATACAGCAGAGTAATCTCTCTATACCCAATGGATGTCGATACAGCAGAGTAATCTCTCTATACCCAATGGATGTCGATACAGCAGAGTGATCTCTCTATACCCAATCGATGTCGATACAGCAGAGTAATCTCTCTATACCCAATGGATGTCGATACAGCAGAGTGATCTCTCTATACCCAATGGATGTCGATACAGCAGAGTAATCTCTCAATACCCAATGGATGTCGATACAGCAGAGTGATCTCTCTATACCCAATGGATGTCGATACATCAGAGTGATCTCTCTATACCCAATGGACGTACATACAGCAGAGTGATCTCTCTAAACCCAATGGAGGTCGATACAGCAGAGTAATCTCTCTATACCCATGGACGTACATACAGCAGAGTAATCTCTCTATGCCCAATGGATGTCGATACAGCAGAGTGATCTCTCTATACACAATGGATTTCGATACAGCAGAGTAATCTCTCTATACCCATGGACGTACATACAGCAGAGTGATCACTCTATACCCAATGGATGTCGATACAGCAGAGTGATCTCTCTATACCCAATGGATGTCTTTACAGCAGAGTAAACTCTCTATACCCAATGGATGTCGATACAGCAGAGTGATCTCTCTATACCCAATGGATGTCGATACAGCAGAGTAATCTCTCTATACCCAATGGATGTCGATACAGCAGAGTGATCTCTCTATACCCAATGGATGACGATACAGCAGAGTAATCTCTCTATACCCAATGGATGTCGATACAGCAGAATAATCTCTCTATACCCAATGGATGTCGATACAGCAGAGAGATCTCTCTATACCCAATGGATGTCGATACAGCAGAGTAATCTCTCTATACCCAATGGATGTCAATACAGCAGAGTAATCTCTCTATACCCAATGGATGTCGATACAGCAGAGTAATCTCTCTATACCCAATGGATGTCGATACAGCAGAGTGATCTCTCTATACCCAATGGATGTCGATACAGCAGAGTGATCTCTCTATACCCAATGGATGACGATACAGCAGAGTAATCTCTCTATACCCAATGGATGTCGATACAGCAGAGTGATCTCTCTATACACAATGGATGTCGATGCAGCAGAGTGATCTCTCTATACCCAATGGATGTCGATACAGCAGAGTGATCTCTCTATACCCAATGGATGTCGATACAGCAGAGTGATCTCTCTATACCCAATGGATGTCGATACAGCAGAGTAATCTCTCTATACCCAATGGATGCCGATACAGCAGAGTGATCTCTCTATAGCCAATGCATGTCGATACAGCAGAGTGATCTCTCTATACCCAATGGATGACGATACAGCAGAGTAATCAATCTATACCCAATGGATGTCGATACAGCAGAGTGATCTCTCTATACCCAATGGATGTCGATACAGCAGAGTGATCTCTCTATACCAAATGGATGTCGATACAGCAGAGTGATCTCTCTATACCCAATGGATGACGATACAGCAGAGTGATCTCTCTATACCCAGTGGATGTCGATACAGCAGTGTAATCTCTCTATACCCAATGGATGTCGATACAGCAGAGTGATATCTCTATACCCAATGGATGACGATACAGCAGAGTAATCTCTCTATACCCAATGGATGTCGATACAGCAGAGTGATCTCTCTATACCCAATGGATGTCGATACAGCAGAGTTATCTCTCTATACCCAATGGATGTCGATACAGCAGAGTGATCTCTCTATACCCAATGGATGTCGATACAGCAGAGTAATCTCTCTATACCCAATGGATGTCGATACAGCAGAGTGATCTCTCTATACCCAATGGATGTCGATACAGCAGAGTAATCTCTCTATACCCAATGGATGTCGATACAGCAGAGTGATCTCTCTATACCCAATCGATGTCGATACAGCAGAGTAATCTCTCTATACCCAATGGATGTCGATACAGCAGAGTGATCACTCTATACCCAATGGATGTCTATACAGCAGAGTAATCTCTCAATACCCAATGGATGTCGATACAGCAGAGTGATCTCTCTATACCCAATGGATGTCGATACATCAGAGTGATCTCTCTATACCCAATGGACGTACATACAGCAGAGTGATCTCTCTAAACCCAATGGAGATCGATACAGCAGAGTAATCTCTCTATACCCATGGACGTACATACAGCAGAGTAATCTCTCTATACCCAATGGATGTCGATACAGCAGAGTGATCTCTCTATACACAATGGATTTCGATACAGCAGAGTAATCTCTCTATACCCATGGACGTACATACAGCAGAGTGATCACTCTATACCCAATGGATGTCGATACAGCAGAGTAAACTCTCTATACCCAATGGATGTCGATACAGCAGAGTGATCTCTCTATACCCAATGTATGTCGATACAGCAGAGTAATCTCTCTATACCCAATGGATGTTGATACAGCAGAGTGATCTCTCTATACCCAATGGATGACGATACAGCAGAGTAATCTCTCTATACCCAATGGATGTCGATACAGCAGAATAATCTCTCTATACCCAATGGATGTCGATACAGCAGAGTAATCTCTCTATACCCAATGGATGTCGATACAGCAGAGAGATCTCTCTATACCCAATAGATGTCGATACAGCAGAGTAATCTCTCTATACCCAATGGATGTCGATACAGCAGAGTAATCTCTCTATACCCAATGGATGTCGATACAGCAGAGTGATCTCTCTATACCCAATGGATGTCGATACAGCAGAGTGATCTCTCTATACCCAATGGATGACGATACAGCAGAGTAATCTCTCTATACCCAATGGATGTCGATACAGCAGAGTGATCTCTCTATACACAATGGATGTCGATGCAGCAGAGTGATCTCTCTATACCCAATGGATGTCGATACAGCAGAGTGATCTCTCTATACCCAATGGATGTCGATACAGCAGAGTGATCTCTCTATACCCAATGGATGTCGATACAGCAGAGTAATCTCTCTATACCCAATGGATGTCGATACAGCAGAGTGATCTCTCTATAGCCAATGCATGTCGATACAGCAGAGTGATCTCTCTATACCCAATGGATGACGATACAGCAGAGTAATCAATCTATACCCAATGGATGTCGATACAGCAGAGTGATCTCTCTATACCCAATGGATGTCGATACAGCAGAGTAATCTCTCTATACCCAATGGATGTCGATACAGCAGAGTGATCTCTCTATACCCAATGGATGACGATACACAGAGTAATCTCTCTATACCCAATGGATGACGATACAGCAGAGTGATCTCTCTATACCCAATGGATGTCGATACAACAGAGTAATCTCTCTATACCCAATGGATGTCGATACAGCAGAGTGATCTCTCTATACCCAATGGATGTCGATACAGCAGAGTGATCTCTCTATACCCAATGGATGACGATACAGCAGAGTAATCTCTCTATACCCAATGGATGTCGATACAGCAGAGTGATCTCTCTATACCCAATGGATGTCGATACAGCAGAGTAATCTCTCTATACCCAATGGATGTCGATACAGCAGAGTGATCTCTTTATACCCAATGGATGTCGATACAGCAGAGTAATTTCTCTATACCCAATGGATGTCGATACAGCAGAGTGATCTCTCTATACCCAATGGATGTCGATACAGCAGAGTGATCTCTCTATACCCAATGGATGTCGATACAGCAGGGTGATCTCTCTATACCCAATGGACGTACATACAGCAGAGTGATCACTCTATACCCAATGGACGTCGATACAGCATAGTAATCTCTCTATACCCAATGGATGTCGATACAGCAGAGTGATCTCTCTATACCCAATGGATGTCGATACAGCAGAGTGATCTCTCTATACCCAATGGATGTCGATACAGCAGAGTAATCTCTCTATACCCAATAGATGTCGATACAGCAGATTGATCTCTCTATACCCAATGGATGTCGATACAGCAGAGTAATCTCTGTATACCCATGGACGTACATACAGCAGAGTAATCTCTCTACACCCAATGGATGTCGATACAGGAGAGTGATCTCTCTATACCCAATGGATGTCGATACAGCAGAGTGATCTCTATATACCCAATGGATGTAGATACAGCAGAGTGATCTCTCTATACCCAATGGATGTCGATACAGCAGAGTGATCTCTCTATACCCAATGGATTTCTTTACAGCAGAGTAAACTCTCTATACCCAATGGATGTCGATACAGCAGAGTGATCTCTCTATACCCAATGGATGTCGATACAGCAGAGTAATCTCTCTATACCCAATAGATGTCGATACAGCAGAGTGATCTCTCTATACCCAATGGATGACGATACAGCAGAGTAATCTCTCTATACCCAATGGATGTCGATACAGCAGAATAATCTCTCTATACCCAATGGATGTCGATACAGCAGAGTAATCTCTCTATACCCAATGGATGTCGATACAGCAGAGAGATCTCTCTATACCCAATAGATGTCGATACAGCAGAGTAATCTCTCTATACCCAATGGATGTCGATACAGCAGAGTAATCTCTCTATACCCAATGGATGTCGATACAGCAGAGTGATCTCTCTATACCCAATGGATGTCGATACAGCAGAGTGATCTCTCTATACCCAATGGATGACGATACAACAGAGTAATCTCTCTATACCCAATGGATGTCGATACAGCAGAGTGATCTCTCTATACACAATGGATGTCGATGCAGCAGAGTGATCTCTCTATACCCAATGGATGTCGATACAGCAGAGTGATCTCTCTATACCCAACGGATGTTGATACAGCAGAGTAATCTCTCTATACCCAATGGATGTCGATACAGCAGAGTGATCTCTCTATAGCCAATGCATGTCGATACAGCAGAGTGATCTCTCTATACCCAATGGATGACGATACAGCAGAGTAATCAATCTATACCCAATGGATGTCGATACAGCAGAGTGATCTCTCTATACCCAATGGATGTCGATACAGCAGAGTAATCTCTCTATACCCAATGGATGTCGATACAGCAGAGTGATCTCTCTATACCCAATGGATGACGATACACAGAGTAATCTCTCTATACCCAATGGATGACGATACAGCAGAGTGATCTCTCTATACCCAATGGATGTCGATACAACAGAGTAATCTCTCTATACCCAATGGATGTCGATACAGCAGAGTGATCTCTCTATACCCAATGGATGTCGATACAGCAGAGTGATCTCTCTATACCCAATGGATGACGATACAGCAGAGTAATCTCTCTATACCCAATGGATGTCGATACAGCAGAGTGATCTCTCTATACCCAATGGATGTCGATACAGCAGAGTAATCTCTCTATACCCAATGGATGTCGATACAGCAGAGTGATCTCTTTATACCCAATGGATGTCGATACAGCAGAGTAATCTCTCTATACCCAATGGATGTCGATACAGCAGAGTGATCTCTCTATACCCAATGGATGTCGATACGGCAGAGTGATCTCTCTATACCCAATGGATGTCGATACAGCAGGGTGATCTCTCTATACCCAATGGACGTACATACAGCAGAGTGATCACTCTATACCCAATGGATGTCGATACAGCATAGTAATCTCTCTATACCCAATGGATGTCGATACAGCAGAGTGATCTCTCTATACCCAATGGATGTCGATACAGCAGAGTAATCTCTCTATACCCAATGGATGTCGATACAGCAGAGTAATCTCTCTATACCCAATGGATGTCGATACAGCAGAGTGATCTCTCTACACCCAATGGATGTCGATACAGCAGATTGATCTCTCTATACCCAATGGATGTCGATACAGCAGAGTAATCTCTCTATACCCAATGGATGTCGATACGGCAGAGTGATCTCTCTATACCCAATGGATGTCGATACAGCAGAGTAATCTCTCTATACCCAATGGATGTCGATACAGCAGAGTGATCTCTCTATACACAATGGATGTCGATACAGCAGAGTAATCTCTCTATACCCAATAGATGTCGATACAGCAGAGTGAACTCTCTATACCCAATGGATGTCGATACAGCAGAGTAATCTCTCTATACCCAATGGATGTCGATACAGCAGAGTAATCTCTCTATACCCAATGGATGTCGATACAGCAGAGTGATCTCTCTATACCCAATGGATGTCGATACAGCAGAGTGATCTCTCTATACCCAATGGATGACGATACAGCAGAGTGATCTCTCTATACCCAATGGATGTCGATACAGCAGAGTGATCTCTCTAAACACAATGGATGTCGATACAGCAGAGTGATCTCTCTATACCCAATGGATGTCGATACAGCAGAGTGATCTCTCTATACCCAATGGATGTCGATACAGCAGAGTGATCTCTCTATACCCAATGGATGTCGATACAGCAGTGTGATCTCTCTATACCCAATGCATGTCGATACAGCAGAGTGATCTCTCTATACCCAATGGATGACGATACAGCAGAGTAATCACTCTATACACAATGGATGTCGATACAGCAGAGTGTTCTCTCTATACCCAATGGATGTCGATACAGCAGAGTAATCTCTCTATACCCAATGGATGTCGATACAGCAGAGTAATCTCTCTATACCCAATGGATGACGATACAGCAGAGTAATCTCTCTATACCCAATGGATGACGATACAGCAGAGTGATCTCTCTATACCCAATGGATGTCGATACAGCAGAGTAATCTCTCTATACCCAATGGATGTCGATACAGCAGAGTGATCTCTCTATACCCAATGGATGTCGATACAGCAGAGTGATCTCTCTATACCCAATGGATGACGATACAGCAGAGTAATCTCTCTATACCCAATGGATGTCGATACAGCAGAGTGATCTCTCCATACCCAATGGATGTCTTTACAGCAGAGTAAACTCTCTATACCCAATGGATGTCGATACAGCAGAGTGATCTCTCTATACCCAATGGATGTCGATACAGCAGAGAAATCTCTCTATACCCAATGGATGTCGATACAGCAGAGTGATCTCTCTATACCCAATGGATGACGATACAGCAGAGTAATCTCTCTATACCCAATGGATGTCGATACAGCAGAATAATCTCTCTATACCCAATGGATGTCGATACAGCAGAGTAATCTCTCTATACCCAATGGATGTCGATACAGCAGAGTGATCTCTCTATACCCAATAGATGTCGATACAGCAGAGTAATCTCTCTATACCCAATGGATGTCGATACAGCAGAGTAATCTCTCTATACCCAATGCATGTCGATACAGCAGAGTGATCTCTCTATACCCAATGGATGTCGATACAGCAGAGTGATCTCTCTATACCCAATGGATGACGATACAGCAGAGTGATCTCTCTATACCCAATGGATGTCGATACAGCAGAGTGATCTCTCTATACACAATGGATGTCGATACAGCAGAGTGATCTCTCTATAACCAATGGATGTCGATACAGCAGAGTGATCTCTCTATACCCAATGGATGTCGATACAGCAGAGTGATCTCTCTATACCCAATGGATGTCGATACAGCAGAGTAATCTCTCTATACACAATGGATGTCGATACAGCAGAGTGATCTCTCTATACCCAATGCATGTCGATACAGCAGAGTGATCTCTCTATACCCAATGGATGACGATACAGCAGAGTGATCTCTCTATACACAATGGATGTCGATACAGCAGAGTGATCTCTCTATACCCAATGCATGTCGATACAGCAGAGTGATCTCTCTATACACAATGGATGTCGATACAGCAGAGTGTTCTCTCTATACCCAATGGATGTCGATACAGCAGAGTGATCTCTCTATACCCAATGCATGTGGATACAGCAGAGTGATCTCTCTATACCCAATGCATGTCGATACAGCAGAGTGATCTCTCTATACACAATGGATGTCGATACAGCAGAGTGTTCTCTCTATACCCAATGGATGTCGATACAGCAGAGTAATCTCTCTATACCCAATGGAGGTCGATACAGCAGAGTGATCTCTCTATACCCAATGGATGATGATACAGCAGAGTAATCTCTCTATACCCAATGGATGACGATACAGCAGAGTGATCTCTCTATACCCAATGGATGTCGATACAGCAGAGTAATCTCTCTATACCCAATGGATGTCGATACAGCAGAGTGATCTCTCTATACCCAATGGATGTCGATACAGCAAAGTGATCTCTCTATACCCAATGGATGACGATACAGCAGAGTAATCTCTCTAAACCCAATGGATGTCGATACAGCAGAGTGATCTCTCTATACCCAATGGATGTCGATACAGCAGAGTAATCTCGCTATACCCAATGGATGTCGATACAGCAGAGTGATATCTTTATACCCAATGGATGTCGATACAGCAGAGTAATCTCTCTATACCCAATGGATGTCGATACAGCAGAGTGATCTCTCTATACCCAATGGATGTCGATACAGCAGAGTGATCTCTCTATACCCAATGGATGTCGATACAGCAGGGTGATCTCTCTATACCCAATGGACGTACATACAGCAGAGTGATCACTCTATACCCAATGGATGTCGATACAGCATAGTAATCTCTCTATACCCAATGGATGTCGATACAGCAGAGTGATCTCTCTATACCCAATGGATGTCGATACAGCAGAGTAATCTCTCTATACCCAATGGATGTCGATACGGCAGAGTAATCTCTCTATACCCAATGGATGTCGATACAGCAGAGTGATCTCTCTATACCCAATGGATGACGATACAGCAGAGTAATCAATCTATACCCAATGGATGTCGATACAGCAGAGTGATCTCTCTATACCCAATGGATGTCGATACAGCAGAGTAATCTCTCTATACCCAATGGATGTCGATACAGCAGAGTGATCTCTCTATACCCAATGGATGACGATACACAGAGTAATCTCTCTATACCCAATGGATGACGATACAGCAGAGTGATCTCTCTATACCCAATGGATGTCGATACAACAGAGTAATCTCTCTATACCCAATGGATGTCGATACAGCAGAGTGATCTCTCTATACCCAATGGATGTCGATACAGCAGAGTGATCTCTCTATACCCAATGGATGACGATACAGCAGAGTAATCTCTCTATACCCAATGGATGTCGATACAGCAGAGTGATCTCTCTATACCCAATGGATGTCGATACAGCAGAGTAATCTCTCTATACCCAATGGATGTCGATACAGCAGAGTGATCTCTTTATACCCAATGGATGTCGATACAGCAGAGTAATCTCTCTATACCCAATGGATGTCGATACAGCAGAGTGATCTCTCTATACCCAATGGATGTCGATACGGCAGAGTGATCTCTCTATACCCAATGGATGTCGATACAGCAGGGTGATCTCTCTATACCCAATGGACGTACATACAGCAGAGTGATCACTCTATACCCAATGGATGTCGATACAGCATAGTAATCTCTCTATACCCAATGGATGTCGATACAGCAGAGTGATCTCTCTATACCCAATGGATGTCGATACAGCAGAGTAATCTCTCTATACCCAATGGATGTCGATACAGCAGAGTAATCTCTCTATACCCAATGGATGTCGATACAGCAGAGTGATCTCTCTACACCCAATGGATGTCGATACAGCAGATTGATCTCTCTATACCCAATGGATGTCGATACAGCAGAGTAATCTCTCTATACCCAATGGATGTCGATACGGCAGAGTGATCTCTCTATACCCAATGGATGTCGATACAGCAGAGTAATCTCTCTATACCCAATGGATGTCGATACAGCAGAGTGATCTCTCTATACACAATGGATGTCGATACAGCAGAGTAATCTCTCTATACCCAATAGATGTCGATACAGCAGAGTGATCTCTCTATACCCAATGGATGTCGATACAGCAGAGTAATCTCTCTATACCCAATGGATGTCGATACAGCAGAGTAATCTCTCTATACCCAATGGATGTCGATACAGCAGAGTGATCTCTCTATACCCAATGGATGTCGATACAGCAGAGTGATCTCTCTATACCCAATGGATGACGATACAGCAGAGTGATCTCTCTATACCCAATGGATGTCGATACAGCAGAGTGATCTCTCTAAACACAATGGATGTCGATACAGCAGAGTGATCTCTCTATACCCAATGGATGTCGATACAGCAGAGTGATCTCTCTATACCCAATGGATGTCGATACAGCAGAGTGATCTCTCTATACCCAATGGATGTCGATACAGCAGAGTAATCTCTCTATACCCAATGGATGTCGATACAGCAGTGTTATCTCTCTATACCCAATGCATGTCGATACAGCAGAGTGATCTCTCTATACCCAATGGATGACGATACAGCAGAGTAATCACTCTATACACAATGGATGTCGATACAGCAGAGTGTTCTCTCTATACCCAATGGATGTCGATACAGCAGAGTAATCTCTCTATACCCAATGGATGTCGATACAGCAGAGTAATCTCTCTATACCCAATGGATGACGATACAGCAGAGTAATCTCTCTATACCCAATGGATGACGATACAGCAGAGTGATCTCTCTATACCCAATGGATGTCGATACAGCAGAGTAATCTCTCTATACCCAATGGATGTCGATACAGCAGAGTGATCTCTCTATACCCAATGGATGTCGATACAGCAGAGTGATCTCTCTATACCCAATGGATGACGATACAGCAGAGTAATCTCTCTATACCCAATGGATGTCGATACAGCAGAGTGATCTCTCTATACCCAATGGATGTCTTTACAGCAGAGTAAACTCTCTATACCCAATGGATGTCGATACAGCAGAGTGATCTCTCTATACCCAATGGATGTCGATACAGCAGAGAAATCTCTCTATACCCAATGGATGTCGATACAGCAGAGTGATCTCTCTATACCCAATGGATGACGATACAGCAGAGTAATCTCTCTATACCCAATGGATGTCGATACAGCAGAATAATCTCTCTATACCCAATGGATGTCGATACAGCAGAGTAATCTCTCTATACCCAATGGATGTCGATACAGCAGAGTGATCTCTCTATACCCAATAGATGTCGATACAGCAGAGTAATCTCTCTATACCCAATGGATGTCGATACAGCAGAGTAATCTCTCTATACCCAATGCATGTCGATACAGCAGAGTGATCTCTCTATACCCAATGGATGTCGATACAGCAGAGTGATCTCTCTATACCCAATGGATGACGATACAGCAGAGTGATCTCTCTATACCCAATGGATGTCGATACAGCAGAGTGATCTCTCTATACACAATGGATGTCGATACAGCAGAGTGATCTCTCTATAACCAATGGATGTCGATACAGCAGAGTGATCTCTCTATACCCAATGGATGTCGATACAGCAGAGTGATCTCTCTATACCCAATGGATGTCGATACAGCAGAGTAATCTCTCTATACACAATGGATGTCGATACAGCAGAGTGATCTCTCTATACCCAATGCATGTCGATACAGCAGAGTGATCTCTCTATACCCAATGGATGACGATACAGCAGAGTGATCTCTCTATACACAATGGATGTCGATACAGCAGAGTGATCTCTCTATACCCAATGCATGTCGATACAGCAGAGTGATCTCTCTATACACAATGGATGTCGATACAGCAGAGTGTTCTCTCTATACCCAATGGATGTCGATACAGCAGAGTGATCTCTCTATACCCAATGCATGTCGATACAGCAGAGTGATCTCTCTATACCCAATGCATGTCGATACAGCAGAGTGATCTCTCTATACACAATGGATGTCGATACAGCAGAGTGTTCTCTCTATACCCAATGGATGTCGATACAGCAGAGTAATCTCTCTATACCCAATGGAGGTCGATACAGCAGAGTGATCTCTCTATACCCAATGGATGATGATACAGCAGAGTAATCTCTCTATACCCAATGGATGACGATACAGCAGAGTGATCTCTCTATACCCAATGGATGTCGATACAGCAGAGTAATCTCTCTATACCCAATGGATGTCGATACAGCAGAGTGATCTCTCTATACCCAATGGATGTCGATACAGCAAAGTGATCTCTCTATACCCAATGGATGACGATACAGCAGAGTAATCTCTCTAAACCCAATGGATGTCGATACAGCAGAGTGATCTCTCTATACCCAATGGATGTCGATACAGCAGAGTAATCTCGCTATACCCAATGGATGTCGATACAGCAGAGTGATATCTTTATACCCAATGGATGTCGATACAGCAGAGTAATCTCTCTATACCCAATGGATGTCGATACAGCAGAGTGATCTCTCTATACCCAATGGATGTCGATACAGCAGAGTGATCTCTCTATACCCAATGGATGTCGATACAGCAGGGTGATCTCTCTATACCCAATGGACGTACATACAGCAGAGTGATCACTCTATACCCAATGGATGTCGATACAGCATAGTAATCTCTCTATACCCAATGGATGTCGATACAGCAGAGTGATCTCTGTATACCCAATGGATGTCGATACAGCAGAGTAATCTCTCTATACCCAATGGATGTCGATACGGCAGAGTAATCTCTCTATACCCAATGGATGTCGATACAGCAGAGTGATCTCTCTATACCCAATGGATGTCGATACAGCAGATTGATCTCTCTATACCCAATGGATGTCGATACAGCAGAGTAATCTCTCTATACCCAATGGATGTCGATACGGCAGAGTGATCTCTCTATCCCCAATGGATGTCGATACAGCAGAGTAAACTCTCTATACCCAATGTATGTCGATACAGCAGAGTGATCTCTCTATACCCAATGGATGTCGATACAGCAGAGTAATCTCTCTATACCCTATAAATGTCGATACAGCAGAGTGATCTCTCTATACCCAATGGATGTCGATACAGCAGAGTAATCTCTCTATACCCAATAGATGTCGATACAGCAGAGTGATCTCTCTATACCCAATGGATGTCGATACAGCAGAGTAATCTCTCTATACCCATGGACATACATACAGCAGAGTAATCTCTCTATACCCAATGGATGTCGATACAGCAGAGTGATCTCTCTATACCCAATGGATGTCGATACAGCAGAGTGATCTCTCTATACCCAATGGATGTCGATACAGCAGAGTGATCCCTCTATACCCAATGGATGTCGATACAGCAGAGTAATCTCTCTATACCCAGTGGATGTCGATACAGCAGTGTAATCTCTCTATACCCAATGGATGTCGATACAGCAGAGTGATATCTCTATACCCAATGGATGACGATACAGCAGAGTAATCTCTCTATACCCAATGGATGTCGATACAGCAGAGTGATCTCTCTATACCCAATGGATGTCGATACAGCAGAGTTATCTCTCTATACCCAATGGATGTCGATACAGCAGAGTGATCTCTCTATACCCAATGGATGTCGATACAGCAGAGTAATCTCTCTATACCCAATGGATGTCGATACAGCAGTGTGATCTCTCTATACCCAATGCATGTCGATACAGCAGAGTGATCTCTCTATACCCAATGGATGACGATACAGCAGAGTAATCACTCTATACACAATGGATGTCGATACAGCAGAGTGTTCTCTCTATACCCAATGGATGTCGATACAGCAGAGTAATCTCTCTATACCCAATGGATGTCGATACAGCAGAGTAATCTCTCTATACCCAATGGATGACGATACAGCAGAGTAATCTCTCTATACCCAATGGATGACGATACAGCAGAGTGATCTCTCTATACCCAATGGATGTCGATACAGCAGAGTAATCTCTCTATACCCAATGGATGTCGATACAGCAGAGTGATCTCTCTATACCCAATGGATGTCGATACAGCAGAGTGATCTCTCTATACCCAATGGATGACGATACAGCAGAGTAATCTCTCTATACCCAATGGATGTCGATACAGCAGAGTGATCTCTCTATACCCAATGGATGTCTTTACAGCAGAGTAAACTCTCTATACCCAATGGATGTCGATACAGCAGAGTGATCTCTCTATACCCAATGGATGTCGATACAGCAGAGAAATCTCTCTATACCCAATGGATGTCGATACAGCAGAGTGATCTCTCTATACCCAATGGATGACGATACAGCAGAGTAATCTCTCTATACCCAATGGATGTCGATACAGCAGAATAATCTCTCTATACCCAATGGATGTCGATACAGCAGAGTAATCTCTCTATACCCAATGGATGTCGATACAGCAGAGTGATCTCTCTATACCCAATAGATGTCGATACAGCAGAGTAATCTCTCTATACCCAATGGATGTCGATACAGCAGAGTAATCTCTCTATACCCAATGCATGTCGATACAGCAGAGTGATCTCTCTATACCCAATGGATGTCGATACAGCAGAGTGATCTCTCTATACCCAATGGATGACGATACAGCAGAGTGATCTCTCTATACCCAATGGATGTCGATACAGCAGAGTGATCTCTCTATACACAATGGATGTCGATACAGCAGAGTGATCTCTCTATAACCAATGGATGTCGATACAGCAGAGTGATCTCTCTATACCCAATGGATGTCGATACAGCAGAGTGATCTCTCTATACCCAATGGATGTCGATACAGCAGAGTAATCTCTCTATACACAATGGATGTCGATACAGCAGAGTGATCTCTCTATACCCAATGCATGTCGATACAGCAGAGTGATCTCTCTATACCCAATGGATGACGATACAGCAGAGTGATCTCTCTATACACAATGGATGTCGATACAGCAGAGTGATCTCTCTATACCCAATGCATGTCGATACAGCAGAGTGATCTCTCTATACACAATGGATGTCGATACAGCAGAGTGTTCTCTCTATACCCAATGGATGTCGATACAGCAGAGTGATCTCTCTATACCCAATGCATGTCGATACAGCAGAGTGATCTCTCTATACCCAATGCATGTCGATACAGCAGAGTGATCTCTCTATACACAATGGATGTCGATACAGCAGAGTGTTCTCTCTATACCCAATGGATGTCGATACAGCAGAGTAATCTCTCTATACCCAATGGAGGTCGATACAGCAGAGTGATCTCTCTATACCCAATGGATGATGATACAGCAGAGTAATCTCTCTATACCCAATGGATGACGATACAGCAGAGTGATCTCTCTATACCCAATGGATGTCGATACAGCAGAGTAATCTCTCTATACCCAATGGATGTCGATACAGCAGAGTGATCTCTCTATACCCAATGGATGTCGATACAGCAAAGTGATCTCTCTATACCCAATGGATGACGATACAGCAGAGTAATCTCTCTAAACCCAATGGATGTCGATACAGCAGAGTGATCTCTCTATACCCAATGGATGTCGATACAGCAGAGTAATCTCGCTATACCCAATGGATGTCGATACAGCAGAGTGATATCTTTATACCCAATGGATGTCGATACAGCAGAGTAATCTCTCTATACCCAATGGATGTCGATACAGCAGAGTGATCTCTCTATACCCAATGGATGTCGATACAGCAGAGTGATCTCTCTATACCCAATGGATGTCGATACAGCAGGGTGATCTCTCTATACCCAATGGACGTACATACAGCAGAGTGATCACTCTATACCCAATGGATGTCGATACAGCATAGTAATCTCTCTATACCCAATGGATGTCGATACAGCAGAGTGATCTCTGTATACCCAATGGATGTCGATACAGCAGAGTAATCTCTCTATACCCAATGGATGTCGATACGGCAGAGTAATCTCTCTATACCCAATGGATGTCGATACAGCAGAGTGATCTCTCTATACCCAATGGATGTCGATACAGCAGATTGATCTCTCTATACCCAATGGATGTCGATACAGCAGAGTAATCTCTCTATACCCAATGGATGTCGATACGGCAGAGTGATCTCTCTATCCCCAATGGATGTCGATACAGCAGAGTAAACTCTCTATACCCAATGTATGTCGATACAGCAGAGTGATCTCTCTATACCCAATGGATGTCGATACAGCAGAGTAATCTCTCTATACCCTATAAATGTCGATACAGCAGAGTGATCTCTCTATACCCAATGGATGTCGATACAGCAGAGTAATCTCTCTATACCCAATAGATGTCGATACAGCAGAGTGATCTCTCTATACCCAATGGATGTCGATACAGCAGAGTAATCTCTCTATACCCATGGACATACATACAGCAGAGTAATCTCTCTATACCCAATGGATGTCGATACAGCAGAGTGATCTCTCTATACCCAATGGATGTCGATACAGCAGAGTGATCTCTCTATACCCAATGGATGTCGATACAGCAGAGTGATCCCTCTATACCCAATGGATGTCGATACAGCAGAGTAATCTCTCTATACCCAGTGGATGTCGATACAGCAGTGTAATCTCTCTATACCCAATGGATGTCGATACAGCAGAGTGATATCTCTATACCCAATGGATGACGATACAGCAGAGTAATCTCTCTATACCCAATGGATGTCGATACAGCAGAGTGATCTCTCTATACCCAATGGATGTCGATACAGCAGAGTTATCTCTCTATACCCAATGGATGTCGATACAGCAGAGTGATCTCTCTATACCCAATGGATGTCGATACAGCAGAGTAATCTCTCTATACCCAATGGATGTCGATACAGCAGAGTGATCTCTCTATACCCAATGGATGTCGATACAGCAGAGTAATCTCTCTATACCCAATGGATGTCGATACAGCAGAGTGATCTCTCTATACCCAATCGATGTCGATACAGCAGAGTAATCTCTCTATACCCAATGGATGTCGATACAGCAGAGTGATCTCTCTATACCCAATGGATGTCGATACAGCAGAGTAATCTCTCAATACCCAATGGATGTCGATACAGCAGAGTGATCTCTCTATACCCAATGGATGTCGATACATCAGAGTGATCTCTCTATACCCAATGGACGTACATACAGCAGAGTGATCTCTCTAAACCCAATGGAGGTCGATACAGCAGAGTAATCTCTCTATACCCATGGACGTACATACAGCAGAGTAATCTCTCTATACCCAATGGATGTCGATACAGCAGAGTGATCTCTCTATACACAATGGATTTCGATACAGCAGAGTAATCTCTCTATACCCATGGACGTACATACAGCAGAGTGATCACTCTATACCCAATGGATGTCGATACAGCAGAGTGATCTCTCTATACCCAATGGATGTCTTTACAGCAGAGTAAACTCTCTATACCCAATGGATGTCGATACAGCAGAGTGATCTCTCTGTACCCAATGGATGTCGATACAGCAGAGTAATCTCTCTATACCCAATGGATGTCGATACAGCAGAGTGATCTCTCTATACCCAATGGATGACGATACAGCAGAGTAATCTCTCTATACCCAATGGATGTCGATACAGCAGAATAATCTCTCTATACCCAATGGATGTCGATACAGCAGAGAGATCTCTCTATACCCAATGGATGTCGATACAGCAGAGAGATCTCTCTATACCCAATAGATGTCGATACAGCAGAGTAATCTCTCTATACCCAATGGATGACGATACAGCAGAGTAATCTCTCTATACCCAATGGATGTCGATACAGCAGAGTGATCTCTCTATACCCAATGGATGTCGATACAGCAGAGTGATCTCTCTATACCCAATGGATGACGATACAGCAGAGTAATCTCTCTATACCCAATGGATGTCGATACAGCAGAGTGATCTCTCTATACACAATGGATGTCGATGCAGCAGAGTGATCTCTCTATACCCAATGGATGTCGATACAGCAGAGTGATCTCTCTATACCCAATGGATGTCGATACAGCAGAGTGATCTCTCTATACCCAATGGATGTCGATACAGCAGAGTAATCTCTCTATACCCAATGGATGTCGATACAGCAGAGTGATCTCTCTATAGCCAATGCATGTCGATACAGCAGAGTGATCTCTCTATACCCAATGGATGACGATACAGCAGAGTAATCAATCTATACCCAATGGATGTCGATACAGCAGAGTGATCTCTCTATACCCAATGGATGTCGATACAGCAGAGTAATCTCTCTATACCCAATGGATGTCGATACAGCAGAGTGATCTCTCTATACCCAATGGATGACGATACACAGAGTAATCTCTCTATACCCAATGGATGACGATACAGCAGAGTGATCTCTCTATACCCAATGGATGTCGATACAACAGAGTAATCTCTCTATACCCAATGGATGTCGATACAGCAGAGTGATCTCTCTATACCCAATGGATGTCGATACAGCAGAGTGATCTCTCTATACCCAATGGATGACGATACAGCAGAGTAATCTCTCTATACCCAATGGATGTCGATACAGCAGAGTGATCTATCTATACCCAATGGATGTCGATACAGCAGAGTAATCTCTCTATACCCAATGGATGTCGATACAGCAGAGTGATCTCTTTATACCCAATGGATGTCGATACAGCAGAGTAATTTCTCTATACCCAATGGATGTCGATACAGCAGAGTGATCTCTCTATACCCAATGGATGTCGATACAGCAGAGTGATCTCTCTATACCCAATGGATGTCGATACAGCAGGGTGATCTCTCTATACCCAATGGACGTACATACAGCAGAGTGATCACTCTATACCCAATGGATGTCGATACAGCATAGTAATCTCTCTATACCCAATGGATGTCGATACAGCAGAGTGATCTCTCTATACCCAATGGATGTCGATACAGCAGAGTAATCTCTCTATACCCAATGGATGTCGATACAGCAGAGTAATCTCTCTATACCCAATGGATGTCGATACAGCAGAGTGATCTCTCTACACCCAATGGATGTCGATACAGCAGATTGATCTCTCTATACCCAATGGATGTCGATACAGCAGAGTAATCTCTCTATACCCAATGGATGTCGATACGGCAGAGTGATCTCTCTATACCCAATGGATGTCGATACAGCAGAGTAATCTCTCTATACCCAATGGATGTCGATACAGCAGAGTGATCTCTCTATACCCAATGGATGTCGATACAGCAGAGTAATCTCTCTATACCCAATAGATGTCGATACAGCAGAGTGATCTCTCTATACCCAATGGATGTCGATACAGCAGAGTAATCTCTCTATACCCAATAGATGTCGATACAGCAGATTGATCTCTCTATACCCAATGGATGTCGATACAGCAGAGTAATCTCTGTATACCCATGGACGTACATACAGCAGAGTAATCTCTCTACACCGAATGGATGTCGATACAGGAGAGTGATCTCTCTATACCCAATGGATGTCGATACAGCAGAGTGATCTCTATATACCCAATGGATGTAGATACAGCAGAGTGATCTCTCTATACCCAATGGATGTCGATACAGCAGAGTGATCTCTCTATACCCAATGGATTTCTTTACAGCAGAGTAAACTCTCTATACCCAATGGATGTCGATACAACAGAGTGATCTCTCTATACCCAATGGATGTCGATACAGCAGGGTAATCTCTCTATACCCAATAGATGTCGATACAGCAGAGTGATCTCTCTATACCCAATGGATGACGATACAGCAGAGTAATCTCTCTATACCCAATGGATGTCGATACAGCAGAATAATCTCTCTATACCCAATGGATGTCGATACAGCAGAGTAATCTCTCTATACCCAATGGATGTCGATACAGCAGAGAGATCTCTCTATACCCAATAGATGTCGATACAGCAGAGTAATCTCTCTATACCCAATGGATGTCGATACAGCAGAGTAATCTCTCTATACCCAATGGATGTCGATACAGCAGAGTGATCTCTCTATACCCAATGGATGACGATACAACAGAGTAATCTCTCTATACCCAATGGATGTCGATACAGCAGAGTGATCTCTCTATACACAATGGATGTCGATGCAGCAGAGTAATCTCTCTATACCCAATGGATGTCGATACAGCAGAGAGATCTCTCTATACCCAATAGATGTCGATACAGCAGAGTAATCTCTCTATACCCAATGGATGTCGATACAGCAGAGTAATCTCTCTATACCCAATGGATGTCGATACAGCAGAGTGATCTCTCTATACCCAATGGATGACGATACAACAGAGTAATCTCTCTATACCCAATGGATGTCGATACAGCAGAGTGATCTCTCTACACACAATGGATGTCGATGCAGCAGAGTGATCTCTCTATACCCAATGGATGTCGATACAGCAGAGTGATCTCTCTATACCCAATGGATGTCGATACAGCAGAGTGATCTCTCTATACCCAACGGATGTTGATACAGCAGAGTAATCTTTCTATACCCAATGGATGTCGATACAGCAGAGTGATCTCTCTATAGCCAATGCATGTCGATACAGCAGAGTGATCTCTCTATACCCAATGGATGACGATACAGCAGAGTAATCAATCTATACCCAATGGATGTCGATACAGCAGAGTGATCTCTCTATACCCAATGGATGTCGATACAGCAGAGTAATCTCTCTATACCCAATGGATGTCGATACAGCAGAGTGATCTCTCTATACCCAATGGATGACGATACACAGAGTAATCTCTCTATACCCAATGGATGACGATACAGCAGAGTGATCTCTCTATACCCAATGGATGTCGATACAACAGAGTAATCTCTCTATACCCAATGGATGTCGATACAGCAGAGTGATCTCTCTATACCCAATGGATGTCGATACAGCAGAGTGATCTCTCTATACCCAATGGATGACGATACAGCAGAGTAATCTCTCTATACCCAATGGATGTCGATACAGCAGAGTGATCTCTCTATACCCAATGGATGTCGATACAGCAGAGTAATCTCTCTATACCCAATGGATGTCGATACAGCAGAGTGATCTCTTTATACCCAATGGATGTCGATACAGCAGAGTAATCTCTCTATACCCAATGGATGTCGATACAGCAGAGTGATCTCTCTATACCCAATGGATGTCGATACGGCAGAGTGATCTCTCTATACCCAATGGATGTCGATACAGCAGGGTGATCTCTCTATACCCAATGGACGTACATACAGCAGAGTGATCACTCTATACCCAATGGATGTCGATACAGCATAGTAATCTCTCTATACCCAATGGATGTCGATACAGCAGAGTGATCTCTCTATACCCAATGGATGTCGATACAGCAGAGTAATCTCTCTATACCCAATGGATGTCGATACAGCAGAGTAATCTCTCTATACCCAATGGATGTCGATACAGCAGAGTGATCTCTCTACACCCAATGGATGTCGATACAGCAGATTGATCTCTCTATACCCAATGGATGTCGATACAGCAGAGTAATCTCTCTATACCCAATGGATGTCGATACGGCAGAGTGATCTCTCGATACCCAATGGATGTCGATACAGCAGAGTAATCTCTCTATACCCAATGGATGTCGATACAGCAGAGTGATCTCTCTATATCCAATGGATGTCGATACAGCAGAGTAATCTCTCTATACCCAATAGATGTCGATACAGCAGAGTGATCTCTCTATACACAATGGATGTCGATACAGCAGAGTAATCTCTCTATACCCAATAGATGTCGATACAGCAGATTGATCTCTCTATACCCAATGGATGTCGATACAGCAGAGTAATCTCTCTATACCCATGGACGTACATACAGCAGAGTAATCTCTCTACACCCAATGGATGTCGATACAGGAGAGTGATCTCTCTATACCCAATGGATGTCGATACAGCAGAGTGATCTCTATATACCCAATGGATGTAGATACAGCAGAGTGATCTCTCTATACCCAATGGATGTCGATACAGCAGAGTGATCTCTCTATACCCAATGGATTTCTTTACAGCAGAGTAAACTCTCTATACCCAATGGATGTCGATACAGGAGAGTGATCTCTCTATACCCAATGGATGTCGATACAGCAGAGTGATCTCTCTATACCCAATGGATGTCGATACAGCAGAGTAATCTCTCTATACCCAATGGATGTCGATACAGCAGAGTGATCTCTCTATACCCAATTGATGACGATACAGCAGAGTGATCTCTCTATACCCAATTGATGACGATACAGCAGAGTGATCTCTCTATACCCAATGGATGTCGATACAGCTGAGTGATCTCTCTATACCCAATGGATGTCGATACAGCAGAGTGATCTCTCTATACCCAATGGATGTCGATACAGCAGAGTGATCTCTCTATACCCAATGGATGTCGATACAGCAGAGTAATCTCTCTATACCCAATGGATGTCGATACAGCAGAGTAATCTCTCTATACCCAATGGATGACGATACAGCAGAGTGATTTCTCTATACCCAATGGATGTCGATACAGCAGAGTAATCTCTCTATACCCAATGGATGTCGATACAGCAGAGTGATCTCTCTATACCCAATGGATGACGATACAACAGAGTAATCTCTCTATACCCAATGGATGACGATACAGCAGAGTGATCTCTCTATACCCAATGGATGTCGATACAGCAGAGTAATCTCTCTATACCCAATGGATGTCGATACAGCAGAGTGATATCTCTATTCCCAATGGATGACGATACAGCAGAGTAATCTCTCTATACCCAATGGATGTCGATACAGCAGAGTGATCTCTCTATACCCAATGGATGTCGATACAGCAGAGTAATCTCTCTATACCCAATGGATGTCGATACAGCAGAGTGATCTCTCTATATCCAATGGATGTCGATACAGCAGAGTAATCTCTCTATACCCAATGGATGTCGATACAGCAGAGTGATCTCTCTATACCCAATGGATGTCGATACAGCAGAGTAATCTCTCTATACCCAATGGATGTCGATACAGCAGAGTGATCTCTCTATACCCAATCGATGTCGATACAGCAGAGTAATCTCTCTATACCCAATGGATGTCGATACAGCAGAGTGATCTCTCTATACCCAATGGATGTCGATACAGCAGAGTAATCTCTCAATACCCACTGGATGTCGATACAGCAGAGTGATCTCTCTATACCCAATGGATGTCGATACATCAGAGTGATCTCTCTATACCCAATGGACGTACATACAGCAGAGTGATCTCTCTATACCCAATGGAGGTCGATACAGCAGAGTAATCTCTCTATACCCATGGACGTACATACAGCAGAATAATCTCTCTATACCCAATGGATGTCGATACAGCAGAGTGATCTCTCTATACACAATGGATGTCGATACAGCAGAGTAATCTCTCTATACCCATGGACGTACATACAGCAGAGTGATCACTCTATACCCAATGGATGTCGATACAGCAGAGTGATCTCTCTATACCCAATGGATGTCTTTACAGCAGAGTAAACTCTCTATACCCAATGGATGTCGATACAGCAGAGTGATCTCTCTATACCCAATGGATGTCGATACAGCAGAGTAATCTCTCTATACCCAATGGATGTCGATACAGCAGAGTGATCTCTCTATACCCAATGGATGACGATACAGCAGGGTAATTTCTCTATACCCAATGGATGTCGATACAGCAGAATAATCTCTCTATACCCAATGGATGTCGATACAGCAGAGTAATCTCTCTATACCCAATGGATGTCGATACAGCAGAGTGATCTCTCTATACCCAATAGATGTCGATACAGCAGAGTAATCTCTCTATACCCAATGGATGTCGATACAGCAGAGTAATCTCTCTATACACAATGGATGTCGATACAGCAGAGTGATCTCTCTATACCCAATGGATGTCGATACAGCAGAGTGATCTCTCTATACCCAATGGATGACGATACAGCAGAGTAATCTCTCTATACCCAATGGATGTCGATACAGCAGAGTGATCTCTCTATACACAATGGATGTCGATACAGCAGAGTGATCTCTCTATACCCAATGGATGTCGATACAGCAGAGTGATCTCTCTATACCCAATGGATGTCGATACAGCAGATTGATCTCTCTATACCCAATGGATGTCGATACAGCAGAGTAATCTCTCTATACCCAATGGATGTCGATACAGCAGAGTGATCTCTCTATAGCCAATGCATGTCGATACAGCAGAGTGATCTCTCTATACCCAATGGATGACGATACAGCAGAGTAATCAATCTATACCCAATGGATGTCGATACAGCAGAGTGATCTCTCTATACCCAATGGATGTCGATACAGCAGAGTAATCCCTCTATACCCAATGGATGTCGATACAGCAGAGTGATCTCTCCATACCCAATGGATGACGATACACAGAGTAATCTCTCTATACCCAATGGATGACGATGCAGCAGAGTGATCTCTCTATACCCAATGGATGTCGATACAACAGAGTAATCTCTCTATACCCAATGGATGTCGATACAGCAGAGTGATCTCTCTATACCCAATGGATGTCGATACAGCAGAGTGATCTCTCTATACCCAATGGATGACGATACAGCAGATTAATCTCTCTATACCCAATGGATGTCGATACAGCAGAGTGATCTCTCTATACCCAATGGATGTCGATACAGCAGAGTAATCTCTCTATACCCAATGGATGTCGATACAGCAGAGTGATCTCTTTATACCCAATGGATGTCGATACAGCAGAGTAATCTCTCTATACCCAATGGATGTCGATACAGCAGAGTGATCTCTCTATACCCAATGGATGTCGATACAGCAGAGTGATCTCTCTATACCCAATGGATGTCGATACAGCAGGGTGATCTCTCTATACCCAATGGACGTACATACAGCAGAGTGATCACTCTATACCCAATGGATGTCGATACAGCAGAGTAATCTCTCTATACCCAATGGATGTCGATACAGCAGAGTGATCTCTCTTTACCCAATGGATGTCGATACAGCAGAGTAATCTCTCTATACCCAATGGATGTCGATACAGCAGAGTAATCTCTCTATACCCAATGGATGTCGATACAGCAGAGTGATCTCTATACACCCAATGGATGTTGATACAGCAGATTGATCTCTCTATACCCAATGGATGTCGATACAGCAGAGTAATCTCTCTATACCCAATGGATGTCGATACGGCAGAGTGATCTCTCTATACCCAATGGATGTCGATACAGCAGAGTAATCTCTCTATACCCAATGGATGTCGATACAGCAGAGTGATCTCTCTATACCCAATGGATGTCGATACAGCAGAGTAATCTCTCTATACCCAATAGATGTCGATACAGCAGAGTGATCTCTCTATACCCAATGGATGTCGATACAGCAGAGTAATCTCTCTATACCCAATAGATGTCGATACAGCAGATTGATCTCTCTATACCCAATGGATGTCGATACAGCAGAGTAATCTCTCTATACCCATGGACGTACATACAGCAGAGTAATCTCTCTATACCCAATGGATGTCGATACAGGAGAGTGATCTCTCTATACCCAATGGATGTCGATACAGCAGAGTGATCTCTCTATACCCAATGGATGTAGATACAGCAGAGTGATCTCTCTATACCCAATGGAAGTCGATACAGCAGAGTGATCTCTCTATACCCAATGGATGTCTTTACAGCAGAGTAAACTCTCTATACCCAATGGATGTCGATACAGCAGAGTGATCTCTCTATACCCAATGGATGTCGATACAGCAGAGTAATCTCTCTATACCCAATGGATGTCGATACAGCAGAGTGATCTCTCTATACCCAATGGATGACGATACAGCAGAGTAATCTCTCTATACCCAATGGATGTCGATACAGCAGAGTAATCTCTCTATACCCAATGGATGTCGATACAGCAGAGTGATCTCTCTATACCCAATGGATGTCGATACAGCAGAGTTATCTCTCTATACCCAATGGATGTCGATACAGCAGAGTGATCTCTCTATACCCAATGGATGTCGATACAGCAGAGTAATCTCTCTATACCCAATGGATGTCGATACAGCAGAGTGATCTCTCTATACCCAATGGATGTCGATACAGCAGAGTAATCTCTCTATACCCAATGGATGTCGATACAGCAGAGTGATCTCTCTATACCCAATCGATGTCGATACAGCAGAGTAATCTCTCTATACCCAATGGATGTCGATACAGCAGAGTGATCTCTCTATACCCAATGGATGTCGATACAGCAGAGTAATCTCTCAATACCCAATGGATGTCGATACAGCAGAGTGATCTCTCTATACCCAATGGATGTCGATACATCAGAGTGATCTCTCTATACCCAATGGACGTACATACAGCAGAGTGATCTCTCTAAACCCAATGGAGGTCGATACAGCAGAGTAATCTCTCTATACCCATGGACGTACATACAGCAGAGTAATCTCTCTATACCCAATGGATGTCGATACAGCAGAGTGATCTCTCTATACACAATGGATTTCGATACAGCAGAGTAATCTCTCTATACCCATGGACGTACATACAGCAGAGTGATCACTCTATACCCAATGGATGTCGATACAGCAGAGTGATCTCTCTATACCCAATGGATGTCTTTACAGCAGAGTAAACTCTCTATACCCAATGGATGTCGATACAGCAGAGTGATCTCTCTATACCCAATGGATGTCGATACAGCAGAGTAATCTCTCTATACCCAATGGATGTCGATACAGCAGAGTGATCTCTCTATACCCAATGGATGACGATACAGCAGAGTAATCTCTCTATACCCAATGGATGTCGATACAGCAGAATAATCTCTCTATACCCAATGGATGTCGATACAGCAGAGAGATCTCTCTATACCCAATGGATGTCGATACAGCAGAGAGATCTCTCTATACCCAATAGATGTCGATACAGCAGAGTAATCTCTCTATACCCAATGGATGTCGATACAGCAGAGTAATCTCTCTATACCCAATGGATGTCGATACAGCAGAGTGATCTCTCTATACCCAATGGATGTCGATACAGCAGAGTGATCTCTCTATACCCAATGGATGACGATACAGCAGAGTAATCTCTCTATACCCAATGGATGTCGATACAGCAGAGTGATCTCTCTATACACAATGGATGTCGATGCAGCAGAGTGATCTCTCTATACCCAATGGATGTCGATACAGCAGAGTGATCTCTCTATACCCAATGGATGTCGATACAGCAGAGTGATCTCTCTATACCCAATGGATGTCGATACAGCAGAGTAATCTCTCTATACCCAATGGATGTCGATACAGCAGAGTGATCTCTCTATAGCCAATGCATGTCGATACAGCAGAGTGATCTCTCTATACCCAATGGATGACGATACAGCAGAGTAATCAATCTATACCCAATGGATGTCGATACAGCAGAGTGATCTCTCTATACCCAATGGATGTCGATACAGCAGAGTAATATCTCTATACCCAATGGATGTCGATACAGCAGAGTGATCTCTCTATACCCAATGGATGACGATACACAGAGTAATCTCTCTATACCCAATGGATGACGATACAGCAGAGTGATCTCTCTATACCCAATGGATGTCGATACAACAGAGTAATCTCTCTATACCCAATGGATGTCGATACAGCAGAGTGATCTCTCTATACCCAATGGATGTCGATACAGCAGAGTGATCTCTCTATACCCAATGGATGACGATACAGCAGAGTAATCTCTCTATACCCAATGGATGTCGATACAGCAGAGTGATCTATCTATACCCAATGGATGTCGATACAGCAGAGTAATCTCTCTATACCCAATGGATGTCGATACAGCAGAGTGATCTCTTTATACCCAATGGATGTCGATACAGCAGAGTAATTTCTCTATACCCAATGGATGTCGATACAGCAGAGTGATCTCTCTATACCCAATGGATGTCGATACAGCAGAGTGATCTCTCTATACCCAATGGATGTCGATACAGCAGGGTGATCTCTCTATACCCAATGGACGTACATACAGCAGAGTGATCACTCTATACCCAATGGATGTCGATACAGCATAGTAATCTCTCTATACCCAATGGATGTCGATACAGCAGAGTGATCTCTCTATACCCAATGGATGTCGATACAGCAGAGTAATCTCTCTATACCCAATGGATGTCGATACAGCAGAGTAATCTCTCTATACCCAATGGATGTCGATACAGCAGAGTGATCTCTCTACACCCAATGGATGTCGATACAGCAGATTGATCTCTCTATACCCAATGGATGTCGATACAGCAGAGTAATCTCTCTATACCCAATGGATGTCGATACGGCAGAGTGATCTCTCTATACCCAATGGATGTCGATACAGCAGAGTAATCTCTCTATACCCAATGGATGTCGATACAGCGGAGTGATCTCTCTATACCCAATGGATGTCGATACAGCAGAGTAATCTCTCTATACCCAATAGATGTCGATACAGCAGAGTGATCTCTCTATACCCAATGGATGTCGATACAGCAGAGTAATCTCTCTATACCCAATAGATGTCGATACAGCAGATTGATCTCTCTATACCCAATGGATGTCGATACAGCAGTGTAATCTCTGTATACCCATGGACGTACATACAGCAGAGTAATCTCTCTACACCCAATGGATGTCGATACAGGAGAGTGATCTCTCTATACCCAATGGATGTCGATACAGCAGAGTGATCTCTATATACCCAATGGATGTAGATACAGCAGAGTGATCTCTCTATACCCAATGGATGTCGATACAGCAGAGTGATCTCTCTATACCCAATGGATTTCTTTACAGCAGAGTAAACTCTCTATACCCAATGGATGTCGATACAGCAGAGTGATCTCTCTATACCCAATGGATGTCGATACAGCAGAGTAATCTCTCTATACCCAATAGATGTCGATACATCAGAGTGATCTCTCTATACCCAATGGATGACGATACAGCAGAGTAATCTCTCTATACCCAATGGATGTCGATACAGCAGAATAATCTCTCTATACCCAATGGATGTCGATACAGCAGAGTAATCTCTCTATACCCAATGGATGTCGATACAGCAGAGAGATCTCTCTATACCCAATAGATGTCGATACAGCAGAGTAATCTCTCTATAACCAATGGATGTCGATACAGCAGAGTAATCTCTCTATACCCAATGGATGTCGATACAGCAGAGTGATCTCTCTATACCCAATGGATGTCGATACAGCAGAGTGATCTCTCTATACCCAATGGATGACGATACAACAGAGTAATCTCTCTATACCCAATGGATGTCGATACAGCAGAGTGATCTCTCTATACACAATGGATGTCGATGCAGCAGAGTGATCTCTCTATACCCAATGGATGTCGATACAGCAGAGTGATCTCTCTATACCCAATGGATGTCGATACAGCAGAGTGATCTCTCTATACCCAACGGATGTTGATACAGCAGAGTAATCTCTCTATACCCAATGGATGTCGATACAGCAGAGTGATCTCTCTATAGCCAATGCATGTCGATACAGCAGAGTGATCTCTCTATACCCAATGGATGACGATACAGCAGAGTAATCAATCTATACCCAATGGATGTCGATACAGCAGAGTGATCTCTCTATACCCAATGGATGTCGATACAGCAGAGTAATCTCTCTATACCCAATGGATGTCGATACAGCAGAGTGATCTCTCTATACCCAATGGATGACGATACACAGAGTAATCTCTCTATACCCAATGGATGACGATACAGCAGAGTGATCTCTCTATACCCAATGGATGTCAATACAACAGAGTAATCTCTCTATACCCAATGGATGTCGATACAGCAGAGTGATCTCTCTATACCCAATGGATGTCGATACAGCAGAGTGATCTCTCTATACCCAATGGATGACGATACAACAGAGTAATCTCTCTATACCCAATGGATGTCGATACAGCAGAGTGATCTCTCTATACCCAATGGATGTCGATACAGCAGAGTAATCTCTCTATACCCAATGGATGTCGATACAGCAGAGTGATCTCTTTATACCCAATGGATGTCGATACAGCAGAGTAATCTCTCTATACCCAATGGATGTCGATACAGCAGATTGATCTCTCTATACCCAATGGATGTCGATACGGCAGAGTGATCTCTCCATACCCAATGGATGTCGATACAGCAGGGTGATCTCTCTATACCCAATGGACGTACATACAGCAGAGTGATCACTCTATACCCAATGGATGTCGATACAGCATAGTAATCTCTCTATACCCAATGGATGTCGATACAGCAGAGTGATCTCTCTATACCCAATGGATGTCGATACAGCAGAGTAATCTCTCTATACCCAATGGATGTCGATACAGCAGAGTAATCTCTCTATACCCAATGGATGTCGATACAGCAGAGTGATCTCTCTACACCCAATGGATGTCGATACAGCAGATTGATCTCTCTATACCCAATGGATGTCGATACAGCAGAGTAATCTCTCTATACCCAATGGATGTCGATACGGCAGAGTGATCTCTCTATACCCAATGGATGTCGATACAGCAGAGTAATCTCTCTATACCCAATGGATGTCGATACAGCAGAGTGATCTCTCTATACCCAATGGATGTCGATACAGCAGAGTAATCTCTCTATACCCAATAGATGTCGATACAGCAGAGTGATCTCTCTATACCCAATGGATGTCGATACAGCAGAGTAATCTCTCTATACCCAATAGATGTCGATACAGCAGATTGATCTCTCTATACCCAATAGATGTCGATACAGCAGAGTAATCTCTCTATACCCATGGACGTACATACAGCAGAGTAATCTCTCTACACCCAATGGATGTCGATACAGGAGAGTGATCTCTCTATACCCAATGGATGTCGATACAGCAGAGTGATCTCTATATACCCAATGGATGTAGATACAGCAGAGTGATCTCTCTATACCCAATGGATGTCGATACAGCAGAGTGATCTCTCTATACCCAATGGATTTCTTTACAGCAGAGTTAACTCTCTATACCCAATGGATGTCGATACAGGAGAGTGATCTCTCTATACCCAATGGATGTCGATACAGCAGAGTGATCTCTCTATACCCAATGGATGTCGATACAGCAGAGTAATCTCTCTATACCCAATGGATGTCGATACAGCAGAGTGATCTCTCTATACCCAATGGATGACGATACAGCAGAGTGATCTCTCTATACCCAATTGATGACGATACAGCAGAGTGATCTCTCTATACCCAATGGATGTCGATACAGCTGAGTGATCTCTCTATACCCAATGGATGTCGATACAGCAGAGTGATCTCTCTATACCCAATGGATGTCGATACAGCAGAGTGATCTCTCTATACCCAATGGATGTCGATACAGCAGAGTAATCTCTCTATACCCAATGGATGTCGATACAGCAGAGTAATCTCTCTATACCCAATGGATGACGATACAGCAGAGTGATTTCTCTATACCCAATGGATGTCGATACAGCAGAGTAATCTCTCTATACCCAATGGATGTCGATACAGCAGAGTGATCTCTCTATACCCAATGGATGACGATACAACAGAGTAATCTCTCTATACCCAATGGATGACGATACAGCAGAGTGATCTCTCTATACCCAATGGATGTCGATACAGCAGAGTAATCTCTCTATACCCAATGGATGTCGATACAGCAGAGTGATATCTCTATACCCAATGGATGACGATACAGCAGAGTAATCTCTCTATACCCAATGGATGTCGATACAGCAGAGTGATCTCTCTATACCCAATGGATGTCGATACAGCAGAGTAATCTCTCTATACCCAATGGATGTCGATACAGCAGAGTGATCTCTCTATATCCAATGGATGTCGATACAGCAGAGTAATCTCTCTATACCCAATGGATGTCGATACAGCAGAGTGATCTCTCTATACCCAATGGATGTCGATACAGCAGAGTAATCTCTCTATACCCAATGGATGTCGATACAGCAGAGTGATCTCTCTATACCCAATCGATGTCGATACAGCAGAGTAATCTCTCTATACCCAATGGATGTCGATACAGCAGAGTGATCTCTCTATACCCAATGGATGTCGATACAGCAGAGTAATCTCTCAATACCCACTGGATGTCGATACAGCAGAGTGATCTCTCTATACCCAATGGATGTCGATACATCAGAGTGATCTCTCTATACCCAATGGACGTACATACAGCAGAGTGATCTCTCTATACCCAATGGAGGTCGATACAGCAGAGTAATCTCTCTATACCCATGGACGTACATACAGCAGAATAATCTCTCTATACCCAATGGATGTCGATACAGCAGAGTGATCTCTCTATACACAATGGATGTCGATACAGCAGAGTAATCTCTCTATACCCATGGACGTACATACAGCAGAGTGATCACTCTATACCCAATGGATGTCGATACAGCAGAGTGATCTCTCTATACCCAATGGATGTCTTTACAGCAGAGTGATCTCTCTATACCCAATGGATGTCGATACAGCAGAGTAATCTCTCTATACCCAATGGATGTCGATACAGCAGAGTGATCTCTCTATACCCAATGGATGACGATACAGCAGGGTAATTTCTCTATACCCAATGGATGTCGATACAGCAGAATAATCTCTCTATACCCAATGGATGTCGATACAGCAGAGTAATCTCTCTATACCCAATGGATGTCGATACAGCAGAGTGATCTCTCTATACCCAATAGATGTCGATACAGCAGAGTAATCTCTCTATACCCAATGGATGTCGATACAGCAGAGTAATCTCTCTATACACAATGGATGTCGATACAGCAGAGTGATCTCTCTATACCCAATGGATGTCGATACAGCAGAGTGATCTCTCTATGCCCAATGGATGACGATACAGCAGAGTAATCTCTCTATACCCAATGGATGTCGATACAGCAGAGTGATCTCTCTATACACAATGGATGTCGATACAGCAGAGTGATCTCTCTATACCCAATGGATGTCGATACAGCAGAGTGATCTCTCTATACCCAATGGATGTCGAAACAGCAGAGTGATCTCTCTATACCCAATGGATGTCGATACAGCAGAGTAATCTCTCTATACCCAATGGATGTCGATACAGCAGAGTGATCTCTCTATACCCAATGGATGTCGATACAGCAGAGTAATCTCTCTATACCCAATGGATGTCGATACAGCAGAGTGATCTCTCTATACCCAATGGATGTCGATACAGCAGAGTGATCTCTCTATACCCAATGGATGTCGATACAGCAGAGTAATCCCTCTATACCCAATGGATGTCGATACAGCAGAGTGATCTCTCCATACCCAATGGATGACGATACACAGAGTAATCTCTCTATACCCAATGGATGACGATGCAGCAGAGTGATCTCTCTATACCCAATGGATGTCGATACAACAGAGTAATCTCTCTATACCCAATGGATGTCGATACAGCAGAGTGATCTCTCTATACCCAATGGATGTCGATACAGCAGAGTGATCTCTCTATACCCAATGGATGACGATACAGCAGATTAATCTCTCTATACCCAATGGATGTCGATACAGCAGAGTGATCTCTCTATACCCAATGGATGTCGATACAGCAGAGTAATCTCTCTATACCCAATGGATGTCGATACAGCAGAGTGATCTCTTTATACCCAATGGACGTCGATACAGCAGAGTAATCTCTCTATACCCAATGGATGTCGATACAGCAGAGTGATCTCTCTATACCCAATGGATGTCGATACAGCAGAGTGATCTCTCTATACCCAATGGATGTCGATACAGCAGGGTGATCTCTCTATACCCAATGGACGTACATACAGCAGAGTGATCACTCTATACCCAATGGATGTCGATACAGCAGAGTAATCTCTCTATACCCAATGGATGTCGATACAGCAGAGTGATCTCTCTTTACCCAATGGATGTCGATACAGCAGAGTAATCTCTCTATACCCAATGGATGTCGATACAGCAGAGTAATCTCTCTATACCCAATGGATGTCGATACAGCAGAGTGATCTCTATACACCCAATGGATGTTGATACAGCAGATTGATCTCTCTATACCCAATGGATGTCGATACAGCAGAGTAATCTCTCTATACCCAATGGATGTCGATACGGCAGAGTAATCTCTCTATACCCAATGGATGTCGATACGGCAGAGTGATCTCTCTATACCCAATGGATGTCGATACAGCAGAGTAATCTCTCTATACCCAATGGATGTCGATACAGCAGAGTGATCTCTCTATACCCAATGGATGTCGATACAGCAGAGTAATCTCTCTATACCCAATAGATGTCGATACAGCAGAGTGATCTCTCTATACCCAATGGATGTCGATACAGCAGAGTAATCTCTCTATACCCAATAGATGTCGATACAGCAGATTGATCTCTCTATACCCAATGGATGTCGATACAGCAGAGTAATCTCTCTATACCCATGGACGTACATACAGCAGAGTAATCTCTCTATACCCAATGGATGTCGATACAGGAGAGTGATCTCTCTATACCCAATGGATGTCGATACAGCAGAGTGATCTCTCTATACCCAATGGATGTAGATACAGCAGAGTGATCTCTCTATACCCAATGGATGTCGATACAGCAGAGTGATCTCTCTATACCCAATGGATGCCTTTACAGCAGAGTAAACTCTCTATACCCAATGGATGTCGATAGAGCAGAGTGATCTCTCTATACCCAATGGATGTCGATACAGCAGAGTAATCTCTCTATACCCAATGGATGTCGATACAGCAGAGTGATCTCTCTATACCCAATGGATGACGATACAGCAGAGTAATCTCTCTATACCCAATGGATGTCGATACAGCAGAGTAATCTCTCTATACCCAATGGATGTCGATACAGCAGAGTGATCTCTCTATACCCAACAGATGTCGATACAGCAGAGTAATCTCTCTATAACCAATGGATGTCGATACAGCAGAGTAATCTCTCTATACCCAATGGATGTCGATACAGCAGAGTGATCTCTCTATACCCAATGGATGTCGATACAGCAGAGTGATCTCTCTATACCCAATGGATGACGATACAGCAGAGTAATCTCTCTATACCCAATGGATGTCGATACAGCAGAGTGATCCCTCTATACACAATGGATGTCGATACAGCAGAGTGATCTCTCTGTACCCAATGGATGTCGATACAGCAGAGTGATCTCTCTATACGCAATGGATGTCGATACAGCAGAGTGATCTCTCTATACCCAATGCATGTCGATACAGCAGAGTAATCTCTCTATACCCAATGGATGTCGATACAGCAGAGTGATCTCTCTATACCCAATGGATGTCGATACAGCAGAGTGATCTCTTTATACCCAATGGATGACGATACAGCAGAGTAATCTCTCTATACCCAATGGATGTCGATACAGCAGAGTGATCTCTCTATACCCAATGGATGTTGATACAGCAGAGTAATCTCTATATACCCAATGGATGTCGATACAGCAGAGTGATCTCTCTATACCCAATGGATGACGATACAGCAGAGTTATCTCTCTATACCCAATGGATGACGATACAGCAGAGTGATCTCTCTATACCCAATGGATGTCGATACAGCAGAGTAATCTCTCTATACCCAATGGATGTCGATACAGCAGAGTGATCTCTCTATACCCAATGGATGTCGATACAGCAGAGTGATCTCTCTATACCCAATGGATGACGATACAGCAGAGTAATCTCTCTATACCCAATGGATGTCGATACAGCAGGGTGATCTCTCTATACCCAATGGACGTACATACAGCTGAGTGATCACTCTATACCCAATGGATGTCGATACAGCATAGTAATCTCTCTATACCCAATGGATGTCGATACAGCAGAGTGATCTCTCTATATCCAATGGATGTCGATACAGCAGAGTAATCTCTCTATACCCAATGGATGTCGATACAGCAGAGTAATCTCTCTATACCCAATGGATGTCGATACAGCAGAGTAATCTCTCTATACCCAATGGATGTCGATACAGCAGAGTGATCTCTCTACACCCAATGGATGTCGATACAGCAGATTGATCTCTCTATACCCAATGGATGTCGATACAGCAGAGTAATCTCTCTATACCCAATGGATGTCGATACAGCAGAGTGATCTCTCTATACCCAATGGATGTCGATACAGCAGAGTAATCTCTCTATACCCAATGGATGTCGATACAGAAGAGTGATCTCTCTATATCCAATGGATGTCGATACAGCAGAGTAATCTCTCTATACCCAATAGATGTCGATACAGCAGAGTGATCTCTCTATACCCAATGGATGTCGATACAGCAGAGTAATCTCTCTATACCCAATAGATGTCGATACAGCAGATTGATCTCTCTATACCCAATGGATGTCGATACAGCAGAGTAATCTCTCTATACCCATGGACGTACATACAGCAGAGTAATCTCTCTACACCCAATGGATGTCGATACAGGAGAGTGATCTCTCTATACCCAATGGATGTCGATACAGCAGAGTGATCTCTCTATACCCAATGGATGTAGATACAGCAGAGTGATCTCTCTATACCCAATGGATGTCGATACAGCAGAGTGATCTCTCTATACCCAATGGATGTCTTTACAGCAGAGTAAACTCTCTATACCCAATGGATGTCGATACAGCAGAGTGATCTCTCTATACCCAATGGATGTCGATACAGCAGAGTAATCTCTCTATACCCAATGGATGTCGATACAGCAGAGTGATCTCTCTATACCCAATGGATGACGATACAGCAGAGTGATCTCTCTATACTCAATTGATGTCGATACAGCAGAGTGATCTCTCTATACCCAATGGATGTCGATACAGCTGAGTGATCTCTCTATACCCAATGGATGTCGATACAGCAGAGTGATCTCTCTATACCCAATGGATGTCGATACAGCAGAGTGATCTCTCTATACCCAATGGATGTCGATACAGCAGAGTAATCTCTCTATACCCAATGGATGTCGATACAGCAGAGTAATCTCTCTATACCCAATGGATGACGATACAGCAGAGTGATCTCTCTATACCCAATGGATGTCGATACAGCAGAGTAATCTCTCTATACCCAATGGATGTCGATACGGCAGAGTGATCTCTCTATACCCAATGGATGTCGATACAGCAGAGTAATCTCTCTATACCCAATGGATGTCGATACAGCGGAGTGATCTCTCTATACCCAATGGATGTCGATACAGCAGAGTAATCTCTCTATACCCAATAGATGTCGATACAGCAGAGTGATCTCTCTATACCCAATGGATGTCGATACAGCAGAGTAATCTCTCTATACCCAATAGATGTCGATACAGCAGATTGATCTCTCTATACCCAATGGATGTCGATACAGCAGAGTAATCTCTGTATACCCATGGACGTACATACAGCAGAGTAATCTCTCTACACCCAATGGATGTCGATACAGGAGAGTGATCTCTCTATACCCAATGGATGTCGATACAGCAGAGTGATCTCTATATACCCAATGGATGTAGATACAGCAGAGTGATCTCTCTATACCCAATGGATGTCGATACAGCAGAGTGATCTCTCTATACCCAATGGATTTCTTTACAGCAGAGTAAACTCTCTATACCCAATGGATGTCGATACAGCAGAGTGATCTCTCTATACCCAATGGATGTCGATACAGCAGAGTAATCTCTCTATACCCAATAGATGTCGATACATCAGAGTGATCTCTCTATACCCAATGGATGACGATACAGCAGAGTAATCTCTCTATACCCAATGGATGTCGATACAGCAGAATAATCTCTCTATACCCAATGGATGTCGATACAGCAGAGTAATCTCTCTATACCCAATGGATGTCGATACAGCAGAGAGATCTCTCTATACCCAATAGATGTCGATACAGCAGAGTAATCTCTCTATACCCAATGGATGTCGATACAGCAGAGTAATCTCTCTATACCCAATGGATGTCGATACAGCAGAGTGATCTCTCTATACCCAATGGATGTCGATACAGCAGAGTGATCTCTCTATACCCAATGGATGACGATACAACAGAGTAATCTCTCTATACCCAATGGATGTCGATACAGCAGAGTGATCTCTCTATACACAATGGATGTCGATGCAGCAGAGTGATCTCTCTATACCCAATGGATGTCGATACAGCAGAGTGATCTCTCTATACCCAATGGATGTCGATACAGCAGAGTGATCTCTCTATACCCAACGGATGTTGATACAGCAGAGTAATCTCTCTATACCCAATGGATGTCGATACAGCAGAGTGATCTCTCTATAGCCAATGCATGTCGATACAGCAGAGTGATCTCTCTATACCCAATGGATGACGATACAGCAGAGTAATCAATCTATACCCAATGGATGTCGATACAGCAGAGTGATCTCTCTATACCCAATGGATGTCGATACAGCAGAGTAATCTCTCTATACCCAATGGATGTCGATACAGCAGAGTGATCTCTCTATACCCAATGGATGACGATACACAGAGTAATCTCTCTATACCCAATGGATGACGATACAGCAGAGTGATCTCTCTATACCCAATGGATGTCGATACAACAGAGTAATCTCTCTATACCCAATGGATGTCGATACAGCAGTGTGATCTCTCTATACCCAATGGATGTCGATACAGCAGAGTGATCTCTCTATACCCAATGGATGACGATACAGCAGAGTAATCTCTCTATACCCAATGGATGTCGATACAGCAGAGTGATCTCTCTATACCCAATGGATGTCGATACAGCAGAGTAATCTCTCTATACCCAATGGATGTCGATACAGCAGAGTGATCTCTTTATACCCAATGGATGTCGATACAGCAGAGTAATCTCTCTATACCCAATGGATGTCGATACAGCAGAGTGATCTCTCTATACCCAATGGATGTCGATACGGCAGAGTGATCTCTCCATACCCAATGGATGTCGATACAGCAGGGTGATCTCTCTATACCCAATGGACGTACATACAGCAGAGTGATCACTCTATACCCAATGGATGTCGATACAGCATAGTAATCTCTCTATACCCAATGGATGTCGATACAGCAGAGTGATCTCTCTATACCCAATGGATGTCGATACAGCAGAGTAATCTCTCTATACCCAATGGATGTCGATACAGCAGAGTAATCTCTCTATACCCAATGGATGTCGATACAGCAGAGTGATCTCTCTACACCCAATGGATGTCGATACAGCAGATTGATCTCTCTATACCCAATGGATGTCGATACAGCAGAGTAATCTCTCTATACCCAATGGATGTCGATACGGCAGAGTGATCTCTCTATACCCAATGGATGTCGATACAGCAGAGTAATCTCTCTATACCCATTGGATGTCGATACAGCAGAGTGATCTCTCTATACCCAATGGATGTCGATACAGCAGAGTAATCTCTCTATACCCAATAGATGTCGATACAGCAGAGTGATCTCTCTATACCCAATGGATGTCGATACAGCAGAGTAATCTCTCTATACCCAATAGATGTCGATACAGCAGATTGATCTCTCTATACCCAATGGATGTCGATACAGCAGAGTAATCTCTCTATACCCATGGACGTACATACAGCAGAGTAATCTCTCTACACCCAATGGATGTCGATACAGGAGAGTGATCTCTCTATACCCAATGGATGTCGATACAGCAGAGTGATCTCTATATACCCAATGGATGTAGATACAGCAGAGTGATCTCTCTATACCCAATGGATGTCGATACAGCAGAGTGATCTCTCTATACCCAATGGATTTCTTTACAGCAGAGTAAACTCTCTATACCCAATGGATGTCGATACAGGAGAGTGATCTCTCTATACCCAATGGATGTCGATACAGCAGAGTGATCTCTCTATACCCAATGGATGTCGATACAGCAGAGTAATCTCTCTATACCCAATGGATGTCGATACAGCAGAGTGATCTCTCTATACCCAATGGATGACGATACAGCAGAGTGATCTCTCTATACCCAATTGATGACGATACCGCAGAGTGATCTCTCTATACCCAATGGATGTCGATACAGCTGAGTGATCTCTCTATACCCAATGGATGTCGATACAGCAGAGTGATCTCTCTATACCCAATGGATGTCGATACAGCAGAGTGATCTCTCTATACCCAATGGATGTCGATACAGCAGAGTAATCTCTCTATACCCAATGGATGTCGATACAGCAGAGTAATCTCTCTATACCCAATGGATGACGATACAGCAGAGTGATTTCTCTATACCCAATGGATGTCGATACAGCAGAGTAATCTCTCTATACCCAATGGATGTCGATACAGCAGAGTGATCTCTCTATACCCAATGGATGACGATACAACAGAGTAATCTCTCTATACCCAATGGATGACGATACAGCAGAGTGATCTCTCTATACCCAATGGATGTCGATACAGCAGAGTAATCTCTCTATACCCAATGGATGTCGATACAGCAGAGTGATATCTCTATACCCAATGGATGACGATACAGCAGAGTAATCTCTCTATACCCAATGGATGTCGATACAGCAGAGTGATCTCTCTATACCCAATGGATGTCGATACAGCAGAGTAATCTCTCTATACCCAATGGATGTCGATACAGCAGAGTGATCTCTCTATATCCAATGGATGTCGATACAGCAGAGTAATCTCTCTATACCCAATGGATGTCGATACAGCAGAGTGATCTCTCTATACCCAATGGATGTCGATACAGCAGAGTAATCTCTCTATACCCAATGGATGTCGATACAGCAGAGTGATCTCTCTATACCCAATCGATGTCGATACAGCAGAGTAATCTCTCTATACCCAATGGATGTCGATACAGCAGAGTGATCTCTCTATACCCAATGGATGTCGATACAGCAGAGTAATCTCTCAATACCCACTGGATGTCGATACAGCAGAGTGATCTCTCTATACCCAATGGATGTCGATACATCAGAGTGATCTCTCTATACCCAATGGACGTACATACAGCAGAGTGATCTCTCTATACCCAATGGAGGTCGATACAGCAGAGTAATCTCTCTATACCCATGGACGTACATACAGCAGAATAATCTCTCTATACCCAATGGATGTCGATACAGCAGAGTGATCTCTCTATACACAATGGATGTCGATACAGCAGAGTAATCTCTCTATACCCATGGACGTACATACAGCAGAGTGATCACTCTATACCCAATGGATGTCGATACAGCAGAGTGATCTCTCTATACCCAATGGATGTCTTTACAGCAGAGTAAACTCTCTATACCCAATGGATGTCGATACAGCAGAGTGATCTCTCTATACCCAATGGATGTCGATACAGCAGAGTAATCTCTCTATACCCAATGGATGTCGATACAGCAGAGTGATCTCTCTATACCCAATGGATGACGATACAGCAGGGTAATTTCTCTATACCCAATGGATGTCGATACAGCAGAATAATCTCTCTATACCCAATGGATGTCGATACAGCAGAGTAATCTCTCTATACCCAATGGATGTCGATACAGCAGAGTGATCTCTCTATACCCAATAGATGTCGATACAGCAGAGTAATCTCTCTATACCCAATGGAAGTCGATACAGCAGAGTAATCTCTCTATACACAATGGATGTCGATACAGCAGAGTGATCTCTCTATACCCAATGGATGTCGATACAGCAGAGTGATCTCTCTATACCCAATGGATGACGATACAGCAGAGTAATCTCTCTATACCCAATGGATGTCGATACAGCAGAGTGATCTCTCTATACACAATGGATGTCGATACAGCAGAGTGATCTCTCTATACCCAATGGATGTCGATACAGCAGAGTGATCTCTCTATACCCAATGGATGTCGATACAGCAGAGTGATCTCTCTATACCCAATGGATGTCGATACAGCAGAGTAATCTCTCTATACCCAATGGATGTCGATACAGCAGAGTGATCTCTCTATAGCCAATGCATGTCGATACAGCAGAGTGATCTCTCTATACCCAATAGATGACGATACAGCAGAGTAATCAATCTATACCCAATGGATGTCGATACAGCAGAGTGATCTCTCTATACCCAATGGATGTCGATACAGCAGAGTAATCCCTCTATACCCAATGGATGTCGATACAGCAGAGTGATCTCTCCATACCCAATGGATGACGATACACAGAGTAATCTCTCTATACCCAATGGATGACGATGCAGCAGAGTGATCTCTCTATACCCAATGGATGTCGATACAACAGAGTAATCTCTCTATACCCAATGGATGTCGATACAGCAGAGTGATCTCTCTATACCCAATGGATGTCGATACAGCAGAGTGATCTCTCTATACCCAATGGATGACGATACAGCAGATTAATCTCTCTATACCCAATGGATGTCGATACAGCAGAGTGATCTCTCTATACCCAATGGATGTCGATACAGCAGAGTAATCTCTCTATACCCAATGGATGTCGATACAGCAGAGTGATCTCTTTATACCCAATGGACATCGATACAGCAGAGTAATCTCTCTATACCCAATGGATGTCGATACAGCAGAGTGATCTCTCTATACCCAATGGATGTCGATACAGCAGAGTGATCTCTCTATACCCAATGGATGTCGATACAGCAGGGTGATCTCTCTATACCCAATGGACGTACATACAGCAGAGTGATCACTCTATACCCAATGGATGTCGATACAGCAGAGTAATCTCTCTATACCCAATGGATGTCGATACAGCAGAGTGATCTCTCTTTACCCAATGGATGTCGATACAGCAGAGTAATCTCTCTATACCCAATGGATGTCGATACAGCAGAGTAATCTCTCTATACCCAATGGATGTCGATACAGCAGAGTGATCTCGCTACACCCAATGGATGTTGATACAGCAGATTGATCTCTCTATACCCAATGGATGTCGATACAGCAGAGTAATCTCTCTATACCCAATGGATGTCGATACGGCAGAGTGATCTCTCTATACCCAATGGATGTCGATACAGCAGAGTAATCTCTCTATACCCAATGGATGTCGATACAGCAGAGTGATCTCTCTATACCCAATGGATGTCGATACAGCAGAGTAATCTCTCTATACCCAATAGATGTCGATACAGCAGAGTGATCTCTCTATACCCAATGGATGTCGATACAGCAGAGTAATCTCTCTATACCCAATAGATGTCGATACAGCAGATTGATCTCTCTATACCCAATGGATGTCGATACAGCAGAGTAATCTCTCTATACCCATGGACGTACATACAGCAGAGTAATCTCTCTATACCCAATGGATGTCGATACAGGAGAGTGATCTCTCTATACCCAATGGATGTCGATACAGCAGAGTGATCTCTCTATACCCAATGGATGTAGATACAGCAGAGTGATCTCTCTATACCCAATGGATGTCGATACAGCAGAGTGATCTCTCTATACCCAATGGATGCCTTTACAGCAGAGTAAACTCTCTATACCCAATGGATGTCGATAGAGCAGAGTGATCTCTCTATACCCAATGGATGTCGATACAGCAGAGTAATCTCTCTATACCCAATGGATGTCGATACAGCAGAGTGATCTCTCTATACCCAATGGATGACGATACAGCAGAGTAATCTCTCTATACCCAATGGATGTCGATACAGCAGAGTAATCTCTCTATACCCAATGGATGTCGATACAGCAGAGTGATCTCTCTATACCCAACAGATGTCGATACAGCAGAGTAATCTCTCTATAACCAATGGATGTCGATACAGCAGAGTAATCTCTCTATACCCAATGGATGTCGATACAGCAGAGTGATCTCTCTATACCCAATGGATGTCGATACAGCAGAGTGATCTCTCTATACCCAATGGATGACGATACAGCAGAGTAAGCTCTCTATACCCAATGGATGTCGATACAGCAGAGTGATCCCTCTATACACAATGGATGTCGATACAGCAGAGTGATCTCTCTGTACCCAATGGATGTCGATACAGCAGAGTGATCTCTCTATACGCAATGGATGTCGATACAGCAGAGTGATCTCTCTATACCCAATGCATGTCGATACAGCAGAGTAATCTCTCTATACCCAATGGATGTCGATACAGCAGAGTGATCTCTCTATACCCAATGGATGTCGATACAGCAGAGTGATCTCTTTATACCCAATGGATGACGATACAGCAGAGTAATCTCTCTATACCCAATGGATGTCGATACAGCAGAGTGATCTCTCTATACCCAATGGATGTTGATACAGCAGAGTAATCTCTATATACCCAATGGATGTCGATACAGCAGAGTGATCTCTCTATACCCAATGGATGACGATACAGCAGAGTTATCTCTCTATACCCAATGGATGACGATACATCAGAGTGATCTCTCTATACCCAATGGATGTCGATACAGCAGAGTAATCTCTCTATACCCAATGGATGTCGATACAGCAGAGTGATCTCTCTATACCCAATGGATGTCGATACAGCAGAGTGATCTCTCTATACCCAATGGATGTCGATACAGCATAGTAATCTCTCTATACCCAATGGATGTCGATACAGCAGAGTGATCTCTCTATACCCAATGGATGTCGATACAGCAGAGTAATCTCTCTATACCCAATGGATGTCGATACAGAAGAGTGATCTCTCTATATCCAATGGATGTCGATACAGCAGAGTAATCTCTCTATACCCAATAGATGTCGATACAGCAGAGTGATCTCTCTATACCCAATGGATGTCGATACAGCAGAGTAATCTCTCTATACCCAATAGATGTCGATACAGCAGATTGATCTCTCTATACCCAATGGATGTCGATACAGCAGAGTAATCTCTCTATACCCATGGACGTACATACAGCAGAGTAATCTCTCTACACCCAATGGATGTCGATACAGGAGAGTGATCTCTCTATACCCAATGGATGTCGATACAGCAGAGTGATCTCTCTATACCCAATGGATGTAGATACAGCAGAGTGATCTCTCTATACCCAATGGATGTCGATACAGCAGAGTGATCTCTCTATACCCAATGGATGTCTTTACAGCAGAGTAAACTCTCTATACCCAATGGATGTCGATACATCAGAGTGATCTCTCTATACCCAATGGACGTACATACAGCAGAGTGATCTCTCTATACCCAATGGAGGTCGATACAGCAGAGTAATCTCTCTATACCCATGGACGTACATACAGCAGAATAATCTCTCTATACCCAATGGATGTCGATACAGCAGAGTGATCTCTCTATACACAATGGATGTCGATACAGCAGAGTAATCTCTCTATACCCATGGACGTACATACAGCAGAGTGATCACTCTATACCCAATGGATGTCGATACAGCAGAGTGATCTCTCTATACCCAATGGATGTCTTTACAGCAGAGTAAACTCTCTATACCCAATGGATGTCGATACAGCAGAGTGATCTCTCTATACCCAATGGATGTCGATACAGCAGAGTAATCTCTCTATACCCAATGGATGTCGATACAGCAGAGTGATCTCTCTATACCCAATGGATGACGATACAGCAGGGTAATTTCTCTATACCCAATGGATGTCGATACAGCAGAATAATCTCTCTATACCCAATGGATGTCGATACAGCAGAGTAATCTCTCTATACCCAATGGATGTCGATACAGCAGAGTGATCTCTCTATACCCAATAGATGTCGATACAGCAGAGTAATCTCTCTATACCCAATGGAAGTCGATACAGCAGAGTAATCTCTCTATACACAATGGATGTCGATACAGCAGAGTGATCTCTCTATACCCAATGGATGTCGATACAGCAGAGTGATCTCTCTATACCCAATGGATGACGATACAGCAGAGTAATCTCTCTATACCCAATGGATGTCGATACAGCAGAGTGATCTCTCTATACACAATGGATGTCGATACAGCAGAGTGATCTCTCTATACCCAATGGATGTCGATACAGCAGAGTGATCTCTCTATACCCAATGGATGTCGATACAGCAGAGTGATCTCTCTATACCCAATGGATGTCGATACAGCAGAGTAATCTCTCTATACCCAATGGATGTCGATACAGCAGAGTGATCTCTCTATAGCCAATGCATGTCGATACAGCAGAGTGATCTCTCTATACCCAATAGATGACGATACAGCAGAGTAATCAATCTATACCCAATGGATGTCGATACAGCAGAGTGATCTCTCTATACCCAATGGATGTCGATACAGCAGAGTAATCCCTCTATACCCAATGGATGTCGATACAGCAGAGTGATCTCTCCATACCCAATGGATGACGATACACAGAGTAATCTCTCTATACCCAATGGATGACGATGCAGCAGAGTGATCTCTCTATACCCAATGGATGTCGATACAACAGAGTAATCTCTCTATACCCAATGGATGTCGATACAGCAGAGTGATCTCTCTATACCCAATGGATGTCGATACAGCAGAGTGATCTCTCTATACCCAATGGATGACGATACAGCAGATTAATCTCTCTATACCCAATGGATGTCGATACAGCAGAGTGATCTCTCTATACCCAATGGATGTCGATACAGCAGAGTAATCTCTCTATACCCAATGGATGTCGATACAGCAGAGTGATCTCTTTATACCCAATGGACATCGATACAGCAGAGTAATCTCTCTATACCCAATGGATGTCGATACAGCAGAGTGATCTCTCTATACCCAATGGATGTCGATACAGCAGAGTGATCTCTCTATACCCAATGGATGTCGATACAGCAGGGTGATCTCTCTATACCCAATGGACGTACATACAGCAGAGTGATCACTCTATACCCAATGGATGTCGATACAGCAGAGTAATCTCTCTATACCCAATGGATGTCGATACAGCAGAGTGATCTCTCTTTACCCAATGGATGTCGATACAGCAGAGTAATCTCTCTATACCCAATGGATGTCGATACAGCAGAGTAATCTCTCTATACCCAATGGATGTCGATACAGCAGAGTGATCTCGCTACACCCAATGGATGTTGATACAGCAGATTGATCTCTCTATACCCAATGGATGTCGATACAGCAGAGTAATCTCTCTATACCCAATGGATGTCGATACGGCAGAGTGATCTCTCTATACCCAATGGATGTCGATACAGCAGAGTAATCTCTCTATACCCAATGGATGTCGATACAGCAGAGTGATCTCTCTATACCCAATGGATGTCGATACAGCAGAGTAATCTCTCTATACCCAATAGATGTCGATACAGCAGAGTGATCTCTCTATACCCAATGGATGTCGATACAGCAGAGTAATCTCTCTATACCCAATAGATGTCGATACAGCAGATTGATCTCTCTATACCCAATGGATGTCGATACAGCAGAGTAATCTCTCTATACCCATGGACGTACATACAGCAGAGTAATCTCTCTATACCCAATGGATGTCGATACAGGAGAGTGATCTCTCTATACCCAATGGATGTCGATACAGCAGAGTGATCTCTCTATACCCAATGGATGTAGATACAGCAGAGTGATCTCTCTATACCCAATGGATGTCGATACAGCAGAGTGATCTCTCTATACCCAATGGATGCCTTTACAGCAGAGTAAACTCTCTATACCCAATGGATGTCGATAGAGCAGAGTGATCTCTCTATACCCAATGGATGTCGATACAGCAGAGTAATCTCTCTATACCCAATGGATGTCGATACAGCAGAGTGATCTCTCTATACCCAATGGATGACGATACAGCAGAGTAATCTCTCTATACCCAATGGATGTCGATACAGCAGAGTAATCTCTCTATACCCAATGGATGTCGATACAGCAGAGTGATCTCTCTATACCCAACAGATGTCGATACAGCAGAGTAATCTCTCTATAACCAATGGATGTCGATACAGCAGAGTAATCTCTCTATACCCAATGGATGTCGATACAGCAGAGTGATCTCTCTATACCCAATGGATGTCGATACAGCAGAGTGATCTCTCTATACCCAATGGATGACGATACAGCAGAGTAAGCTCTCTATACCCAATGGATGTCGATACAGCAGAGTGATCCCTCTATACACAATGGATGTCGATACAGCAGAGTGATCTCTCTGTACCCAATGGATGTCGATACAGCAGAGTGATCTCTCTATACGCAATGGATGTCGATACAGCAGAGTGATCTCTCTATACCCAATGCATGTCGATACAGCAGAGTAATCTCTCTATACCCAATGGATGTCGATACAGCAGAGTGATCTCTCTATACCCAATGGATGTCGATACAGCAGAGTGATCTCTTTATACCCAATGGATGACGATACAGCAGAGTAATCTCTCTATACCCAATGGATGTCGATACAGCAGAGTGATCTCTCTATACCCAATGGATGTTGATACAGCAGAGTAATCTCTATATACCCAATGGATGTCGATACAGCAGAGTGATCTCTCTATACCCAATGGATGACGATACAGCAGAGTTATCTCTCTATACCCAATGGATGACGATACATCAGAGTGATCTCTCTATACCCAATGGATGTCGATACAGCAGAGTAATCTCTCTATACCCAATGGATGTCGATACAGCAGAGTGATCTCTCTATACCCAATGGATGTCGATACAGCAGAGTGATCTCTCTATACCCAATGGATGTCGATACAGCATAGTAATCTCTCTATACCCAATGGATGTCGATACAGCAGAGTGATCTCTCTATACCCAATGGATGTCGATACAGCAGAGTAATCTCTCTATACCCAATGGATGTCGATACAGAAGAGTGATCTCTCTATATCCAATGGATGTCGATACAGCAGAGTAATCTCTCTATACCCAATAGATGTCGATACAGCAGAGTGATCTCTCTATACCCAATGGATGTCGATACAGCAGAGTAATCTCTCTATACCCAATAGATGTCGATACAGCAGATTGATCTCTCTATACCCAATGGATGTCGATACAGCAGAGTAATCTCTCTATACCCATGGACGTACATACAGCAGAGTAATCTCTCTACACCCAATGGATGTCGATACAGGAGAGTGATCTCTCTATACCCAATGGATGTCGATACAGCAGAGTGATCTCTCTATACCCAATGGATGTAGATACAGCAGAGTGATCTCTCTATACCCAATGGATGTCGATACAGCAGAGTGATCTCTCTATACCCAATGGATGTCTTTACAGCAGAGTAAACTCTCTATACCCAATGGATGTCGATACAGCAGAGTGATCTCTCTATACCCAATGGATGTCGATACAGCAGAGTAATCTCTCTATACCCAATGGATGTCGATACAGCAGAGTGATCTCTCTATACCCAATGGATGTCTTTACAGAAGAGTAAACTCTGTCCTCCTCAGCGACAAGATCTCCATCCTCAACCGATGGTCAGAACACTTCCAATCTCTTTTCAGTACCAACCGCTCAGTCCAAGATTCCGCCCTGCTCCAGCTCCCTCAACAGCCCCTAAGGCTAGAGCTGGATGAGGTTCCCACCCTGGATGAGACATATAAGGCAATCGAACAACTGAAAAGTGGCAAAGCAGCAGGTATGGATGGAATCCCCCCAGAAGTCTGGAAGGCTGGCGGCAAAACTCTGCATTCCAAACTGCATGAGTTTTTCAAGCTTTGTTGGGACCAAGGTAAACTGCCTCAGGATCTTCGTGATGCCACCATCATCACCCTGTACAAAAACAAAGGCGAGAAATCAGACTGCTCAAACTACAGGGGAATCACATTGCTCTCCATTGCAGGCAAAATTTTCGCTAGGATTCTACTAAATAGAATAATACCTAGTGTCGCTGAGAATATTCTCCCAGAATCACAGTGCGGCTTTCGCGCAAACAGAGGAACCACTGACATGGTCTTTGCCCTCAGACAGCTCCAAGAAAAGTGCAGAGAACAAAACAAAGGACTCTACATCACCTTTGTTGACCTCACCAAAGCCTTCGACACCGTGAGCAGGAAAGGGCTTTGGCAAATACTAGAGCGCATCGGATGTCCCCCAAAGTTCCTCAACATGATTATCCAACTGCACGAAAACCAACAAGGTCGGGTCAGATACAGCAATGAGCTCTCTGAACCCTTCTCCATTAACAATGGCGTGAAGCAAGGCTGTGTTCTCGCACCAACCCTCTTTTCAATCTTCTTCAGCATGATGCTGAACCAAGCCATGAAAGACCCCAACAATGAAGACGCTGTTTACATCCGGTACCGCACGGATGGCAGTCTCTTCAATCTGAGGCGCCTGCAAGCTCACACCAAGACACAAGAGAAACTTGTCCGTGAACTACTCTTTGCAGATGATGCCGCTTTAGTTGCCCATTCAGAGCCAGCTCTTCAGCGCTTGACGTCGTGCTTTGCGGAAACTGCCAAAATGTTTGGCCTGGAAGTCAGCCTGAAGAAAACTGAGGTCCTCCATCAGCCAGCTCCCCACCATGACTACCAGCCCCCCCACATCTCCATCGGGCACACAAAACTCAAAACGGTCAACCAGTTTACCTATCTCGGCTGCACCATTTCATCAGATGCAAGGATCGACAATGAGATAGACAACAGACTCGCCAAGGCAAATAACGCCTTTGGAAGACTACACAAAAGAGTCTGGAAAAACAACCAACTGAAAAACCTCACAAAGATAAGCGTATACAGAGCCGTTGTCATACCCACACTCCTGTTCGGCTCCGAATCATGGGTCCTCTACCGGCACCACCTACGGCTCCTAGAACGCTTCCACCAGCGTTGTCTCCGCTCCATCCTCAACATCCATTGGAGCGCTCACACCCCTAACGTCGAGGTACTCGAGATGGCAGAGGTCGACAGCATCGAGTCCACGCTGCTGAAGATCCAGCTGCGCTGGATGGGTCACGTCTCCAGAATGGAGGACCATCGCCTTCCCAAGATCGTATTATATGGCGAGCTCTCCACTGGCAACCGTGACAGAGGTGCACCAAAGAAAAGGTACAAGGACTGCCTAAAGAAATCTCTTGGTGCCTGCCACATTGACCACCGCCAGTGGGCTGATAACGCCTCAAACCGTGCATCTTGGCGCCTCACAGTTTGGTGGGCAGCAGCCTCCTTTGAAGAAGACCGCAGAGCCCACCTCACTGACAAAAGGCAAAGGAGGAAAAACCCAACACCCAACCCCAACCAACCAATTTTCCCTTGCAACCGCTGCAATCGTGTCTGCCTGTCCCGCATCGGACTGGTCAGCCACAAACGAGCCTGCAGCTGACGTGGACTTTTTACCCCCTCCATAAATCTTCGTCCGCGAAGCCAAGCCAAAGAAACTCTCTATACCCAATGGATGTCGATACAGCAGAGTGATCTCTCTATACCCAATGGATGTCGATACAGCAGAGTAATCTCTCTATACCCAATGGATGTCGATACAGCAGAGTGATCTCTCTATACTCAATGGATGACGATACAGCAGAGTAATCTCTCTATACCCAATGGATGTCGATACAGCAGAATAATCTCTCTATACCCAATGGATGTCGATACAGCAGAGTAATCTCTCTATACCCAATGGATGTCGATACAGCAGAGTGATCTCTCTATACCCAATAGATGTCGATACAGCAGAGTAATCTCTCTATACCCAATGGATGTCGATACAGCAGAGTAATCTCTCTATACCCAATGGATGTCGATACAGCAGAGTCATCTCTCTATACCCAGTGGATGTCGATACAGCAGAGTGATCTCTCTATACCCAATGGATGACGATACAGCAGAGTAATCTCTCTATACACAATGGATGTCGATACAGCAGAGTGATCTCTCTATACACAATGGATGTCGATACAGCAGAGTGATCTCTCTATACCCAATGGATGTCGATACAGCAGAGTGATCTCTCTATACCCAATGGATGTCGATACAGCAGAGTGATCTCTCTATACCCAATGGATGTCGATACAGCAGAGTAATCTCTCTATACCCAATGGATGTCGATACAGCAGAGTGATCTCTCTATAGCCAATGCATGTCGATACAGCAGAGTGATCTCTCTTTTCCCAATGGATGACGATACAGCAGAGTAATCAATCTATACCCAATGGATGTCGATACAGCAGAGTGATCTCTCTATACCCAATGGATGTCGATACAGCAGAGTAATCTCTCTATACCCAATGGATGTCGATACAGCAGAGTGATCTCTCCATACCCAATGGATGACGAAACACAGAGTAATCTCTCTATACCCAATGGATGACGATACAGCAGAGTGATCTCTCTATACCCAATGGATGTCAATACAACAGAGTAATCTCTCTATACCCAATGGATGTCGATACAGCAGAGTGATCTCTCTATACCCAATGGATGTCGATACAGCAGAGTGATCTCTCTATACCCAATGGATGACGATACAGCAGAGTAATCTCTCTATACCCAATGGATGTCGATACAGCAGAGTGATCTCTCTATACCCAATGGATGTCGATACAGCAGAGTAATCTCTCTATACCCAATGGATGTCGATACAGCAGAGTGATCTCTTTATACCCAATGGATGTCGATACAGCAGAGTAATCTCTCTATACCCAATGGATGTCGATACAGCAGAGTGATCTCTCTATACCCAATGGATGTCGATACAGCAGAGTGATCTCTCTATACCCAATGGATGTCGATACAGCAGGGTGATCTCTCTATACCCAATGGACGTACATACAGCAGAGTGATCACTCTATACCCAATGGATGTCGATACAGCATAGTAATCTCTCTATACCCAATGGATGTCGATACAGCAGAGTGATCTCTCTATACCCAATGGATGTCGATACAGCAGAGTAATCTCTCTATACCCAATGGATGTCGATACAGCAGAGTAATCTCTCTATACCCAATGGATGTCGATACAGCAGAGTGATCTCTCTACACCCAATGGATGTCGATACAGCAGATTGATCTCTCTATACCCAATGGATGTCGATACAGCAGAGTAATCTCTCTATACCCAATGGATGTCGATACGGCAGAGTGATCTCTCTATACCCAATGGATGTCGATACAGCAGAGTAATCTCTCTATACCCAATGGATGTCGATACAGCAGAGTGATCTCTCTATACCCAATGGATGTCGATACAGCAGAGTAATCTCTCTATTCCCAATAGATGTCGATATAGCAGAGTGATCTCTCTATACCCAATGGATGTCGATACAGCAGAGTAATCTCTCTATACCCAATAGATGTCGATACAGCAGATTGATCTCTCTATACCCAATGGATGTCGATACAGCAGAGTAATCTCTCTATACCCATGGACGTACATACAGCAGAGTAATCTCTCTATACCCAATGGATGTCGATACAGGAGAGTGATCTCTCTATACGCAATGGATGTCGATACAGCAGAGTGATCTCTCTATACCCAATGGATGTAGATACAGCAGAGTGATCTCTCTATACCCAATGGATGTCGATACAGCAGAGTGATCTCTCTATACCCAATGGATGTCTTTACAGCAGAGTAAACTCTCTATACCAAATGGATGTCGATACAGCAGAGTGATCTCTCTATACCCAATGGATGTCGATACAGCAGAGTAATCTCTCTATACCCAATGGATGTCGATACAGCAGAGTGATCTCTCTATACCCAATGGATGACGATACAGCAGAGTAATCTCTCTATACCCAATGGATGTCGATACAGCAGAGTAATCTCTCTATACCCAATGGATGTCGATACAGCAGAGTAATCTCTCTATACCCAATAGATGTCGATACAGCAGAGTAATCTCTCTATAACCAATGGATGTCGATACAGCAGAGTAATCTCTCTATACCCAATGGATGTCGATACAGCAGAGTGATCTCTCTATACCCAATGGATGTCGATACAGCAGAGTGATCTCTCTATACCCAATGGATGACGATACAGCAGAGTAATCTCTCTATACCCAATGGATGTCGATACAGCAGAGTGATCTCTCTATACACAATGGATGTCGATACAGCAGAGTGATCTCTCTATACCCAATGGATGTCGATACAGCAGAGTGATCTCTCTATACCCAATGGATGTCGATACAGCAGAGTGATCTCTCTATACCCAATGCATGTCGATACAGCAGAGTAATCTCTCTATACCCAATGGATGTCGATACAGCAGAGTGATCTCTCTATACCCAATGGATATCGATACAGCAGAGTGATCACTCTATACCCAATGGATGACGATACAGCAGAGTAATCTCTCTATACCCAATGGATGTCGATACAGCAGAGTGATCTCTCTATACCCAATGGATGTTGATACAGCAGAGTAATCTCTCTATACCCAATGGATGTCGATACAGCAGAGTGATCTCTCTATACCCAATGGATGACGATACAGCAGAGTAATCTCTCTATACCCAATGGATGACGATACAGCAGAGTGATCTCTCTATACCCAATGGATGTCGATACAGCAGAGTAATCTCTCTATACCCAATGGATGTCGATACAGCAGAGTGATCTCTCTATACCCAATGGATGTCGATACAGCAGAGTGATCTCTCTATATCCAATGGATGACGATACAGCAGAGTAATCTCTCTATACCCAATGGATGTCGATACAGCAGAGTGATCTCTCTATACCCAATGGATGTCGATACAGCAGAGTAATCTCTCTATACCCAATGGATGTCGATACAGCTGAGTGATCTCTTTATTCCCAATGGATGTCGATACAGCAGAGTAATCTCTCTATACCCAATGGATGTCGATACAGCAGAGTGATCTCTCTATACCCAATGGATGTCGATACAGCAGAGTGATCTCTCTATACCCAATGGATGTCGATACAGCAGAGTGATCTCTCTATACCCAATGGACGTACATACAGCAGAGTGATCTCTCTATACCCAATGGATGTCGATACAGCATAGTAATCTCTCTATACCCAATGGATGTCGATACAGCAGAGTAATCTCTCTATACCCAATGGATGTCGATACAGCAGAGTGATCTCTCTATACCCAATGGATGTCGATACAGCAGAGTAATCTCTCTATACCCAATCGATGTCGATACAGCAGAGTGATCTCTCTATACCCAATGGATGTCGATACAGCAGAGTGATCTCTCTATACCCAATGGATGTCGATACAGCAGAGTAATCTCTCTATACCCAATGGATGTCGATACAGCAGAGTAATCTCTCTATACCCAATGGATGTCGATACAGCAGAGTGATCTCTCTACACCCAATGGATGTCGATACAGCAGATTGATCTCTCTATACCCAATGGATGTCGATACAGCAGAGTAATCTCTCTATACCCAATGGATGTCGATACGGCAGAGTGATCTCTCTATACCCAATGGATGTCGATACAGCAGAGTAATCTCTCTATACCCAATGGATGTCGATACAGCAGAGTGATCTCTCTATACCCAATGGATGTCGATACAGCAGAGTAATCTCTCTATTCCCAATAGATGTCGATATAGCAGAGTGATCTCTCTATACCCAATGTATGTCGATACAGCAGAGTAATCTCTCTATACCCAATAGATGTCGATACAGCAGATTGATCTCTCTATACCCAATGGATGTCGATACAGCAGAGTAATCTCTCTATACCCATGGACGTACATACAGCAGAGTAATCTCTCTATACCCAATGGATGTCGATACAGGAGAGTGATCTCTCTATACGCAATGGATGTCGATACAGCAGAGTGATCTCTCTATACCCAATGGATGTAGATACAGCAGAGTGATCTCTCTATACCCAATGGATGTCGATACAGCAGAGTGATCTCTCTATACCCAATGGATGTCTTTACAGCAGAGTAAACTCTCTATACCAAATGGATGTCGATACAGCAGAGTGATCTCTCTATACCCAATGGATGTCGATACAGCAGAGTAATCTCTCTATACCCAATGGATGTCGATACAGCAGAGTGATCTCTCTATACCCAATGGATGACGATACAGCAGAGTAATCTCTCTATACCCAATGGATGTCGATACAGCAGAGTAATCTCTCTATACCCAATGGATGTCGATACAGCAGAGTAATCTCTCTATACCCAATAGATGTCGATACAGCAGAGTAATCTCTCTATAACCAATGGATGTCGATACAGCAGAGTAATCTCTCTATACCCAATGGATGTCGATACAGCAGAGTGATCTCTCTATACCCAATGGATGTCGATACAGCAGAGTGATCTCTCTATACCCAATGGATGACGATACAGCAGAGTAATCTCTCTATACCCAATGGATGTCGATACAGCAGAGTGATCTCTCTATACACAATGGATGTCGATACAGCAGAGTGATCTCTCTATACCCAATGGATGTCGATACAGCAGAGTGATCTCTCTATACCCAATGGATGTCGATACAGCAGAGTGATCTCTCTATACCCAATGCATGTCGATACAGCAGAGTAATCTCTCTATACCCAATGGATGTCGATACAGCAGAGTGATCTCTCTATACCCAATGGATATCGATACAGCAGAGTGATCACTCTATACCCAATGGATGACGATACAGCAGAGTAATCTCTCTATACCCAATGGATGTCGATACAGCAGAGTGATCTCTCTATACCCAATGGATGTTGATACAGCAGAGTAATCTCTCTATACCCAATGGATGTCGATACAGCAGAGTGATCTCTCTATACCCAATGGATGACGATACAGCAGAGTAATCTCTCTATACCCAATGGATGACGATACAGCAGAGTGATCTCTCTATACCCAATGGATGTCGATACAGCAGAGTAATCTCTCTATACCCAATGGATGTCGATACAGCAGAGTGATCTCTCTATACCCAATGGATGTCGATACAGCAGAGTGATCTCTCTATATCCAATGGATGACGATACAGCAGAGTAATCTCTCTATACCCAATGGATGTCGATACAGCAGAGTGATCTCTCTATACCCAATGGATGTCGATACAGCAGAGTAATCTCTCTATACCCAATGGATGTCGATACAGCTGAGTGATCTCTTTATTCCCAATGGATGTCGATACAGCAGAGTAATCTCTCTATACCCAATGGATGTCGATACAGCAGAGTGATCTCTCTATACCCAATGGATGTCGATACAGCAGAGTGATCTCTCTATACCCAATGGATGTCGATACAGCAGAGTGATCTCTCTATACCCAATGGACGTACATACAGCAGAGTGATCTCTCTATACCCAATGGATGTCGATACAGCATAGTAATCTCTCTATACCCAATGGATGTCGATACAGCAGAGTAATCTCTCTATACCCAATGGATGTCGATACAGCAGAGTGATCTCTCTATACCCAATGGATGTCGATACAGCAGAGTAATCTCTCTATACCCAATCGATGTCGATACAGCAGAGTGATCTCTCTATACCCAATGGATGTCGATACAGCAGAGTGATCTCTCTATACCCAATGGATGTCGATACAGCAGAGTGATCTCTCTATACCCAATGGATGTCGATACAGCAGAGTGATCTCTCTATACCCAATGGATGTCGATACAGCAGAGTGATCTCTCTATACCCAATGGATGTCGATACAGCAGAGTGATCTCTCTATACCCAATGGATGACGATACAGCAGAGTAATCTCTCTATGCCCAATGGATGTCGATACAGCAGTGTGATCTCTCTATACCCAATGGATGTCGATACAGCAGAGTGATCTCTCTATACCCAATGGATGTCGATACAGCAGAGTGATCTCTCTATACCCAATGGATGTCGATACAGCAGAGTAATCTCTCTATACCCAATGGATGTCGATACAGCAGAGTTATCCCTCTATACCCAATGGATGTCGATACAGCAGAGTGATCTCTCTATACCCAATGGATGATGATACAGCAGAGTAATCTCTCTATACCCAATGGATGTCGATACAGCAGAGTGATCTCTCTATTCCCAATGGATGTCGATACAGCAGAGTAATCTCTCTATACCCAATGGATGTCGATACAGCAGAGTGATCTCTCTATACCCAATGGATGACGATACAGCAGAGTAATCTCTCTATACCCAATGGATGACGATACAGCAGAGTGATCTCTCTATACCCAATGGATGTCGATACAGCAGAGTAATCTCTCTATACCCAATGGATGTCGCTACAGCAGAGTGATCTCTCTATACCCAATGCATGTCGATACAGCAGAGTGATCTCTCTATACCCAATGGATGACGATACAGCAGAGTAATCTCTCTATACCCAATGGATGTCGATACAGCAGAGTGATCTCTCTATACCCAATTGATGTCGATACAGCAGAGTAATCTCTCTATACCCAATGGATGTCGATACAGCAGAGTGATCTCTTTATACCCAATTGATGTCGATACAGCAGAGTAATCTCTCTATACCCAATGGATGTCGATACAGCAGAGTGATCTTTCTATACCCAATGGATGTCGATACAGCAGAGTGATCTCTCTATACCCAATGGATGTCGATACAGCAGAGTGATCTCTCTATACCCAATGGACGTACATACAGCAGAGTGATCTCTCTATACCCAATGGATGTCGATACAGCATAGTAATCTCTCTATACCCAATGGATGTCGATACAGCAGAGTGATCTCTCTATACCCAATGGATGTCGATACAGCAGAGTAATCTCTCTATACCCAATGGATGTCGATACAGCAGAGTAATCTCTCTATACCCAATGGATGTCGATACAGCAGAGTGATCTCTCTATACCCAATGGATGTCGATACAGCAGAGTGATCTCTCTATACACAATGGATGTCGATACAGCAGAGTAATCTCTCTATACCCAATTGACGTCGATACAACAGAGTGATCTCTCTATACCCAATGGATGTCGATACAGCAGAGTAATCTCTCTATACCCAATGGATGTCGATACAGCAGAGTGATCTCTCTATACCCAATGGATGTCGATACAGCAGAGTGATCTCTCTATACCCAATGGATGTCGATACAGCAGAGTGATCTCTCTATACCCAATGGATGTCGATACAGCAGAGTGATCTCTCTATACCCAATGGACGTACATACAGCAGAGTGATCTCTCTATACCCAATGGATGTCGATACACCAGAGTAATCTCTCTATACCCAATAGATGTCGATACAGCAGAGTGATCTCTCTATACCCAATGGATGTCGATACAGCAGAGTGATCTCTCTATACCCAATGGATGTCGATACAGCAGAGTGATCTCTCTATACCCAATGGATGTCGATACAGCAGAGTAATCTCTCTATACCCATGGACGTACATACAGCAGAGTAATCTCTCTATACCCAATGGATGTCGATACAGCAGAGTGATCTCTCTATACCCAATGGATGACAATACAGCAGAGTAATCTCTCTATACCCAATGGATGACGATACAGCAGAGTGATCTCTCTATACCCAATTGATGACGATACAGCAGAGTGATCTCTCTATACCCAATGGATGTCGATACAGCAGAGTAATCTCTCTATACCCAATGGATGTCGGTACAGCAGAGTAATCTCTCTATACCCAATGGATGTCGATACAGCAGAGTAATCTCTCTATACCCAATGGATGTCGATACAGCAGAGTAATCTCTCTATACCCAATGGATGTCGATACAGCAGAGTGATCTCTCTACACCCAATGGATGTCGATACAGCAGATTGATCTCTCTATACCCAATGGATGTCGATACAGCAGAGTAATCTCTCTATACCCAATGGATGTCGATACGGCAGAGTGATCTCTCTATACCCAATGGATGTCGATACAGCAGAGTAATCTCTCTATACCCAATGGATGTCGATACAGCAGAGTGATCTCTCTATACCCAATGGATGTCGATACAGCAGAGTAATCTCTCTATACCCAATAGATGTCGATACAGCAGAGTGATCTCTCTATACCCAATGGATGTCGATACAGCAGAGTAATCTCTCTATACCCAATAGATGTCGATACAGCAGATTGATCTCTCTATACCCAATGGATGTCGATACAGCAGAGTAATCTCTCTATACCCATGGACGTACATACAGCAGAGTAATCTCTCTATACCCAATTGATGTCGATACAGGAGAGTGATCTCTCTATACGCAATGGATGTCGATACAGCAGAGTGATCTCTCTATACCCAATGGATGTAGATACAGCAGAGTGATCTCTCTATACCCAATGGATGTCGATACAGCAGAGTGATCTCTCTATACCCAATTGATGTCGATACAGCAGAGTAATCTCTCTATACCCAATGGATGTCGATACAGCAGAGTGATCTCTTTATACCCAATTGATGTCGATACAGCAGAGTAATCTCTCTATACCCAATGGATGTCGATACAGGAGAGTGATCTCTCTATACGCAATGGATGTCGATACAGCAGAGTGATCTCTCTATACCCAATGGATGTAGATACAGCAGAGTGATCTCTCTATACCCAATGGATGTCGATACAGCAGAGTGATCTCTCTATACCCAATTGATGTCGATACAGCAGAGTAATCTCTCTATACCCAATGGATGTCGATACAGCAGAGTGATCTCTTTATACCCAATTGATGTCGATACAGCAGAGTAATCTCTCTATACCCAATGGATGTCGATACAGCAGAGTGATCTTTCTATACCCAATGGATGTCGATACAGCAGAGTGATCTCTCTATACCCAATGGATGTCGATACAGCAGAGTGATCTCTCTATACCCAATGGACGTACATACAGCAGAGTGATCTCTCTATACCCAATGGATGTCGATACAGCATAGTAATCTCTCTATACCCAATGGATGTCGATACAGCAGAGTGATCTCTCTATACCCAATGGATGTCGATACAGCAGAGTAATCTCTCTATACCCAATGGATGTCGATACAGCAGAGTAATCTCTCTATACCCAATGGATGTCGATACAGCAGAGTGATCTCTCTATACCCAATGGATGTCGATACAGCAGAGTGATCTCTCTATACACAATGGATGTCGATACAGCAGAGTAATCTCTCTATACCCAATTGACGTCGATACAACAGAGTGATCTCTCTATACCCAATGGATGTCGATACAGCAGAGTAATCTCTCTATACCCAATGGATGTCGATACAGCAGAGTGATCTCTCTATACCCAATGGATGTCGATACAGCAGAGTGATCTCTCTATACCCAATGGATGTCGATACAGCAGAGTGATCTCTCTATACCCAATGGATGTCGATACAGCAGAGTGATCTCTCTATACCCAATGGACGTACATACAGCAGAGTGATCTCTCTATACCCAATGGATGTCGATACACCAGAGTAATCTCTCTATACCCAATAGATGTCGATACAGCAGAGTGATCTCTCTATACCCAATGGATGTCGATACAGCAGAGTGATCTCTCTATACCCAATGGATGTCGATACAGCAGAGTGATCTCTCTATACCCAATGGATGTCGATACAGCAGAGTAATCTCTCTATACCCATGGACGTACATACAGCAGAGTAATCTCTCTATACCCAATGGATGTCGATACAGCAGAGTGATCTCTCTATACCCAATGGATGACAATACAGCAGAGTAATCTCTCTATACCCAATGGATGACGATACAGCAGAGTGATCTCTCTATACCCAATTGATGACGATACAGCAGAGTGATCTCTCTATACCCAATGGATGTCGATACAGCAGAGTAATCTCTCTATACCCAATGGATGTCGGTACAGCAGAGTAATCTCTCTATACCCAATGGATGTCGATACAGCAGAGTAATCTCTCTATACCCAATGGATGTCGATACAGCAGAGTAATCTCTCTATACCCAATGGATGTCGATACAGCAGAGTGATCTCTCTACACCCAATGGATGTCGATACAGCAGATTGATCTCTCTATACCCAATGGATGTCGATACAGCAGAGTAATCTCTCTATACCCAATGGATGTCGATACGGCAGAGTGATCTCTCTATACCCAATGGATGTCGATACAGCAGAGTAATCTCTCTATACCCAATGGATGTCGATACAGCAGAGTGATCTCTCTATACCCAATGGATGTCGATACAGCAGAGTAATCTCTCTATACCCAATAGATGTCGATACAGCAGAGTGATCTCTCTATACCCAATGGATGTCGATACAGCAGAGTAATCTCTCTATACCCAATAGATGTCGATACAGCAGATTGATCTCTCTATACCCAATGGATGTCGATACAGCAGAGTAATCTCTCTATACCCATGGACGTACATACAGCAGAGTAATCTCTCTATACCCAATTGATGTCGATACAGGAGAGTGATCTCTCTATACGCAATGGATGTCGATACAGCAGAGTGATCTCTCTATACCCAATGGATGTAGATACAGCAGAGTGATCTCTCTATACCCAATGGATGTCGATACAGCAGAGTGATCTCTCTATACCCAATGGATGTCTTTACAGCAGAGTAAACTCTCTATACCCAATGGATGTCGATACAGCAGAGTGATCTCTCTATACCCAATGGATGTCGATACAGCAGAGTAATCTCTCTATACCCAATGGATGTCGATACAGCAGAGTGATCTCTCTATACCCAATGGATGACGATACAGCAGAGTAATCTCTCTATACCCAATGGATGTCGATACAGCAGAGTAATCTCTCTATACCCAATGGATGTCGATACAGCAGAGTAATCTCTCTATACCCAATAGATGTCGATACAGCAGAGTAATCTCTCTATAACCAATGGATGTCGATACAGCAGAGTAATCTCTCTATACCCAATGGATGTCGATACAGCAGAGTGATCTCTCTATACCCAATGGATGTCGATACAGCAGAGTGATCTCTCTATACCCAATGGATAACGATACAGCAGAGTAATCTCTCTATACCCAATGGATGTCGATACAGCAGAGTGATCTCTCTATACACAATGGATGTCGATACAGCAGAGTGATCTCTCTATACCCAATGGATGTCGATACAGCAGAGTGATCTCTCTATACCCAATGGATGTCGATACAGCAGAGTGATTTCTCTATACCCAATGCATGTCGATACAGCAGAGTAATCTCTCTATACCCAATGGATGTCAATACAGCAGAGTGATCTCTCTATACCCAATGGATATCGATACAGCAGAGTGATCACTCTATACCCAATGGATGACGATACAGCAGAGTAATCTCTCTATACCCAATGGATGTCGATACAGCAGAGTGATCTCTCTATACCCAATGGATGTTGATACAGCAGAGTAATCTCTCTATACCCAATGGATGTCGATACAGCAGAGTGATCTCTCTATACCCAATGGATGACGATACAGCAGAGTAATCTCTCTATACCCAATGGATGACGATACAGCAGAGTGATCTCTCTATACCCAATGGATGTCGATACAGCAGAGTAATCTCTCTATACCCAATGGATGTCGATACAGCAGAGTGATCTCTCTATACCCAATGGATGACGATACAGCAGAGTAATCTCTCTATACCCAATGGATGTCGATACAGCAGAGTGATCTCTCTATACCCAATGGATGTCGATACAGCAGAGTAATCTCTCTATACCCAATGGATGTCGATACAGCTGAGTGATCTCTTTATTCCCAATGGATGTCGATACAGCAGAGTAATCTCTCTATACCCAATGGATGTCGATACAGCAGAGTGATCTCTCTATACCCAATGGATGTCGATACAGCAGAGTGATCTCTCTATACCCAATGGATGTCGATACAGCAGAGTGATCTCTCTATACCCAATGGACGTACATACAGCAGAGTGATCTCTCTATACCCAATGGATGTCGATACAGCATAGTAATCTCTCTATACCCAATGGATGTCGATACAGCAGAGTAATCTCTCTATACCCAATGGATGTCGATACAGCAGAGTGATCTCTCTATACCCAATGGATGTCGATACAGCAGAGTAATCTCTCTATACCCAATGGATGTCGATACAGCAGAGTGATCTCTCTATACCCAATGGATGTCGATACAGCAGAGTGATCTCTCTATACCCAATGGATGTCGATACAGCAGAGTGATCTCTCTATACCCAATGGATGTCGATACAGCAGAGTGATCTCTCTATACCCAATGGATGTCGATACAGCAGAGTGATCTCTCTATACCCAATGGATGTCGATACAGCAGAGTGATCTCTCTATACCCAATGGATGACGATACAGCAGAGTAATCTCTCTATGCCCAATGGATGTCGATACAGCAGTGTGATCTCTCTATACCCAATGGATGTCGATACAGCAGAGTGATCTCTCTATACCCAATGGATGTCGATACAGCAGAGTGATCTCTCTATACCCAATGGATGTCGATACAGCAGAGTAATCTCTCTATACCCAATGGATGTCGATAGAGCAGAGTGATCCCTCTATACCCAATGGATGTCGATACAGCAGAGTGATCTCTCTATACCCAATGGATGATGATACAGCAGAGTAATCTCTCTATACCCAATGGATGTCGATACAGCAGAGTGATCTCTCTATTCCCAATGGATGTCGTTACAGCAGAGTAATCTCTCTATACCCAATGGATGTCGATACAGCAGAGTGATCTCTCTATACCCAATGGATGACGATACAGCAGAGTAATCTCTCTATACCCAATGGATGACGATACAGCAGAGTGATCTCTCTATACCCAATGGATGTCGATACAGCAGAGTAATCTCTCTATACCCAATGGATGTCGATACAGCAGAGTGATCTCTCTATACCCAATGCATGTCGATACAGCAGAGTGATCTCTCTATACCCAATGGATGACGATACAGCAGAGTAATCTCTCTATACCCAATGGATGTCGATACAGCAGAGTGATCTCTCTATACCCAATTGATGTCGATACAGCAGAGTAATCTCTCTATACCCAATGGATGTCGATACAGCAGAGTGATCTCTTTATACCCAATGGATGTCGATACAGCAGAGTAATCTCTCTATACCCAATGGATGTCGATACAGCAGAGTGATCTTTCTATACCCAATAGATGTCTATACAGCAGAGTGATCTCTCTATACCCAATGGATGTCGATACAGCAGAGTGATCTCTCTATACCCAATGGACGTACATACAGCAGAGTGATCTCTCTATACCCAATGGATGTCGATACAGCATAGTAATCTCTCTATACCCAATGGATGTCGATACAGCAGAGTGATCTCTCTATACCCAATGGATGTCGATACAGCAGAGTAATCTCTCTATACCCAATGGATGTCGATACAGCAGAGTAATCTCTCTATACCCAATGGATGTCGATACAGCAGAGTGATCTCTCTATACCCAATGGATGTCGATACAGCAAATTGATCTCTCTATACCCAATGGATGTCGATACAGCAGAGTAATCTCTCTATACCCAATTGACGTCGATACAGCAGAGTGATCTCTCTATACCCAATGGATGTCGATACAGCAGAGTAATCTCTCTATACCCAATGGATGTCGATACAGCAGAGTGATCTCTCTATACCCAATGGATGTCGATACAGCAGAGTGATCTCTCTATACCCAATGGATGTCGATACAGCAGAGTGATCTCTCTATACCCAATGGATGTCGATACAGCAGAGTGATCTCTCTATACCCAATGGACGTACATACAGCAGAGTGATCTCTCTATACCCAATGGATGTCGATACACCAGAGTAATCTCTCTATACCCAATAGATGTCGATACAGCAGAGTGATCTCTCTATACCCAATGGATGTCGATACAGCAGAGTGATCTCTCTATACCCAATGGATGTCGATACAGCAGAGTGATCTCTCTATACCCAATGGATGTCGATACAGCAGAGTAATCTCTCTATACCCATGGACGTACATACAGCAGAGTAATCTCTCTATACCCAATGGATGTCGATACAGCAGAGTGATCTCTCTATACCCAATGGATGACAATACAGCAGAGTAATCTCTCTATACCCAATGGATGACGATACAGCAGAGTGATCTCTCTATACCCAATTGATGACGATACAGCCGAGTGATCTCTCTATACCCAATGGATGTCGATACAGCAGAGTAATCTCTCTATACCCAATGGATGTCGGTACAGCAGAGTAATCTCTCTATACCCAATGGATGTCGATACAGCAGAGTAATCTCTCTATATCCAATGGATGACGATACAGCAGAGTGATCTCTCTATACCCAATTGATGACGATACAGCAGATTGATCTCTCTATACCCAATGGATGTCGATACAGCAGAGTGATCTCTCTATACCCAATGGATGTCGATACAGCAGAGTAATCTCTCTATACCCATGGACGTACATACAGCAGAGTAATCTGTCTATACCCAATGGATGTCGATACAGCAGAGTGATCTCTCTATACCCAATGGATGTCGATACAGCAGAGTGATCTCTCTATACCCAATGGATGTCGATACAGCAGCGTAATCTCTCTATACACAATGGATGTCGATACAGCAGAGTGATCTCTCTATACCCAATAGATGTCGATACAGCAGAGTAATCTCTCTATACCCAATGGATGTCGATACAGCAGAGTAATCTCTCTATACCCAATGGATGTCGATACAGCAGAGTGATCTCTCTATACCCAATGGATGTCGATACAGCAGAGTGATCTCTCTATACCCAATGGATGACGATACAGCAGAGTAATCTCTCTATACCCAATTGATGTCGATACAGCAGAGTGATCTCTCTATACCCAATGGATGTCGATACAGCAGAGTGATCTCTCTATACCCAATGGATGTCGATACAGCAGAGTGATCTCTCTATACCCAATGGATGTCGATACAGCAGAGTGATCTCTCTATACCCAATGGATGTCTTTACAGCAGAGTAAACTCTCTATACCCAATGGATGTCGATACAGCAGAGTGATCTATCTATACCCAATGGATGTCGATACAGCAGAGTAATCTCTCTATACCCAATGGATGTCGATACAGCAGAGTGATCTCTCTATACCCAATGGATGTCGATACAGCAGAGTGATCTCTCTATACCCAATGGATGTCGATACAGCAGAGTGATCTCTCTATACCCAATGGACGTACATACAGCAGAGTGATCTCTCTATACCCAATGGATGTCGATACAGCATAGTAATCTCTCTATACCCAATGGATGTCGATACAGCAGAGTAATCTCTCTATACCCAATGGATGTCGATACAGCAGAGTGATCTCTCTATACCCAATGGATGTCGATACAGCAGAGTAATCTCTCTATACCCAATGGATGTCGATACAGCAGAGTGATCTCTCTATACCCAATGGATGTCGATACAGCAGAGTGATCTCTCTATACCCAATGGATGTCGATACAGCAGAGTGATCTCTCTATACCCAATGGATGTCGATACAGCAGAGTGATCTCTCTATACCCAATGGATGTCGATACAGCAGAGTGATCTCTCTATACCCAATGGATGTCGATACAGCAGAGTGATCTCTCTATACCCAATGGATGACGATACAGCAGAGTAATCTCTCTATGCCCAATGGATGTCGATACAGCAGTGTGATCTCTCTATACCCAATGGATGTCGATACAGCAGAGTGATCTCTCTATACCCAATGGATGTCGATACAGCAGAGTGATCTCTCTATACCCAATGGATGTCGATACAGCAGAGTAATCTCTCTATACCCAATGGATGTCGATAGAGCAGAGTGATCCCTCTATACCCAATGGATGTCGATACAGCAGAGTGATCTCTCTATACCCAATGGATGATGATACAGCAGAGTAATCTCTCTATACCCAATGGATGTCGATACAGCAGAGTGATCTCTCTATTCCCAATGGATGTCGTTACAGCAGAGTAATCTCTCTATACCCAATGGATGTCGATACAGCAGAGTGATCTCTCTATACCCAATGGATGACGATACAGCAGAGTAATCTCTCTATACCCAATGGATGACGATACAGCAGAGTGATCTCTCTATACCCAATGGATGTCGATACAGCAGAGTAATCTCTCTATACCCAATGGATGTCGATACAGCAGAGTGATCTCTCTATACCCAATGCATGTCGATACAGCAGAGTGATCTCTCTATACCCAATGGATGACGATACAGCAGAGTAATCTCTCTATACCCAATGGATGTCGATACAGCAGAGTGATCTCTCTATACCCAATTGATGTCGATACAGCAGAGTAATCTCTCTATACCCAATGGATGTCGATACAGCAGAGTGATCTCTTTATACCCAATGGATGTCGATACAGCAGAGTAATCTCTCTATACCCAATGGATGTCGATACAGCAGAGTGATCTTTCTATACCCAATGGATGTCTATACAGCAGAGTGATCTCTCTATACCCAATGGATGTCGATACAGCAGAGTGATCTCTCTATACCCAATGGACGTACATACAGCAGAGTGATCTCTCTATACCCAATGGATGTCGATACAGCATAGTAATCTCTCTATACCCAATGGATGTCGATACAGCAGAGTGATCTCTCTATACCCAATGGATGTCGATACAGCAGAGTAATCTCTCTATACCCAATGGATGTCGATACAGCAGAGTAATCTCTCTATACCCAATGGATGTCGATACAGCAGAGTGATCTCTCTATACCCAATGGATGTCGATACAGCAAATTGATCTCTCTATACCCAATGGATGTCGATACAGCAGAGTAATCTCTCTATACCCAATTGACGTCGATACAGCAGAGTGATCTCTCTATACCCAATGGATGTCGATACAGCAGAGTAATCTCTCTATACCCAATGGATGTCGATACAGCAGAGTGATCTCTCTATACCCAATGGATGTCGATACAGCAGAGTGATCTCTCTATACCCAATGGATGTCGATACAGCAGAGTGATCTCTCTATACCCAATGGATGTCGATACAGCAGAGTGATCTCTCTATACCCAATGGACGTACATACAGCAGAGTGATCTCTCTATACCCAATGGATGTCGATACACCAGAGTAATCTCTCTATACCCAATAGATGTCGATACAGCAGAGTGATCTCTCTATACCCAATGGATGTCGATACAGCAGAGTGATCTCTCTATACCCAATGGATGTCGATACAGCAGAGTGATCTCTCTATACCCAATGGATGTCGATACAGCAGAGTAATCTCTCTATACCCATGGACGTACATACAGCAGAGTAATCTCTCTATACCCAATGGATGTCGATACAGCAGAGTGATCTCTCTATACCCAATGGATGACAATACAGCAGAGTAATCTCTCTATACCCAATGGATGACGATACAGCAGAGTGATCTCTCTATACCCAATTGATGACGATACAGCCGAGTGATCTCTCTATACCCAATGGATGTCGATACAGCAGAGTAATCTCTCTATACCCAATGGATGTCGGTACAGCAGAGTAATCTCTCTATACCCAATGGATGTCGATACAGCAGAGTAATCTCTCTATATCCAATGGATGACGATACAGCAGAGTGATCTCTCTATACCCAATTGATGACGATACAGCAGATTGATCTCTCTATACCCAATGGATGTCGATACAGCAGAGTGATCTCTCTATACCCAATGGATGTCGATACAGCAGAGTAATCTCTCTATACCCATGGACGTACATACAGCAGAGTAATCTGTCTATACCCAATGGATGTCGATACAGCAGAGTGATCTCTCTATACCCAATGGATGTCGATACAGCAGAGTGATCTCTCTATACCCAATGGATGTCGATACAGCAGCGTAATCTCTCTATACACAATGGATGTCGATACAGCAGAGTGATCTCTCTATACCCAATAGATGTCGATACAGCAGAGTAATCTCTCTATACCCAATGGATGTCGATACAGCAGAGTAATCTCTCTATACCCAATGGATGTCGATACAGCAGAGTGATCTCTCTATACCCAATGGATGTCGATACAGCAGAGTGATCTCTCTATACCCAATGGATGACGATACAGCAGAGTAATCTCTCTATACCCAATGGATGTCGATACAGCAGAGTGATCTCTCTATACCCAATGGATGTCGATACAGCAGAGTGATCTCTCTATACCCAATGGATGTCGATACAGCAGAGTGATCTCTCTATACCCAATGGATGTCGATACAGCAGAGTGATCTCTCTATACCCAATGGATGTCTTTACAGCAGAGTAAACTCTCTATACCCAATGGATGTCGATACAGCAGAGTGATCTATCTATACCCAATGGATGTCGATACAGCAGAGTAATCTCTCTATACCCAATGGATGTCGATACAGCAGAGTGATCTCTCTATACCCAATGGATGACGATACAGCAGAGTAATCTCTCTATACCCAATGGATGTCGATACAGCAGAGTAATCTCTCTATACCCAATGGATGTCGATACAGCAGAGTAATCTCTCTATACCCAATGGATGTCGATACAGCAGAGTGATCTCTCTATACCCAATGGATGTCGATACAGCAGAGTAATCTCTCTATACCCAATGGATGTCGATACAGCAGAGTAATCTCTCTATACCCAATGGATGTCGATACAGCAGAGTGATCTCTCTATACCCAATGGATGTCGATACAGCAGAGTGATCTCTCTATACCCAATGGATGAGGATACAGCAGAGTAATCTCTCTATACCCAATGGATGTCGATACAGCAGAGTGATCTCTCTATACACAATGGATGTCGATACAGCAGAGTGATCTCTCTATACCCAATGGATGTCGATACAGCAGAGTGATCTCTCTATACCCAATGGATGTCGATACAGCAGAGTGATCTCTCTATACCCAATGGATGTCGATACAGCAGAGTAATCTCTCTATACCCAATGGATTTCAATACAGCAGAGTGATCTCTCTATACCCAATGGATGTCGATAGAGCAGAGTGATCTCTCTATACCCAATGGATGACGATACATCAGAGTAATCTCTCTATACCCAATGGATGTCGATACAGCAGAGTGATCTCTCTATACCCAATGGATGTCGATACAGCAGAGTGATCTCTCTATACCCAATGGATGTCGATACAGCAGAGTGATCTCTCTATACCCAATGGATGACGATACAGCAGAGTAATCTCTCTATACCCAATGGATGACGATACAGCAGAGTGATCTCTCTATACCCAATGGATGTCGATACAGCAGAGTAATCTCTCTATACCCAATGGATGTCGATACAGCAGAGTGATCTCTCTATACCCAATGGATGTCGATACAGCAGAGTGATCTCTCTATACCCAATGGATGTCGATACAGCAGAGTAATCTCTCTATACCCAATGGATGTCGATACAGCAGAGTGATCTCTCTATACCCAATGGATGTCGATAGAGCTGAGTGATCTCTCTATACCCAATGGATGTCGATACAGCAGAGTGATCTCTCTATACCCAATGGATGTCGATACAGCAGAGTGATCTCTCTATACCCAATGGATGTCGATACAGCAGAGTAATCTCTCTATACCCAATGGATGTTGATACAGCAGAGTGATCTCTCTATACCCAATGGATGTCGATAGAGCAGAGTGATCTCTCTATACCCAATGGATGACGATACAGCAGAGTAATCTCTCTATACCCAATGGATGTCGATACAGCAGAGTAATCTCTCTATACCCAATGGATGTCGATACACCAGAGTAATCTCTCTATACCCAATAGATGTCGATACAGCAGAGTGATCTCTCTATACCCAATGGATGTCGATACAGCAGAGTGATCTCTCTATACCCAATGGATGTCGATACAGCAGAGTGATCTCTCTATACCCAATGGATGTCGATACAGCAGAGTAATCTATCTATACCCATGGACGTACATACAGCAGAGTAATCTCTCTATACCCAATGGATGTCGATACAGCAGAGTGATCTCTCTATACCCAATGGATGTCAATACAGCAGAGTAATCTCTCTATACCCAATGGATGACGATACAGCAGAGTGATCTCTCTATACCCAATTGATGACGATACAGCAGAGTGATCTCTCTATACCCAATGGATGTCGATACAGCAGAGTAATCTCTCTATACCCAATGGATGTCGGTACAGCAGAGTAATCTCTCTATACCCAATGGATGTCGATACAGCAGAGTAATCTCTCTATATCCAATGGATGACGATACAGCAGAGTGATCTCCCTATACCCAATTGATGACGATACAGCAGAGTGATCTCTCTATACCCAATGGATGTCGATACAGCAGAGTGATCTCTCTATACCCAATGGATGTTGATACAGCAGAGTAATCTCTCTATACCCATGGACGTACATACAGCAGAGTAATCTGTCTATACCCAATGGATGTCGATACAGCAGAGTGATCTCTCTATACCCAATGGATGTCGATACAGCAGAGTGATCTCTCTATACCCAATGGATGTCGATACAGCAGCGTAATCTCTCTATACACAATGGATGTCGATACAGCAGAGTGATCGCTCTATACCCAATAGATGTCGATACAGCAGAGTATTCTCTCTATACCCAATGGATGTCGATACAGCAGAGTAATCTCTCTATACCCAATGGATGTCGATACAGCAGAGTGATCTCTCTATACCCAATGGATGTCGATACAGCAGAGTGATCTCTCTATACCCAATGGATGACGATACAGCAGAGTAATCTCTCTATACCCAATGGATGTCGATACAGCAGAGTGATCTCTCTATACCCAATGGATGTCGATACAGCAGAGTGATCTCTCTATACCCAATGGATGTCGATACAGCAGAGTGATCTCTCTATACCCAATGGATGTCGATACAGCAGAGTGATCTCTCTATACCCAATGTATGTCTTTACAGCAGAGTAAACTCTCTATACCCAATGTATGTCGATACAGCAGAGTGATCTATCTATACCCAATGGATGTCGATACAGCAGAGTAATCTCTCTATACCCAATGGATGTCGATACAGCAGAGTGATCTCTCTATACCCAATGGATGACGATACAGCAGAGTAATCTCTCTATACCCAATGGATGTCGATACAGCAGAGTAATCTCTCTATACCCAATGGATGTCGATACAGCAGAGTAATCTCTCTATACCCAATGGATGTCGATACAGCAGAGTGATCTCTCTATACCCAATGGATGTCGATACAGCAGAGTAATCTCTCTATACCCAATGGATGTCGATACAGCAGAGTAATCTCTCTATACCCAATGGATGTCGATACAGCAGAGTGATCTCTCTATACCCAATGGATGTCGATACAGCAGAGTGATCTCTCTATACCCAATGGATGACGATACAGCAGAGTAATCTCTCTATACCCAATGGATGTCGATACAGCAGAGTGATCTCTCTATACACAATGGATGTCGATACAGCAGAGTGATCTCTCTATACCCAATGGATGTCGATACAGCAGAGTGATCTATCTATACCCAATGGATGTCGATACAGCAGAGTGATCTCTCTATACCCAATGGATGTCGATACAGCAGAGTGATCTCTCTATATCCATTGGATGTCGATACAGCTGAGTGATCTCTCTATACCCAATGGATGTCGATACAGCAGAGTGATCTCTCTATACCCAATGGATGACGATACAGCAGAGTAATCTCTCTATACCCAATGGATGTCGATACAGCAGAGTGATCTCTCTATACCCAATGGATGTCGATGCAGCAGAGTGATCTCTCTATACCCAATGGATGTCGATACAGCAGAGTGATCTCTCTATACCCAATGGATGACGATACAGCAGAGTAATCTCTCTATACCCAATGGATGACGATACAGCAGAGTGATCTCTCTATACCCAATGGATGTCGATACAGCAGAGTAATCTCTCTATACCCAATGGATGTCGATACAGCAGAGTGATCTCTCTATACCCAATGGATGTCGATACAGCAGAGTGATCTCTCTATACCCAATGGATGACGATACAGCAGAGTAATCTCTCTATACCCAATGGATGTCGATACAGCAGAGTGATCTCTCTATACCCAATGGATGTCGATACAGCAGAGTAATCTCTCTATACCCAATGGATGTGGATACAGCAGAGTGATCTCTTTATACCCAATGGATGTCGATACAGCAGAGTAATCTCTCTATACCCAATGGATGTCGATACAGCAGAGTGATCTCTCTATACCCAATGGATGTCGATACAGCAGAGTGATCTCTCTATACCCAATGGATGTCGATACAGCAGAGTGATCTCTCTATACCCAATGGACGTACATACAGCAGAGTGATCTCTCTATACCCAATGGATGTCGATACAGCATAGTAATCTCTCTATACCCAATGGATGTCGATACAGCAGAGTGATCTCTCTATACCCAATGGATGTCGATACAGCAGAGTAATCTCTCTATACCCAATGGATGTCGATACAGCAGAGTAATCCCTCTATACCCAATGAATGTCGATACAGCAGTGTGATCTCTCTATACCCAATGGATGTCGATACAGCAGATTGATCTCTCTATACCCAATGGATGTCGATACAGCAGAGTAATCTCTCTATACCCAATGGATGTCGATACAGCAGAGTGATCTCTCTATACCCAATGGATGTCGATACAGCAGAGTAATCTCACTAAACCCAATCGATGTCGATACAGCAGAGTAATTTCTCTACACCCAATGGATGTCGATACAGCAGAGTAATCTCTCTATACCCAATAGATGTCGATACAGCAGAGTGATCTCTCTATACCCAATGGATGTCGATACAGCAGAGTAATCTCTCTATACCCAATAGATGTCGATACAGCAGAGTGATCTCTCTATACCCAATGGATGTCGATACAGCAGAGTAATCTCTCTATGCCCATGGACGTACATACAGCAGAGTAATCTCTCTATACCCAATGGATGTCGATACAGCAGAGTGATCTCTCTATACCCAATGGATGTCGATACAGCAGAGTAATCTCTCTATACCCAATCGATGACGATACAGCAGAGTGATCTCTCTATACCCAATTGATGACGATACAGCAGAGTGATCTCTCTATACCCAATGGATGTCGATACAGCAGAGTGATCTCTCTATACCCAATGGATGTCGATACAGCAGAGTAATCTCTCTATACCTAATGGATGTCGGTACAGCAGAGTAATCTCTCTATACCCAATGGATGTCGATACAGCAGAGTAATCTCTCTATACCCAATGGATGACGATACAGCAGAGTGATCTCTCTATACCCAATTGATGACGATACAGCAGAGTGATCTCTCTATACCCAATGGATGTCGATACAGCAGAGTGACCTCTCTATACCCAATGGATGTCGATACAGCAGAGTGATCTCTCTATACCCAATGGATGACGATACAGCAGAGTAATCTCTCTATACCCACTGGATGTCGATACAGCAGAGTGATCTCTCTATACCCAATGGATGTCGATACAGCAGAGTAATCTCTCTAAACCCAATCGATGTCGATACAGCAGAGTAATTTCTCTACACCCAATGGATGTCGATACAGCAGAGTAATCTCTCTATACCCAATAGATGTCGATACAGCAGAGTGATCTCTCTATACCCAATGGATGTCGATACAGCAGAGTAATCTCTCTATACCCAATAGATGTCGATACAGCAGAGTGATCTCTCTATACCCAATGGATGTCGATACAGCAGAGTAATCTCTCTATGCCCATGGACGTACATACAGCAGAGTAATCTCTCTATACCCAATGGATGTCGATACAGCAGAGTGATCTCTCTATACCCAATGGATGTCGATACAGCAGAGTAATCCCTCTATACCCAATCGATGACGATACAGCAGAGTGATCTCTCTATACCCAATTGATGACGATACAGCAGAGTGATCTCTCTATACCCAATGGATGTCGATACAGCAGAGTGATCTCTCTATACCCAATGGATGTCGATACAGCAGAGTAATCTCTCTATACCTAATGGATGTCGGTACAGCAGAGTAATCTCTCTATACCCAATGGATGTCGATACAGCAGAGTAATCTCTCTATACCCAATGGATGACGATACAGCAGAGTGATCTCTCTATACCCAATTGATGACGATACAGCAGAGTGATCTCTCTATACCCAATGGATGTCGATACAGCAGAGTGACCTCTCTATACCCAATGGATGTCGATACAGCAGAGTAATCTCTCTATGCCCATGGACGTACATACAGCAGCGTAATCTCTCTATACACAATGGATGTCGATACAGCAGAGTGATCTCTCTATACCCAATGGATGTCGATACAGCAGAGTGATCTCTCTAAACCCAATGGATGTCGATACAGCAGAGTAATCTCTCTATACACAATGTATATCGATACAGCAGAGTGATCTCTCTATACCCAATGGATGTCGATACAGCAGAGTAATCTCTCTATACCCAATGGATGTCGATACAGCAGAGTGATCTCTCTATACCCAATGGATGTCGATACAGCAGAGTGATCTCTCTATACCCAATGGATGTCGATACAGCAGAGTGATCTCTCTATACCCAATGGATGACGATACAGCAGAGTAATCTCTCTATACCCACTGGATGTCGATACAGCAGAGTGATCTCTCTATACCCAATGGATGTCGATACAGCAGAGTGATCTCTCTATACACAATGGATGTCGATACAGCAGAGTGATCTCTCTATACCCAATGGATGTCGATACAGCAGAGTGATCTCTCTATACCCAATGGATGTCGATACAGCAGAGTGATCTCTCTATACCCAATGCATGTCCATACAGCAGAGTAATCTCTCTATACCCAATGGATGTCGATACAGCAGAGTGATCTCTCTATACCCAATGGATAACGATACAGCAGAGTAATCTCTCTATACCCAATGGATGTCGATACAGCAGAGTGATCTCTCTATACACAATGGATGTCGATACAGCAGAGTGATCTCTCTATACCCAATGGATGTCGATACAGCAGAGTGATCTCTCTATACACAATGGATGTCGATACAGCAGAGTGATCTCTCTATACCCAATGGATGTCGATACAGCAGAGTGATCTCTCTATACCCAATGGATGTCGATACAGCAGAGTGATCTCTCTATACCCAATGCATGTCGATACAGCAGAGTAATCTCTCTATACCCAATGGATGTCGATACAGCAGAGTGATCTCTCTATACCCAATGAATGACGATACAGCAGAGTAATCTCTCTATACCCAATGGATGTCGATACAGCAGAGTGATCTCTCTATACACAATGGATGTCGATACAGCAGAGTGATCTCTCTATACCCAATGGATGTCGATACAGCAGAGTGATCTCTCTATACCCAATGGATGTCGATACAGCAGAGTGATCTCTCTATACCCAATGGATGTCGATACAGCAGAGTAATCTCTCTATACCCAATGGATGTCGATACAGCAGAGTGATCTCTCTATACCCAATGGATGTCGATAGAGCAGAGTGATCTCTCTATACCCAATGGATGACGATACAGCAGAGTAATCTCTCTATACCCAATGGATGTCGATACAGCAGAGTGATCTCTCTATACCCAATGGATGTCGATACAGCAGAGTGATCTCTCTATACCCAATGGATGTCGATACAGCAGAGTGATCTCTCTATACCCAATGGATGACGATACAGCAGAGTAATCTCTCTATACCCAATGGATTACGATACAGCAGAGTGATCTCTCTATACCCAATGGATGTCGATACAGCAGAGTAATCTCTCTATACCCAATGGATGTCGATACAGCAGAGTGATCTCTCTATACCCAATGGATGTCGATACAGCAGAGTGATCTCTCTATACCCAATGGATGACGATACAGCAGAGTAATCTCTCTATACACAATGGATGTCGATACAGCAGAGTGATCTCTCTATACCCAATGGATGTCGATACAGCAGAGTAATCTCTCTATACCCAATGGATGTGGATACAGCAGAGTGATCTCTTTATACCCAATGGATGTCGATACAGCAGAGTAATCTCTCTATACCCAATGGATGTCGATACAGCAGTGTGATCTCTCTATACCCAATGGATGTCGATACAGCAGAGTGATCTCTCTATACCCAATGGATGTCGATACAGCAGAGTGATCTCTCTATACCCAATGGACGTACATACAGCAGAGTGATCTCTCTATACCCAATGGATGTCGATACAGCATAGTAATCTCTCTATACCCAATGGATGTCGATACAGCAGAGTGATCTCTCTATACCCAATGGATGTCGATACAGCAGAGTAATCTCTCTATACCCAATGGATGTCGATACAGCAGAGTAATCCCTCTATACCCAATGGATGTCGATACAGCAGTGTGATGTCTCTATACCCAATGGATGTCGATACAGCAGATTGATCTCTCTATACCCAATGGATGTCGATACAGCAGAGTAATCTCTCTATACCCAATGGATGTCGATACAGCAGAGTGATCTCTCTATACCCAATGGATGTCGATACAGCAGAGTAATTTCTCTATACCCAATGGATGTCGATACAGCAGAGTAATCTCTCTATACCCAATGGATGTCGATACAGCAGAGTAATTTCTCTATACCCAATAGATGTCGATACAGCAGAGTGATCTCTCTATACCCAATGGATGTCGATACAGCAGAGTGATTTCTCTATACCCAATGGATGTCGATACAGCAGAGTAATCACTCTATACCCAATAGATGTCGATACAGCAGAGTGATCTCTCTATACCCAATGGATGTCGATACAGCAGAGTGATCTCTCTATACCCAATGGATGTCGATACAGCAGAGTGATCTCTCTATACCCAATAGATGTCGATACAGCAGAGTGATCTCTCTATACCCAATGGATGTCGATACAGCAGAGTAATCTCTCTATGCCCATGGACGTACATACAGCAGAGTAATCTCTCTATACCCAATGGATGTCGATACAGCAGAGTGATCTCTCTATACCCAATGGATGTCGATACAGCAGAGTAATCTCTCTATACCCAATCGATGACGATACAGCAGAGTGATCTCTCTATACCCAATTGATGACGATACAGCAGAGTGATCTCTCTATACCCAATGGATGTCGATACAGCAGAGTAATCTCTCTATACCCAATGGATGTCGATACAGCAGAGTAATCTCTCTATACCTAATGGATGTCGGTACAGCAGTGTAATCTCTCTATACCCAATGGATGTCGATACAGCAGAGTAATCTCTCTATACCCAATGGATGACGATACAGCAGAGTGATCTCTCTATACCCAATTGATGACGATACAGCAGAGTGATCTCTCTATACCCAATGGATGTCGATACAGCAGAGTGATCTCTCTATACCCAATGGATGTCGATACAGCAGAGTAATCTCTCTATGCCCATGGACGTACATACAGCAGCGTAATCTCTCTATACCCAATGGATGTCGATACAGCAGAGTGATCTCTCTAAACCCAATGGATGTCGATACAGCAGAGTGATCTCTCTATACCCAATGGATGTCGATACAGCAGAGTAATCTCTCTATACACAATGTATATCGATACAGCAGAGTGATCTCTTTATACCCAATAGATGTCGATACAGCAGAGTAATCTCTCTATACCCAATGGATGTCGATACAGCAGAGTGATCTCTCTATACCCAATGGATGTCGATACAGCAGAGTGATCTCTCTATACCCAATGGATGTCGATACAGCAGAGTGATCTCTCTATACCCAATGGATGACGATACAGCAGAGTAATCTCTCTATACCCACTGGATGTCGATACAGCAGAGTGATCTCTCTATACCCAATGGATGTCGATACAGCAGAGTGATCTCTCTATACCCAATGGATGTCGATACAGCAGAGTGATCTCTCTATACCCAATGGATGTCGATACAGCAGAGTGATCTCTCTATACCCAATGGATGTCGATACAGCAGAGTAATCTCTCAATACCCAATGGATGTCGATACAGCAGAGTAATCTCTCTATACCCAATGGATGTCGATACAGCAGAGTGATCTCTCTATACCCAATGGATGTCGATACAGCAGAGTAATCTCTCTATACCCAATAGATGTCGATACAGCAGAGTGATCTCTCTATACCCAATGGATGTCGATACAGCAGAGTAATCTCTCTATACCCAATAGATGTCGATACAGCAGAGTGAGCTCTCTATACCCAATGGATGTGGATACAGCAGAGTAATCTCTCTATACCCAGGGACGTACATACAGCAGAGTAATCTCTCTATACCCAATGGATGTCTATACAGCAGAGTGATCTCTCTATACCCAATGGATGTCGATAGAGCAGAGTAATCTCTCTATACCCAATGCATGACGATACAGCAGAGTGATCTCTCTATACCCAATTGATGACGATACAGCAGAGTGATCTCTCTATACCCAATGGATGTCGATACAGCAGAGTAATCTCTCTATACCCAATGGATGTCGATACAGCAGAGTAATCTCTCTATACCCAATGGATGTCGATACAGCAGTGTAATCTCTCTATACCCAATGGATGACGATACAGCAGAGTAATCTCTCTATACCCAATGGATGACGATACAGCAGTGTGATCTCTCTATACCCAATGGATATCGATACAGCAGAGTAATCTCTCTATACCCAATGGATGTCGATACAGCAGAGTGATCTCTCTATACACAATGGATGTCGATACAGCAGAGTGATCTCTCTATACCCAATGGATGACGATACAGCAGAGTAATCTCTCTATACCCAATGGATGTCGATACAGCAGAGTGATCTCTCTATACCCAATGGATGTCGATACAGCAGAGTAATCTCTCTATACCCAATAGATGTCGATACAGCAGAGTGATCTCTCTATACCCAATGGATGTCGATACAGCAGAGTAATCTCTCTATACCCAATAGATGTCGATACAGCAGAGTGAGCTCTCTATACCCAATGGATGTGGATACAGCAGAGTAATCTCTCTATACCCAGGGACGTACATACAGCAGAGTAATCTCTCTATACCCAATGGATGTCTATACAGCAGAGTGATCTCTCTATACCCAATGGATGTCGATAGAGCAGAGTAATCTCTCTATACCCAATGGATGACGATACAGCAGAGTGATATCTCTATACCCAATTGATGACGATACAGCAGAGTGATCTCTCTATACCCAATGGATGTCGATACAGCAGAGTAATCTCTCTATACCCAATGGATGTCGATACAGCAGAGTAATCTCTCTATACCCAATGGATGTCGATACAGCAGTGTAATCTCTCTATACCCAATGGATGACGATACAGCAGAGTAATCTCTCTATACCCAAAGGATGACGATACAGCAGTGTGATCTCTCTATACCCAATGGATATCGATACAGCAGAGTAATCTCTCTATACCCAATGGATGTCGATACAGCAGAGTGATCTCTCTATACACAATGGATGTCGATACAGCAGAGTGATCTCTCTATACCCAATGGATGACGATACAGCAGAGTAATCTCTCTATACCCAATGGATGTCGATACAGCAGAGTGATCTCTCTATACCCAATGGATGTCGATACAGCAGAGTAATCTCTCTATACCCAATGGATGCCGATACAGCAGAGTGATCTCTCTATACCCAATGGATGTCGATACAGCAGAGTAATCTCTCTATACCCAATGGATGTCGATACATCAGAGTGATCTCTCTATACCCAATGGATGTCGATACAGCAGAGTGATCTCTCTATACCCAATGGATGTCGATACAGCAGAGTGATCTCTCTATACCCAATGGACGTACATACAGCAGAGTGATCTCTCTATACCCAATGGATGTCGATACAGCAGAGTAATCTCTCTATACCCAATGGATGTCTATACAGCAGAGTGATCTCTCTATACCCAATGGATGTCGATACAGCAGAGTAATCTCTCTACACCCAATGGATGTCGATACAGCAGAGTAATCTCTCTATACCCAATGGATGTCGATACAGCAGAGTGATCTCTCTATACCCAATGGATGTCGATACAGCAGAGTGATCTCTCTATACCCAATGGATGTCGATACAGCAGAGTAATCTCTCTATACACAATGGATGTCGATACAGCAGAGTGATCTCTCTATACCCAATGGATGTCGATACAGCAGAGTAATCTCTCTATACCGAATGGATGTCGAAACAGCAGAGTGATCTCTCTATACCCAATGGATGTCGATACAGCAGAGTGATCTCTCTATACCCAATAGATGTCGATACAGCAGAGTAATCTCTCTATACCCAATGGATGTCGATACAGCAGAGTAATCCCTCTATACCCAATGGATGTCGATACAGCAGTGTGATGTCTCTATACCCAATGGATGTCGATACAGCAGATTGATCTCTCTATACCCAATGGATGTCGATACAGCAGAGTAATCTCTCTATACCCAATGGATGTCGATACAGCAGAGTGATCTCTCTATACCCAATGGATGTCGATAGAGCAGAGTAATCTCTCTAAACCCAATCGATGTCGATACAGCAGAGTAATTTCTCTATACCCAATGGATGTCGATACAGCAGAGTAATCTCTCTATACCCAATAGATGTCGATACAGCAGAGTGATCTCTCTATACCCAATGGATGTCGATACAGCAGAGTAATCTCTCTATACCCAATAGATGTCGATACAGCAGAGTGATCTCTCTATACCCAATGGATGTCGATACAGCAGAGTAATCTCTCTATGCCCATGGACGTACATACAGCAGAGTAATCTCTCTATGCCCATGGACGTACATACAGCAGAGTAATCTCTCTATACCCAATGGATGTCGATACAGCAGAGTGATCTCTCTATACCCAATGGATGTCGATACAGCAGAGTAATCTCTCTATACCCAATCGATGACGATACAGCAGAGTGATCTCTCTATACCCAATTGATGACGATACAGCAGAGTGATCTCTCTATACCCAATGGATGTCGATACAGCAGAGTAATCTCTCTATACCCAATGGATGTCGATACAGCAGAGTAATCTCTCTATACCTAATGGATGTCGGTACAGCTGTGTAATCTCTCTATACCCAATGGATGTCGATACAGCAGAGTAATCTCTCTATACCCAATGGATGACGATACAGCAGAGTGATCTCTCTATACCCAATTGATGACGATACAGCAGAGTGATCTCTCTATACCCAATGGATGTCGATACAGCAGAGTGATCTCTCTATACCCAATGGATGTCGATACAGCAGAGTAATCTCTCTATGCCCATGGACGTACATACAGCAGCGTAATCTCTCTATACCCAATGGATGTCGATACAGCAGAGTGATCTCTCTAAACCCAATGGATGTCGATACAGCAGAGTGATCTCTCTATACCCAATGGATGTCGATACAGCAGAGTAATCTCTCTATACACAATGTATATCGATACAGCAGAGTGATCTCTCTATACCCAATAGATGTCGATACAGCAGAGTAATCTCTCTATACCCAATGGATGTCGATACAGCAGAGTGATCTCTCTATACCCAATGGATGTCGATACAGCAGAGTGTTCTCTCTATACCCAATGGATGTCGATACAGCAGAGTGATCTCTCTATACCCAATGGATGACGATACAGCAGAGTAATCTCTCTATACCCACTGGATGTCGATACAGCAGAGTGATCTCTCTATACCCAATGGATGTCGATACAGCAGAGTGATCTCGCTATACCCAATGGATGTCGATACAGCAGAGTGATCTCTCTATACCCAATGGATGTCGATACAGCAGAGTGATCTCTCTATACCCAATGGATGTCGATACAGCAGAGTAATCTCTCAATACCCAATGGATGTCGATACAGCAGAGTAATCCCTCTATACCCAATGGATGTCGATACAGCAGAGTGATCTCTCTATACCCAATGGATGTCGATACAGCAGAGTAATCTCTCTATACCCAATAGATGTCGATACAGCAGAGTGAGCTATCTATACCCAATGGATGTGGATACAGCAGAGTAATCTCTCTATACCCAGGGACGTACATACAGCAGAGTAATCTCTCTATACCCAATGGATGTCTATACAGCAGAGTGATCTCTCTATACCCAATGGATGTCGATAGAGCAGAGTAATCTCTCTATACCCAATGGATGACGATACAGCAGAGTGATCTCTCTATACCCAATTGATGACGATACAGCAGAGTGATCTCTCTATACCCAATGGATGTCGATACAGCAGAGTAATCTCTCTATACCCAATGGATGTCGATACAGCAGAGTAATCTCTCTATACCCAATGGATGTCGATACAGCAGTGTAATCTCTCTATACCCAATGGATGACGATACAGCAGAGTAATCTCTCTATACCCAAAGGATGACGATACAGCAGTGTGATCTCTCTATACCCAATGGATATCGATACAGCAGAGTAATCTCTCTATACCCAATGGATGTCGATACAGCAGAGTGATCTCTCTATACACAATGGATGTCGATACAGCAGAGTGATCTCTCTATACCCAATGGATGACGATACAGCAGAGTAATCTCTCTATACCCAATGGATGTCGATACAGCAGAGTGATCTCTCTATACCCAATGGATGTCGATACAGCAGAGTAATCTCTCTATACCCAATGGATGCCGATACAGCAGAGTGATCTCTCTATACCCAATGGATGTCGATACAGCAGAGTAATCTCTCTATACCCAATGGATGTCGATACATCAGAGTGATCTCTCTATACCCAATGGATGTCGATACAGCAGAGTGATCTCTCTATACCCAATGGATGTCGATACAGCAGAGTGATCTCTCTATACCCAATGGACGTACATACAGCAGAGTGATCTCTCTATACCCAATGGATGTCGATACAGCAGAGTAATCTCTCTATACCCAATGGATGTCTATACAGCAGAGTGATCTCTCTATACCCAATGGATGTCGATACAGCAGAGTAATCTCTCTACACCCAATGGATGTCGATACAGCAGAGTAATCTCTCTATACCCAATGGATGTCGATACAGCAGAGTGATCTCTCTATACCCAATGGATGTCGATACAGCAGAGTGATCTCTCTATACCCAATGGATGTCGATACAGCAGAGTAATCTCTCTATACACAATGGATGTCGATACAGCAGAGTGATCTCTCTATACCCAATGGATGTCGATACAGCAGAGTAATCTCTCTATACCGAATGGATGTCGAAACAGCAGAGTGATCTCTCTATACCCAATGGATGTCGATACAGCAGAGTGATCTCTCTATACCCAATAGATGTCGATACAGCAGAGTAATCTCTCTATACCCAATGGATGTCGATACAGCAGAGTAATCCCTCTATACCCAATGGATGTCGATACAGCAGTGTGATGTCTCTATACCCAATGGATGTCGATACAGCAGATTGATCTCTCTATACCCAATGGATGTCGATACAGCAGAGTAATCTCTCTATACCCAATGGATGTCGATACAGCAGAGTGATCTCTCTATACCCAATGGATGTCGATAGAGCAGAGTAATCTCTCTAAACCCAATCGATGTCGATACAGCAGAGTAATTTCTCTATACCCAATGGATGTCGATACAGCAGAGTAATCTCTCTATACCCAATAGATGTCGATACAGCAGAGTGATCTCTCTATACCCAATGGATGTCGATACAGCAGAGTAATCTCTCTATACCCAATAGATGTCGATACAGCAGAGTGATCTCTCTATACCCAATGGATGTCGATACAGCAGAGTAATCTCTCTATGCCCATGGACGTACATACAGCAGAGTAATCTCTCTATGCCCATGGACGTACATACAGCAGAGTAATCTCTCTATACCCAATGGATGTCGATACAGCAGAGTGATCTCTCTATACCCAATGGATGTCGATACAGCAGAGTAATCTCTCTATACCCAATCGATGACGATACAGCAGAGTGATCTCTCTATACCCAATTGATGACGATACAGCAGAGTGATCTCTCTATACCCAATGGATGTCGATACAGCAGAGTAATCTCTCTATACCCAATGGATGTCGATACAGCAGAGTAATCTCTCTATACCTAATGGATGTCGGTACAGCTGTGTAATCTCTCTATACCCAATGGATGTCGATACAGCAGAGTAATCTCTCTATACCCAATGGATGACGATACAGCAGAGTGATCTCTCTATACCCAATTGATGACGATACAGCAGAGTGATCTCTCTATACCCAATGGATGTCCATACAGCAGAGTGATCTATCTATACCCAATGGATGTCGATACAGCAGAGTAATCTCTCTATGCCCATGGACGTACATACAGCAGCGTAATCTCTCTATACCCAATGGATGTCGATACAGCAGAGTGATCTCTCTAAACCCAATGGATGTCGATACAGCAGAGTGATCTCTCTATACCCAATGGATGTCGATACAGCAGAGTAATCTCTCTATACACAATGTATATCGATACAGCAGAGTGATCTCTCTATACCCAATAGATGTCGATACAGCAGAGTAATCTCTCTATACCCAATGGATGTCGATACAGCAGAGTGATCTCTCTATACCCAATGGATGTCGATACAGCAGAGTGTTCTCTCTATACCCAATGGATGTCGATACAGCAGAGTGATCTCTCTATACCCAATGGATGACGATACAGCAGAGTAATCTCTCTATACCCACTGGATGTCGATACAGCAGAGTGATCTCTCTATACCCAATGGATGTCGATACAGCAGAGTGATCTCGCTATACCCAATGGATGTCGATACAGCAGAGTGATCTCTCTATACCCAATGGATGTCGATACAGCAGAGTGATCTCTCTATACCCAATGGATGTCGATACAGCAGAGTAATCTCTCAATACCCAATGGATGTCGATACAGCAGAGTAATCCCTCTATACCCAATGGATGTCGATACAGCAGAGTGATCTCTCTATACCCAATGGATGTCGATACAGCAGAGTAATCTCTCTATACCCAATAGATGTCGATACAGCAGAGTGAGCTATCTATACCCAATGGATGTGGATACAGCAGAGTAATCTCTCTATACCCAGGGACGTACATACAGCAGAGTAATCTCTCTATACCCAATGGATGTCTATACAGCAGAGTGATCTCTCTATACCCAATGGATGTCGATAGAGCAGAGTAATCTCTCTATACCCAATGGATGACGATACAGCAGAGTGATCTCTCTATACCCAATTGATGACGATACAGCAGAGTGATCTCTCTATACCCAATGGATGTCGATACAGCAGAGTAATCTCTCTATACCCAATGGATGTCGATACAGCAGAGTAATCTCTCTATACCCAATGGATGTCGATACAGCAGTGTAATCTCTCTATACCCAATGGATGACGATACAGCAGAGTAATCTCTCTATACCCAATGGATGACGATACAGCAGTGTGATCTCTCTATACCCAATGGATATCGATACAGCAGAGTAATCTCTCTATACCCAATGGATGTCGATACAGCAGAGTGATCTCTCTATACACAATGGATGTCGATACAGCAGAGTGATCTCTCTATACCCAATGGATGACGATACAGCAGAGTAATCTCTCTATACCCAATGGATGTCGATACAGCAGAGTGATCTCTCTATACCCAATGGATGTCGATACAGCAGAGTAATCTCTCTATACCCAATAGATGTCGATACAGCAGAGTGATCTCTCTATACCCAATGGATGTCGATACAGCAGAGTAATCTCTCTATACCCAATAGATGTCGATACAGCAGAGTGAGCTCTCTATACCCAATGGATGTGGATACAGCAGAGTAATCTCTCTATACCCAGGGACGTACATACAGCAGAGTAATCTCTCTATACCCAATGGATGTCTATACAGCAGAGTGATCTCTCTATACCCAATGGATGTCGATAGAGCAGAGTAATCTCTCTATACCCAATGGATGACGATACAGCAGAGTGATCTATCTATACCCAATTGATGACGATACAGCAGAGTGATCTCTCTATACCCAATGGATGTCGATACAGCAGAGTAATCTGTCTATACCCAATGGATGTCGATACAGCAGAGTAATCTCTCTATACCCAATGGATGTCGATACAGCAGTGTAATCTCTCTATACCCAATGGATGACGATACAGCAGAGTAATCTCTCTATAACCAATGGATGACGATACAGCAGTGTGATCTCTCTATACCCAATGGATATCGATACAGCAGAGTAATCTCTCTATACCCAATGGATGTCGATACAGCAGAGTGATCTCTCTATACACAATGGATGTCGATACAGCAGAGTGATCTCTCTATACCCAATGGATGACGATACAGCAGAGTAATCTCTCTATACCCAATGGATGTCGATACAGCAGAGTGATCTCTCGATACCCAATGGATGTCGATACAGCAGAGTAATCTCTCTATACCCAATGGATGCCTATACAGCAGAGTGATCTCTCTATACCCAATGGATGTCGATACAACAGAGTAATCTCTCTATACCCAATGGATGTCGATACATCAGAGTGATCTCTCTATACCCAATGGATGTCGATACAGCAGAGTGATCTCTCTATACCCAATGGATGTCGATACAGCAGAGTGATCTCTCTATACCCAATGGACGTACATACAGCAGAGTGATCTCTCTATACCCAATGGATGTCGATACAGCAGAGTAATCTCTCTATACCCAATGGATGTCTATACAGCAGAGTGATCTCTCTATACCCAATGGATGTCGATACAGCAGAGTAATCTCTCTATACCCAATGGATGTCGATACAGCAGAGTAATCTCTCTATACCCAATGGATGTCGATACAGCAGAGTGATCTCTCTATACCCAATGGATGTCGATACAGCAGAGTGATCTCTCTATACCCAATGGATGTCGATACAGCAGAGTAATCTCTCTATACACAATGGATGTCGATACAGCAGAGTGATCTCTCTATACCCAATGGATGTCGATACAGCAGAGTAATCTCTCTATACCGAATGGATGTCGATACAGCAGAGTGATCTCTCTATACCCAATGGATGTCGATACAGCAGAGTGATCTCTCTATACCCAATAGATGTCGATACAGCAGAGTAATCTCTCTATACCCAATGGATGTCGATACAGCAGAGTAATCCCTCTATACCCAATGGATGTCGATACAGCAGTGTGATGTCTCTATACCCAATGGATGTCGATACAGCAGATTGATCTCTCTATACCCAATGGATGTCGATACAGCAGAGTAATCTCTCTATACCCAATGGATGTCGATACAGCAGAGTGATCTCTCTATACCCAATGGATGTCGATAGAGCAGAGTAATCTCTCTAAACCCAATCGATGTCGATACAGCAGAGTAATTTCTCTATACCCAATGGATGTCGATACAGCAGAGTAATCTCTCTATACCCAATAGATGTCGATACAGCAGAGTGATCTCTCTATACCCAATGGATGTCGATACAGCAGAGTAATCTCTCTATACCCAATAGATGTCGATACAGCAGAGTGATCTCTCTATACCCAATGGATGTCGATACAGCAGAGTAATCTCTCTATGCCCATGGACGTACATACAGCAGAGTAATCTCTCTATACCCAATGGATGTCGATACAGCAGAGTGATCTCTCTATACCCAATGGATGTCGATACAGCAGAGTAATCTCTCTATACCCAATCGATGACGATACAGCAGAGTGATCTCTCTATACCCAATTGATGACGATACAGCAGAGTGATCTCTCTATACCCAATGGATGTCGATACAGCAGAGTAATCTCTCTATACCCAATGGATGTCGATACAGCAGAGTAATCTCTCTATACCTAATGGATGTCGGTACAGCAGTGTAATCTCTCTATACCCAATGGATGTCGATACAGCAGAGTAATCTCTCTATACCCAATGGATGACGATACAGCAGAGTGATCTCTCTATACCCAATTGATGACGATACAGCAGAGTGATCTCTCTATACCCAATGGATGTCGATACAGCAGAGTGATCTCTCTATACCCAATGGATGTCGATACAGCAGAGTAATCTCTCTATGCCCATGGACGTACATACAGCAGCGTAATCTCTCTATACCCAATGGATGTCGATACAGCAGAGTGATCTCTCTAAACCCAATGGATGTCGATACAGCAGAGTGATCTCTCTATACCCAATGGATGTCGATACAGCAGAGTAATCTCTCTATACACAATGTATATCGATACAGCAGAGTGATCTCTCTATACCCAATAGATGTCGATACAGCAGAGTAATCTCTCTATACCCAATGGATGTCGATACAGCAGAGTGATCTCTCTATACCCAATGGATGTCGATACAGCAGAGTGTTCTCTCTATACCCAATGGATGTCGATACAGCAGAGTGATCTCTCTATACCCAATGGATGACGATACAGCAGAGTAATCTCTCTATACCCACTGGATGTCGATACAGCAGAGTGATCTCTCTATACCCAATGGATGTCGATACAGCAGAGTGATCTCGCTATACCCAATGGATGTCGATACAGCAGAGTGATCTCTCTATACCCAATGGATGTCGATACAGCAGAGTGATCTCTCTATACCCAATGGATGTCGATACAGCAGAGTAATCTCTCAATACCCAATGGATGTCGATACAGCAGAGTAATCCCTCTATACCCAATGGATGTCGATACAGCAGAGTGATCTCTCTATACCCAATGGATGTCGATACAGCAGAGTAATCTCTCTATACCCAATAGATGTCGATACAGCAGAGTGATCTCTCTATACCCAATGGATGTCGATACAGCAGAGTAATCTCTCTATACCCAATAGATGTCGATACAGCAGAGTGAGCTCTCTATACCAAATGGATGTGGATACAGCAGAGTAATCTCTCTATACCCAGGGACGTACATACAGCAGAGTAATCTCTCTATACCCAATGGATGTCGATACAGCAGAGTGATCTCTCTATACCCAATGGATGTCGATAGAGCAGAGTAATCTCTCTATACCCAATGGATGACGATACAGCAGAGTGATCTCTCTATACCCAATTGATGACGATACAGCAGAGTGATCTCTCTATACCCAATGGATGTCGATACAGCAGGGTAATCTCTCTATACCCAATGGATGTCGATACAGCAGAGTAATCTCTCTATACCCAATGGATGTCGATACAGCAGAGTAATCTCTCTATACCCAATGGATGGCGATACAGCAGAGTAATCTCTCTATACCCAATGGATGACGATACAGCAGTGTGATCTCTCTATACCCAATGGATATCGATACAGCAGATTAATCTCTCTATACCCAATGGATGTCGATACAGCAGAGTGATCTCTCTATACACAATGGATGTCGATACAGCAGAGTGATCTCTCTATACCCAATGGATGACGATACAGCAGAGTAATCTCTCTATACCCAATGGATGTCGATACAGCAGAGTGATCTCTCTATACCCAATGGATGTCGATACAGCAGAGTAATCTCTCTATACCCAATGGATGCCGATACAGCAGAGTGATCTCTCTATACCCAATGGATGTCGATACAGCAGAGTAATCTCTCTATACCCAATGGATGTCGATACATCAGAGTGATCTCTCTATACCCAATGGATGTCGATACAGCAGAGTGATCTCTCTATACCCAATGGATGTCGATACAGCAGAGTGATCTCTCTATACCCAATGGACGTACATGCAGCAGAGTGATCTCTCTATACCCAATGGATGTCGATACAGCAGAGTAATCTCTCTATACCCAATGGATGTCTATACAGCAGAGTGATCTCTCTATACCCAATGGATGTCGATACAGCAGAGTAATCTCTCTATACCCAATGGATGTCGATACAGCAGAGTAATCTCTCTATACCCAATGGATGTCGATACAGCAGAGTGATCTCTCTATACCCAATGGATGTCGATACAGCAGAGTGATCTCTCTATACCCAATGGATGTCGATACAGCAGAGTAATCTCTCTATACACAATGGATGTCGATACAGCAGAGTGATCTCTCTATACCCAATGGATGTCGATACAGCAGAGTAATCTCTCTATACCGAATGGATGTCGATACAGCAGAGTGATCTCTCTATACCCAATGGATGTCGATACAGCAGAGTGATCTCTCTATACCCAATAGATGTCGATACAGCAGAGTAATCTCTCTATACCCATGGACGTACATACAGCAGAGTGATCTCACTATACCCAATGGATGTCGATACAGCAGAGTGATCACTCTATACCCAATGGACGTACATACAGCAGAGTGATCTCTCTATACCCAATGGATGTCGATACAGCATAGTAATCTCTCTATACCCAATGGATGTCGATACAGCAGAGTGATCTCTCTATACCCTATGGATGTCGATACAGCAGAGTGATCTCTCTATACCCAATGGATGTCGATACAGCAGAGTGATCTCTCTATACCCAATGGACGTACATACAGCAGAGTGATCTCTCTCTATCCAATGGATGTCGATACAGCAGAGTAATCTCTCTATACCCAATGGATGTCGATACAGCAGAGTGATCTCTCTATACCCAATGGATGTCAATACAGCAGAGTAATCTCTCTATACCCAATGGATGTCGATACAGCAGAGTAATCTCTCTATACCCAATGGATGTCGATACAGCAGAGTGATCTCTCTATACCCAATGGATGTCGATACAGCAGAGTGATCTCTCTATACCCAATGGATGTCGATACAGCAGAGTAATCTCTCTATACCCAATGGATGACGATACAGCAGAGTGATCTCTCTATACCCAATTGATGACGATACAGCAGAGTGATCTCTCTATACCCAATGGATGTCGATACAGCAGAGTAATCTCTCTATACCCAATGGATGTCGATACAGCAGAGTAATCTCTCTATACCCAATGGATGTCGATACAGCAGTGTAATCTCTCTATACCCAATGGATGACGATACAGCAGAGTAATCTCTCTATACCCAATGGATGACGATACAGCAGTGTGATCTCTCTATACCCAATGGATATCGATACAGCAGAGTAATCTCTCTATACCCAATGGATGTCGATACAGCAGAGTGATCTCTCTATACACAATGGATGTCGATACAGCAGAGTGATCTCTCTATACCCAATGGATGACGATACAGCAGAGTAATCTCTCTATACCCAATGGATGTCGATACAGCAGAGTGATCTCTCTATACCCAATGGATGTCGATACAGCAGAGTAATCTCTCTATACCCAATAGATGTCGATACAGCAGAGTGATCTCTCTATACCCAATGGATGTCGATACAGCAGAGTAATCTCTCTATACCCAATAGATGTCGATACAGCAGAGTGAGCTCTCTATACCCAATGGATGTGGATACAGCAGAGTAATCTCTCTATACCCAGGGACGTACATACAGCAGAGTAATCTCTCTATACCCAATGGATGTCTATACAGCAGAGTGATCTCTCTATACCCAATGGATGTCGATAGAGCAGAGTAATTTCTCTATACCCAATGGATGACGATACAGCAGAGTGATCTCTCTATACCCAATTGATGACGATACAGCAGAGTGATCTCTCTATACCCAATGGATGTCGATACAGCAGAGTAATCTCTCTATACCCAATGGATGTCGATACAGCAGAGTAATCTCTCTATACCCAATGGATGTCGATACAGCAGTGTAATCTCTCTATACCCAATGGATGACGATACAGCAGAGTAATCTCTCTATACCCAATGGATGACGATACAGCAGTGTGATCTCTCTATACCCAATAGATGTCGATACAGCAGAGTAATCTCTCTATACCCAATAGATGTCGATACAGCAGAGTGAGCTCTCTATACCCAATGGATGTGGATACAGCAGAGTAATCTCTCTATACCCAGGGACGTACATACAGCAGAGTAATCTCTCTATACCCAATGGATGTCTATACAGCAGAGTGATCTCTCTATACCCAATGGATGTCGATAGAGCAGAGTAATCTCTCTATACCCAATGGATGACGATACAGCAGAGTGATCTCTCTATACCCAATTGATGACGATACAGCAGAGTGATCTCTCTATACCCAATGGATGTCGATACAGCAGAGTAATCTCTCTATACCCAATGGATGTCGATACAGCAGAGTAATCTCTCTATACCCAATGGATGTCGATACAGCAGTGTAATCTCTCTATACCCAATGGATGACGATACAGCAGAGTAATCTCTCTATACCCAATGGATGACGATACAGCAGAGTGATCTCTCTATACCCAATAGATGTCGATACAGCAGAGTAATCTCTCTATACCCAATGGATGTCGATACAGCAGAGTAATCTCTCTATGCCCATGGACGTACATACAGCAGCGTAATCTCTCTATACCCAATGGATGTCGATACAGCAGAGTGATCTCTCTAAACCCAATGGATGTCGATACAGCAGAGTGATCTCTCTATACCCAATGGATGTCGATACAGCAGAGTAATCTCTCTATACACAATGTATATCGATACAGCAGAGTGATCTCTCTATACCCAATAGATGTCGATACAGCAGAGTAATCTCTCTATACCCAATGGATGTCGATACAGCAGAGTGATCTCTCTATACCCAATGGATGTCGATACAGCAGAGTGTTCTCTCTATACCCAATGGATGTCGATACAGCAGAGTGATCTCTCTATACCCAATGGATGACGATACAGCAGAGTAATCTCTCTATACCCACTGGATGTCGATACAGCAGAGTGATCTCTCTATACCCAATGGATGTCGATACAGCAGAGTGATCTCGCTATACCCAATGGATGTCGATACAGCAGAGTGATCTCTCTATACCCAATGGATGTCGATACAGCAGAGTGATCTCTCTATACCCAATGGATGTCGATACAGCAGAGTAATCTCTCAATACCCAATGGATGTCGATACAGCAGAGTAATCCCTCTATACCCAATGGATGTCGATACAGCAGAGTGATCTCTCTATACCCAATGGATGTCGATACAGCAGAGTAATCTCTCTATACCCAATAGATGTCGATACAGCAGAGTGATCTCTCTATACCCAATGGATGTCGATACAGCAGAGTAATCTCTCTATACCCAATAGATGTCGATACAGCAGAGTGAGCTCTCTATACCAAATGGATGTGGATACAGCAGAGTAATCTCTCTATACCCAGGGACGTACATACAGCAGAGTAATCTCTCTATACCCAATGGATGTCGATACAGCAGAGTGATCTCTCTATACCCAATGGATGTCGATAGAGCAGAGTAATCTCTCTATACCCAATGGATGACGATACAGCAGAGTGATCTCTCTATACCCAATTGATGACGATACAGCAGAGTGATCTCTCTATACCCAATGGATGTCGATACAGCAGAGTAATCTCTCTATACCCAATGGATGTCGATACAGCAGAGTAATCTCTCTATACCCAATGGATGTCGATACAGCAGAGTAATCTCTCTATACCCAATGGATGGCGATACAGCAGAGTAATCTCTCTATACCCAATGGATGACGATACAGCAGTGTGATCCCTCTATACCCAATGGATATCGATAAAGCAGAGTAATCTCTCTATACCCAATGGATGTCGATACAGCAGAGTGATCTCTCTATACACAATGGATGTCGATACAGCAGAGTGATCTCTCTATACCCAATGGATGACGATACAGCAGAGTAATCTCTCTATACCCAATGGATGTCGATACAGCAGAGTGATCTCTCTATACCCAATGGATGTCGATACAGCAGAGTAATCTCTCTATACCCAATGGATGCCGATACAGCAGAGTGATCTCTCTATACCCAATGGATGTCGATACAGCAGAGTAATCTCTCTATACCCAATGGATGTCGATACATCAGAGTGATCTCTCTATACCCAATGGATGTCGATACAGCAGAGTGATCTTTCTATACCCAATGGATGTCGATACAGCAGAGTGATCTCTCTATACCCAATGGACGTACATGCAGCAGAGTGATCTCTCTATACCCAATGGATGTCGATACAGCAGAGTAATCTCTCTATACCCAATGGATGTCTATACAGCAGAGTGATCTCTCTATACCCAATGGATGTCGATACAGCAGAGTAATCTCTCTATACCCAATGGATGTCGATACAGCAGAGTAATCTCTCTATACCCAATGGATGTCGATACAGCAGAGTGATCTCTCTATACCCAATGGATGTCGATACAGCAGAGTGATCTCTCTATACCCAATGGATGTCGATACAGCAGAGTAATCTCTCTATACACAATGGATGTCGATACAGCAGAGTGATCTCTCTATACCCAATGGATGTCGATACAGCAGAGTAATCTCTCTATACCGAATGGATGTCGATACAGCAGAGTGATCTCTCTATACCCAATGGATGTCGATACAGCAGAGTGATCTCTCTATACCCAATAGATGTCGATACAGCAGAGTAATCTCTCTATACCCATGGACGTACATACAGCAGAGTGATCTCACTATACCCAATGGATGTCGATACAGCAGAGTGATCACTCTATACCCAATGGACGTACATACAGCAGAGTGATCTCTCTATACCCAATGGATGTCGATACAGCATAGTAATCTCTCTATACCCAATGGATGTCGATACAGCAGAGTGATCTCTCTATACCCTATGGATGTCGATACAGCAGAGTGATCTCTCTATACCCAATGGATGTCGATACAGCAGAGTGATCTCTCTATACCCAATGGACGTACATACAGCAGAGTGATCTCTCTCTATCCAATGGATGTCGATACAGCAGAGTAATCTCTCTATACCCAATGGATGTCGATACAGCAGAGTGATCTCTCTATACCCAATGGATGTCAATACAGCAGAGTAATCTCTCTATACCCAATGGATGTCGATACAGCAGAGTAATCTCTCTATACCCAATGGATGTCGATACAGCAGAGTGATCTCTCTATACCCAATGGATGTCGATACAGCAGAGTGATCTCTCTATACCCAATGGATGTCGATACAGCAGAGTAATCTCTCTATACCCAATGGATGACGATACAGCAGAGTGATCTCTCTATACCCAATTGATGACGATACAGCAGAGTGATCTCTCTATACCCAATGGATGTCGATACAGCAGAGTAATCTCTCTATACCCAATGGATGTCGATACAGCAGAGTAATCTCTCTATACCCAATGGATGTCGATACAGCAGTGTAATCTCTCTATACCCCATGGATGACGATACAGCAGAGTAATCTCTCTATACCCAATGGATGACGATACAGCAGTGTGATCTCTCTATACCCAATGGATATCGATACAGCAGAGTAATCTCTCTATACCCAATGGATGTCGATACAGCAGAGTGATCTCTCTATACACAATGGATGTCGATACAGCAGAGTGATCTCTCTATACCCAATGGATGACGATACAGCAGAGTAATCTCTCTATACCCAATGGATGTCGATACAGCAGAGTGATCTCTCTATACCCAATGGATGTCGATACAGCAGAGTAATCTCTCTATACCCAATAGATGTCGATACAGCAGAGTGATCTCTCTATACCCAATGGATGTCGATACAGCAGAGTAATCTCTCTATACCCAATAGATGTCGATACAGCAGAGTGAGCTCTCTATACCCAATGGATGTGGATACAGCAGAGTAATCTCTCTATACCCAGGGACGTACATACAGCAGAGTAATCTCTCTATACCCAATGGATGTCTATACAGCAGAGTGATCTCTCTATACCCAATGGATGTCGATAGAGCAGAGTAATCTCTCTATACCCAATGGATGACGATACAGCAGAGTGATCTCTCTATACCCAATTGATGACGATACAGCAGAGTGATCTCTCTATACCCAATGGATGTCGATACAGCAGAGTAATCTCTCTATACCCAATGGATGTCGATACAGCAGAGTAATCTCTCTATACCCAATGGATGTCGATACAGCAGTGTAATCTCTCTATACCCAATGGATGACGATACAGCAGAGTAATCTCTCTATACCCAATGGATGACGATACAGCAGTGTGATCTCTCTATACCCAATGGATATCGATACAGCAGAGTAATCTCTCTATACCCAATGGATGTCGATACAGCAGAGTGATCTCTCTATACACAATGGATGTCGATACAGCAGAGTGATCTCTCTATACCCAATGGATGACGATACAGCAGAGTAATCTCTCTATACCCAATGGATGTCGATACAGCAGAGTGATCTCTCGATACCCAATGGATGTCGATACAGCAGAGTAATCTCTCTATACCCAATGGATGCCTATACAGCAGAGTGATCTCTCTATACCCAATGGATGTCGATACAACAGAGTAATCTCTCTATACCCAATGGATGTCGATACATCAGAGTGATCTCTCTATACCCAATGGATGTCGATACAGCAGAGTGATCTCTCTATACCCAATGGATGTCGATACAGCAGAGTGATCTCTCTATACCCAATGGACGTACATACAGCAGAGTGATCTCTCTATACCCAATGGATGTCGATACAGCAGAGTAATCTCTCTATACCCAATGGATGTCTATACAGCAGAGTGATCTCTCTATACCCAATGGATGTCGATACAGCAGAGTAATCTCTCTATACCCAATGGATGTCGATACAGCAGAGTAATCTCTCTATACCCAATGGATGTCGATACAGCAGAGTGATCTCTCTATACCCAATGGATGTCGATACAGCAGAGTGATCTCTCTATACCCAATGGATGTCGATACAGCAGAGTGATCTCTCTATACCCAATGGATGTCGATAGAGCAGAGTAATCTCTCTATACCCAATGGATGTCGATACAGCAGAGTAATCTCTCTATACCTAATGGATGTCGGTACAGCAGTGTAATCTCTCTATACCCAATGGATGTCGATACAGCAGAGTGATCTCTCTATACCCAATTGATGACGATACAGCAGAGTGATCTCTCTATACCCAATGGATGTCGATACAGCAGAGTGATCTCTCTATACCCAATGGATGTCGATACAGCAGAGTAATCTCTCTATGCCCATGGACGTACATACAGCAGCGTAATCTCTCTATACCCAATGGATGTCGATACAGCAGAGTGATCTCTCTAAACCCAATGGATGTCGATACAGCAGAGTGATCTCTCTATACCCAATGGATGTCGATACAGCAGAGTAATCTCTCTATACACAATGTATATCGATACAGCAGAGTGATCTCTCTATACCCAATAGATGTCGATACAGCAGAGTAATCTCTCTATACCCAATGGATGTCGATACAGCAGAGTGATCTCTCTATACCCAATGGATGTCGATACAGCAGAGTGTTCTCTCTATACCCAATGGATGTCGATACAGCAGAGTGATCTCTCTATACCCAATGGATGACGATACAGCAGAGTAATCTCTCTATACCCACTGGATGTCGATACAGCAGAGTGATCTCTCTATACCCAATGGATGTCGATACAGCAGAGTGATCTCGCTATACCCAATGGATGTCGATACAGCAGAGTGATCTCTCTATACCCAATGGATGTCGATACAGCAGAGTGATCTCTCTATACCCAATGGATGTCGATACAGCAGAGTAATCTCTCAATACCCAATGGATGTCGATACAGCAGAGTAATCCCTCTATACCCAATGGATGTCGATACAGCAGAGTGATCTCTCTATACCCAATGGATGTCGATACAGCAGAGTAATCTCTCTATACCCAATAGATGTCGATACAGCAGAGTGATCTCTCTATACCCAATGGATGTCGATACAGCAGAGTAATCTCTCTATACCCAATAGATGTCGATACAGCAGAGTGAGCTCTCTATACCAAATGGATGTGGATACAGCAGAGTAATCTCTCTATACCCAGGGACGTACATACAGCAGAGTAATCTCTCTATACCCAATGGATGTCGATACAGCAGAGTGATCTCTCTATACCCAATGGATGTCGATAGAGCAGAGTAATCTCTCTATACCCAATGGATGACGATACAGCAGAGTGATCTCTCTATACCCAATTGATGACGATACAGCAGAGTGATCTCTCTATACCCAATGGATGTCGATACAGCAGAGTAATCTCTCTATACCCAATGCATGTCGATACAGCAGAGTAATCTCTCTATACCCAATGGATGTCGATACAGCAGAGTAATCTCTCTATACCCAATGGATGGCGATACAGCAGAGTAATCTCTCTATACCCAATGGATGACGATACAGCAGTGTGATCTCTCTATACCCAATGGATATCGATACAGCAGAGTAATCTCTCTATACCCAATGGATGTCGATACAGCAGAGTGATCTCTCTATACACAATGGATGTCGATACAGCAGAGTGATCTCTCTATACCCAATGGATGACGATACAGCAGAGTAATCTCTCTATACCCAATGGATGTCGATACAGCAGAGTGATCTCTCTATACCCAATGGATGTCGATACAGCAGAGTAATCTCTCTATACCCAATGGATGCCGATACAGCAGAGTGATCTCTCTATACCCAATGGATGTCGATACAGCAGAGTAATCTCTCTATACCCAATGGATGTCGATACATCAGAGTGATCTCTCTATACCCAATGGATGTCGATACAGCAGAGTGATCTCTCTATACCCAATGGATGTCGATACAGCAGAGTGATCTCTCTATACCCAATGGACGTACATGCAGCAGAGTGATCTCTCTATACCCAATGGATGTCGATACAGCAGAGTAATCTCTCTATACCCAATGGATGTCTATACAGCAGAGTGATCTCTCTATACCCAATGGATGTCGATACAGCAGAGTAATCTCTCTATACCCAATGGATGTCGATACAGCAGAGTAATCTCTCTATACCCAATGGATGTCGATACAGCAGAGTGATCTCTCTATACCCAATGGATGTCGATACAGCAGAGTGATCTCTCTGTACCCAATGGATGTCGATACAGCAGAGTAATCTCTCTATACACAATGGATGTCGATACAGCAGAGTGATCTCTCTATACCCAATGGATGTCGATACAGCAGAGTAATCTCTCTATACCGAATGGATGTCGATACAGCAGAGTGATCTCTCTATACCCAATGGATGTCGATACAGCAGAGTGATCTCTCTATACCCAATAGATGTCGATACAGCAGAGTAATCTCTCTATACCCATGGACGTACATACAGCAGAGTGATCTCACTATACCCAATGGATGTCGATACAGCAGAGTGATCACTCTATACCCAATGGACGTACATACAGCAGAGTGATCTCTCTATACCCAATGGATGTCGATACAGCATAGTAATCTCTCTATACCCAATGGATGTCGATACAGCAGAGTGATCTCTCTATACCCTATGGATGTCGATACAGCAGAGTGATCTCTCTATACCCAATGGATGTCGATACAGCAGAGTGATCTCTCTATACCCAATGGACGTACATACAGCAGAGTGATCTCTCTCTATCCAATGGATGTCGATACAGCAGAGTAATCTCTCTATACCCAATGGATGTCGATACAGCAGAGTGATCTCTCTATACCCAATGGATGTCAATACAGCAGAGTAATCTCTCTATACCCAATGGATGTCGATACAGCAGAGTAATCTCTCTATACCCAATGGATGTCGATACAGCAGAGTGATCTCTCTATACCCAATGGATGTCGATACAGCAGAGTGATCTCTCTATACCCAATGGATGTCGATACAGCAGAGTAATCTCTCTATACACAATGGATGTCGATACAGCAGAGTGATCTCTCTATACCCAATGGATGTCGATACAGCAGAGTAATCTCTCTATACTGAATGGATGTCGATACAGCAGAGTGATCTCTCTATACCCAATGGATGTCGATACAGCAGAGTAATCTCTCTATACACAATGGATGTCGATACAGCAGAGTGATCTCTCTATACCCAATGGATGTCGATACAGCAGAGTGATCTCTCTATACCCAATAGATGTCGATACAGCAGAGTAATCTCTCTATACCCATGGACGTACATACAGCAGAGTGATCTCACTATACCCAATGGATGTCGATACAGCAGAGTGATCTCTCTATACCCAATGGACGTACATACAGCAGAGTGATCTCTCTATACCCAATGGATGTCGATACAGCATAGTAATCTCTCTATACCCAATGGATGTCGATACAGCAGAGTGATCTCTCTATACCCAATGGATGTCGATACAGCAGAGTAATCTCTCTATACCCAATGGATGTCGATACAGCAGATTGATCTCTCTATACCCAATGGATGTCGATACAGCAGAGTAATCTCTCTATACCCAATGGATGTCGATACAGCAGAGTGATCTCTCTATACCCAATGGATGTCGATACAGCAGAGTAATCTCTCTATACCCAATGGATGTCGATACAGCAGAGTGATCTCTCTATACCCAATGGATGTCGATACAGCAGAGTGATCTCTCTATACCCAATGGATGTCGATACAGCAGAGTAATCTCTCTATACCCAATGGATGGCGATACAGCAGAGTAATCTCTCTATACCCAATGGATGTCGATACAGCAGAGTGATCTCTCTATACCCAATGGATGTCGATACAGCAGAGTGTTCTCTCTATACCCAATGGATGTCGATACAGCAGAGTAATCACTCTATACACAATGGATGTCGATACAGCAGAGTAATCTCTCTATACACAATGGATGTCGATACAGCAGAGTGATCTCTCTATACCCAATGGATGTCGATACAGCAGAGTGATCTCTCTATACCCAATAGATGTCGATACAGCAGAGTAATCTCTCTATACCCATGGACGTACATACAGCAGAGTGATCTCACTATACCCAATGGATGTCGATACAGCAGAGTGATCTCTCTATACCCAATGGACGTACATACAGCAGAGTGATCTCTCTATACCCAATGGATGTCGATACAGCAGAGTAATCTCTCTATACCCAATGGATGTCGATACAGCAGAGTGATCTCTCTATACCCAATGGATGTCGATACAGCAGAGTGATCTCTCTATACCCAATGGACGTACATACAGCAGAGTGATCTCTCTATACCCAATGGATGTCGATACAGCAGAGTAATCTCTCTATACCCAATGGATGTCTATACAGCAGAGTGATCTCTCTATACCCAATGGATGTCGATACAGCAGAGTAATCTCTCTATACCCAATGGATGTCGATACAGCAGAGTAATCTCTCTATACCCAATAGATGTCGATACAGCAGAGTGATCTCTCTATACCCAATGGATGTCGATACAGCAGAGTAATCTCTCTATACCCAATAGATGTCGATACAGCAGAGTGAGCTCTCTATACCCAATGGATGTGGATACAGCAGAGTAATCTCTCTATACCCATGGACGTACATACAGCAGAGTAATCTCTCTATACCCAATGGATGTCGATACAGCAGAGTGATCTCTCTATACCCAATGGATGTCGATAGAGCAGAGTAATCTCTCTATACCCAATGGATGACGATACAGCAGAGTGATCTCTCTATACCCAATTGATGACGATACAGCAGAGTGATCTCTCTATACCCAATGGATGTCGATACAGCAGAGTAATCTCTCTATACCCAATGGATGTCGATACAGCAGAGTAATCTCTCTAAACCCAATGGATGTCGATACAGCAGAGTAATCTCTCTATACCCAATGGATGACGATACAGCAGAGTAATCTCTCTATACCCAATGGATGACGATACAGCAGTGTGATCTCTCTATACCCAATGGATATCGATACAGCAGAGTAATCTCTCTATACCCAATGGATGTCGATACACAGAGTGATCTCTCTATACAAAATGGATGTCGATACAGCAGAGTGATCTCTCTATACCCAATGGATGAAGATACAGCAGAGTAATCTCTCTATACCCAATGGATGTCGATACAGCAGAGTGATCTCTCTATACCCAATGGATGTCGATACAGCAGAGTAATCTCTCTATACCCAATGGATGCCGATACAGCAGAGTGATCTCTCTATATCCAATGGATGTCGATACAGCAGAGTAATCACTCTATACCCAATGGATGTCGATACAGCAGAGTGATCTCTCTATACCCAATGGATGTCGATACAGCAGAGTGATCTCTCTATACCCAATGGATGTCGATACAGCAGAGTGATCTCTCTATACCCAATGGACGTACATAGAGCAGAGTGATCTCTCTATACCCAATGGATGTCGATACAGCAGAGTAATCTCTCTATACCCAATGGATGTCTATACAACAGAGTTATCTCTCTATACCCAATGGATGTCGATACAGCAGAGTAATCTCTCTATACCCAATGGATGTCGATACAGCAGAGTAATCTCTCTATACCCAATGGATGTCGATACAGCAGAGTGATCTCTCTATACCCAATGGATGTCGATACAGCAGAGTGATCTCTCTATACCCAATGGATGTCGATACAGCAGAGTAATCTCTCTATACACAATGGATGTCGATACAGCAGAGTGATCTCTCTATACCCAATGGATGTCGATACAGCAGAGTAATCTCTCTATACCGAATGGATGTCGATACAGCAGAGTGATCTCTCTATACCCAATGGATGTCGATACAGCAGAGTGATCTCTCTATACCCAATAGATGTCGATACAGCAGAGTAATCTCTCTATACCCATGGACGTATATACAGCAGAGTGATCTCACTATACCCAATGGATGTCGATACAGCAGAGTGATCTCTCTATACCCAATGGACGTACATACAGCAGAGTGATCTCTCTATACCCAATGGATGTCGATACAGCATAGTAATCTCTCTATACCCAATGGATGTCGATACAGCAGAGTGATCTCTCTATACCCTATGGATGTCGATACAGCAGAGTGATCTCTCTATACCCAATGGATGTCGATACAGCAGAGTAATCTCTCTATACCCAATGGACGTACATACAGCATAGTGATCTCTCTATACCCTATGGATGTCGATACAGCAGAGTGATCTCTCTATACCCAATGGATGTCGATACAGCATAGTAATCTCTCTATACCCAATGGATGTCGATACAGCAGAGTGATCCCTCTATACCCTATGGATGTCGATACATCAGAGTGACCTCTCTATACCCAATGGATGTCGATACAGCAGAGTGATCTCTCTATACCCAATGGATGTCAATACAGCAGAGTAATCTCTCTATTCCCAATGGATGTCGATACAGCAGAGTAATCTCTCTATACCCAATGGATGTCGATACAGCAGAGTGATCTCTCTATACCCAATGGATGTCGATACAGCAGAGTGATCTCTCTATACCCAATGGATGTCGATACAGCAGAGTAATCTCTCTATACACAATGGATGTCGATACAGCAGAGTGATCTCTCTATACCCAATGGATGTCGATACAGCAGAGTAATCTCTCTATACCGAATGGATGTCGATACAGCAGAGTGATCTCTCTATACCCAATGGATGTCGATACAGCAGAGTAATCTCTCTATACACAATGGATGTCGATACAGCAGAGTGATCCCTCTATACCCAATGGATGTCGATACAGCAGAGTGATCTCTCTATACCCAATAGATGTCGATACAGCAGAGTAATCTCTCTATACCCATGGACGTACATACAGCAGAGCGATCTCACTATACCCAATGGATGTCGATACAGCAGAGTGATCTCTCTATACCCAATGGATGTCGATACAGCATAGTAATCTCTCTATACCCAATGGATGTCGATACAGCAGAGTGATCTCTCCATACCCAATGGATGTCGATACAGCAGAGTAATCTCTCTATACCCAATGGATGTCGATACAGCAGATTGATCTCTCTATACCCAATGGATGTCGATACAGCAGAGTAATCTCTCTATACCCAATGGATGTCGATACAGCAGAGTGATCTCTCTATACCCAATGGATGTCGATACAGCAGAGTAATCTCTCTATACCCAATGGAGGTCGATACAGCAGAGTGATCTCTCTATACCCAATGGATGTCGATACAGCAGAGTGATCTCTCTATACCCAATGGATGTCGATACAGCAGAGTAATCTCTCTATACCCAATGGATGTCGATACAGCAGAGTAATCTCTCTATACCCAATGGATGTCGATACAGCAGAGTGATCTCTCTATATCCAATGGATGTCGATACAGCAGAGTGATCTCTCTATACCCAATGGATGTCGATACAGCAGAGTAATCTCTCTATACACAAAGGATGTCGATACAGCAGAGTGATCTCTCTATACCCAATGGATGTCGATACAGCAGAGTAATCTCTCTATACCGAATGGATGTCGATACAGCAGAGTGATCTCTCTATACCCAATGGATGTCGATACAGCAGAGTAATCTCTGTATACACAACGGATGTCGATACAGCAGAGTGATCTCTCTATACCCAATGGATGTCGATACAGCAGAGTGATCTCTCTATACCCAATAGATGTCGATACAGCAGAGTAATCTCTCTATACCCATGGACGTACATACAGCAGAGTGATCTCACTATATCCAATGGATGTCGATACAGCAGAGTGATCTCTCTATACCCAATGGACGTACATACAGCAGAGTAATCTCTCTATACCCAATGGATGTCGATACAGCATAGTAATCTCTCTATACCCAATGGATGTCGATACAGCAGAGTGATCTCTCTATACCCGGTGGATGTCGATACAGCAGAGTAATGTCTCTATACCCAATGGATGACGATACAGCAGTGTGATCTCTCTATACCCAATGGATATCGATACAGCAGAGTAATCTCTCTATACCCAATGGATGTCGATACAGCAGAGTGATCTCTCTATACGCAATGGATGTCGATACAGCAGAGTGATCTCTCTATACCCATTGGATGACGATACAGCAGAGTAATCTTTCTATACCCAATGGATGTCGATACAGCAGAGTGATCTCTCTATACCCAATGGATGTCGATACAGCAGATTGGTCTCTCTATACCCAATGGATGCCGATACAGCAGAGTGATCTCTCTATACCCAATGGATGTCGATACAGCAGAGTAATCTCTCTATACCCAATGGATGTCGATACAGCAGAGTGATCTCTCTATACCCAATGGATGTCGATACAGCAGAGTGATCTCTCTATACCCAATGGATGTCGATACAGCAGAGTGATCTCTCTATACCCAATGGACGTACATACAGCAGAGTGATCTCTCTATACCCAATGGATGTCGATACAGCAGAGTAATCTCTCTATACCCAATGGATGTCTATACAGCAGAGTGATCTCTCTATACCCAATGGATGTCGATACAGCAGAGTAATCTCTCTATACCCAATGGATGTCGATACAGCAGAGTAATCTCTCTATACCCAATGGATGTCGATACAGCAGAGTGATCTCTCTATACGCAATGGATGTCGATACAGCAGAGTGATCTCTCTATACCCAATGGATGTCGATACAGCAGAGTAATCTCTCTATACACAATGGATGTCGATACAGCAGAGTGATCCCTCTATACCCAATGGATGTCGATACAGCAGAGTGATCTCTCTATACCCAATAGATGTCGATACAGCAGAGTAATCTCTCTATACCCATGGACGTACATACAGCAGAGTGATCTCACTATACCCAATGGATGTCGATACAGCAGAGTGATCTCTCTATACCCAATGGATGTCGATACAGCATAGTAATCTCTCTATACCCAATGGATGTCGATACAGCAGAGTGATCTCTCCATACCCAATGGATGTCGATACAGCAGAGTAATCTCTCTATACCCAATGGATGTCGATACAGCAGATTGATCTCTCTATACCCAATGGATGTCGATACAGCAGAGTAATCTCTCTATACCCAATGGATGTCGATACAGCAGAGTGATCTCTCTATACCCAATGGATGTCGATACAGCAGAGTAATCTCTCTATACCCAATGGAGGTCGATACAGCAGAGTGATCTCTCTATACCCAATGGATGTCGATACAGCAGAGTGATCTCTCTATACCCAATGGATGTCGATACAGCAGAGTAATCTCTCTATACACAATGGATGTCGATACAGCAGAGTAATCTCTCTATACCCAATGGATGTCGATACAGCAGAGTGATCTCTCTATATCCAATGGATGTCGATACAGCAGAGTGATCTCTCTATACCCAATGGATGTCGATACAGCAGAGTAATCTCTCTATACACAAAGGATGTCGATACAGCAGAGTGATCTCTCTATACCCAATGGATGTCGATACAGCAGAGTAATCTCTCTATACCGAATGGATGTCGATACAGCAGAGTGATCTCTCTATACCCAATGGATGTCGATACAGCAGAGTAATCTCTGTATACACAATGGATGTCGATACAGCAGAGTGATCTCTCTATACCCAATGGATGTCGATACAGCAGAGTGATCTCTCTATACCCAATAGATGTCGATACAGCAGAGTAATCTCTCTATACCCATGGACATACATACAGCAGAGTGATCTCACTATATCCAATGGATGTCGATACAGCAGAGTGATCTCTCTATACCCAATGGACGTACATACAGCAGAGTAATCTCTCTATACCCAATGGATGTCGATACAGCATAGTAATCTCTCTATACCCAATGGATGTCGATACAGCAGAGTGATCTCTCTATACCCGGTGGATGTCGATACAGCAGAGTAATGTCTCTATACCCAATGGATGACGATACAGCAGTGTGATCTCTCTATACCCAATGGATATCGATACAGCAGAGTAATCTCTCTATACCCAATGGATGTCGATACAGCAGAGTGATCTCTCTATACACAATGGATGTCGATACAGCAGAGTGATCTCTCTATACCCATTGGATGACGATACAGCAGAGTAATCTTTCTATACCCAATGGATGTCGATACAGCAGAGTGATCTCTCTATACCCAATGGATGTCGATACAGCAGATTGGTCTCTCTATACCCAATGGATGCCGATACAGCAGAGTGATCTCTCTATACCCAATGGATGTCGATACAGCAGAGTAATCTCTCTATACCCAATGGATGTCGATACAGCAGAGTGATCTCTCTATACCCAATGGATGTCGATACAGCAGAGTGATCTCTCTATACCCAATGGATGTCGATACAGCAGAGTGATCTCTCTATACCCAATGGACGTACATACAGCAGAGTGATCTCTCTATACCCAATGGATGTCGATACAGCAGAGTAATCTCTCTATACCCAATGGATGTCTATACAGCAGAGTGATCTCTCTATACCCAATGGATGTCGATACAGCAGAGTAATCTCTCTATACCCAATGGATGTCGATACAGCAGAGTAATCTCTCTATACCCAATGGATGTCGATACAGCAGAGTGATCTCTCTATACGCAATGGATGTCGATACAGCAGAGTGATCTCTCTATACCCAATGGATGTCGATACAGCAGAGTAATCTCTCTATACACAATGGATGTCGATACAGCAGAGTGATCTCTCTATACCCAATGGATGTCGATACAGCAGAGTAATCTCTCTATACCGAATGGATGTCAATACAGCAGAGTGATCTCTCTATACCCAATGGATGTCGATACAGCAGAGTAATCTCTCTATACCGAATGGATGTCGATACAGCAGAGTGATCTCTCTATACCCAATGGATGTCGATACTGCAGAGTAATCTCTCTATACCGAATGGATGTCGATACAGCAGAGTGATCTCTCTATACCCAATGGATGTCGATACAGCAGAGTAATCTCTCTATACCCAATGGATGTCGATACAGCAGAGTGATCTCTCTATACCCAATGGATGTCGATAGAGCAGAGTAATCTCTCTAAACCCAATCGATGTCGATACAGCAGAGTAATTTCTCTATACCCAATGGATGTCGATACAGCAGAGTAATCTCTCTATACCCAATAGATGTCGATACAGCAGAGTGATCTCTCTATACCCAATGGATGTCGATACAGCAGAGTAATCTCTCTATACACAATGGATGTCGATACAGCAGAGTGATCTCTCTATACCCAATGGATGTCGATACAGCAGAGTAATCTCTCTATACCGAATGGATGTCGATACAGCAGAGTGATCTCTCTATACCCAATGGATGTCGATACAGCAGAGTGATCTCTCTATACCCAATAGATGTCGATACAGCAGAGTAATCTCTCTATACCCAATAGATGTCGATACAGCAGAGTAATCCCTCTATACCCAATGGATGTCGATACAGCAGTGTGATGTCTCTATACCCAATGGATGTCGATACAGCAGATTGATCTCTCTATACCCAATGGATGTCGATACAGCAGAGTAATCTCTCTATACCCAATGGATGTCGATACAGCAGAGTGATCTCTCTATACCCAATGGATGTCGATAGAGCAGAGTAATCTCTCTAAACCCAATCGATGTCGATACAGCAGAGTAATTTCTCTATACCCAATGGATGTCGATACAGCAGAGTAATCTCTCTATACCCAATAGATGTCGATACAGCAGAGTGATCTCTCTATACCCAATGGATGTCGATACAGCAGAGTAATCTCTCCATACCCAATAGATGTCGATACAGCAGAGTGATCTCTCTATACCCAATGGATGTCGATACAGCAGAGTAATCTCTCTATGCCCATGGACGTACATACAGCAGAGTAATCTCTCTATACCCAATGGATGTCGATACAGCAGAGTGATCTCTCTATACCCAATGGATGTCGATACAGCAGAGTAATCTCTCTATACCCAATCGATGACGATACAGCAGAGTGATCTCTCTATACCCAATTGATGACGATACAGCAGAGTGATCTCTCTATACCCAATGGATGTCGATACAGCAGAGTAATCTCTCTATACCCAATGGATGTCGATACAGCAGAGTAATCTCTCTATACCTAATGGATGTCGGTACAGCAGTGTAATCTCTCTATACCCAATGGATGTCGATACAGCAGAGTAATCTCTCTATACCCAATGGATGACGATACAGCAGAGTGATCTCTCTATACCCAATTGATGACGATACAGCAGAGTGATCTCTCTATACCCAATGGATGTCGATACAGCAGAGTGATCTCTCTATACCCAATGGATGTCGATACAGCAGAGTAATCTCTCTATGCCCATGGACGTACATACAGCAGCGTAATCTCTCTATACCCAATGGATGTCGATACAGCAGAGTGATCTCTCTAAACCCAATGGATGTCGATACAGCAGAGTGATCTCTCTATACCCAATGGATGTCGATACAGCAGAGTAATCTCTCTATACACAATGTATATCGATACAGCAGAGTGATCTCTCTATACCCAATAGATGTCGATACAGCAGAGTAATCTCTCTATACCCAATGGATGTCGATACAGCAGAGTGATCTCTCTATACCCAATGGATGTCGATACAGCAGAGTGTTCTCTCTATACCCAATGGATGTCGATACAGCAGAGTGATCTCTCTATACCCAATGGATGACGATACAGCAGAGTAATCCCTCTATACCCACTGGATGTCGATACAGCAGAGTGATCTCTCTATACCCAATGGATGTCGATACAGCAGAGTGATCTCGCTATACCCAATGGATGTCGATACAGCAGAGTGATCTCTCTATACCCAATGGATGTCGATACAGCAGAGTGATCTCTCTATACCCAATGGATGTCGATACAGCAGAGTAATCTCTCAATACCCAATGGATGTCGATACAGCAGAGTAATCCCTCTATTCCCAATGGATGTCGATACAGCAGAGTGATCTCTCTATACCCAATGGATGTCGATACAGCAGAGTAATCTCTCTATACCCAATAGATGTCGATACAGCAGAGTGATCTCTCTATACCCAATGGATGTCGATACAGCAGAGTAATCTCTCTATACCCAATAGATGTCGATACAGCAGAGTGAGATCTCTATACCAAATGGATGTGGATACAGCAGAGTAATCTCTCTATACCCAGGGACGTACATACAGCAGAGTAATCTCTCTATACCCAATGGATGTCGATACAGCAGAGTGATCTCTCTATACCCAATGGATGTCGATAGAGCAGAGTAATCTCTCTATACCCAATGGATGACGATACAGCAGAGTGATCTCTCTATACCCAATTGATGACGATACAGCAGAGTGATCTCTCTATACCCAATGGATGTCGATACAGCAGAGTAATCTCTCTATACCCAATGGAT